>NC_143449.1:9498823-9814852 GCF_987193195.1 Phasianus colchicus
TTTTGCTGGAGGAGGAATCACTGGAGGCACGCCAAGGAGCCCAAAGTCAGTTCTTCCATCTGAAGAGATGTTTACATGGAGACAAAGTGCACAAAGCTAAATACTAGCACAAAAGCTAACTCTATGATTACATGAGGCAGGGCAAGGATGGGTGAGGATCCAGGACTCCTGTTCCAATGCAAGTTAACCAGTGGCCATCAAATGAAAGGAAAAAAACATAGTCCCCAATCCTAAAGGAAAGTTCTTCATCCCAAAAGAAGTGGGGAAACTCCCCTCTTTAAGACGCGGACACAAGTATGAGTTTAAGGAGCTGCTAGACCAACTCACAGAACAGCAGCACAAAATCCATTGAGAACTGTTAAGCACGAGCACTTCTGCTGGCAAATCCCTGAGCCACAGATTGCTAGAGGCTCTGTGACTGCTGAGGTTCTCATGCATTTTAGCCTCTCATGTATCTGCTATTTGACTGCTATCAGGAAGCAGATACTTTTCAGACAAGAATTTTAGTTCTCCAACTTTAACAGTGACACATGGGAAACTGTGAGCCCAGAAAATACCTGCACTATAGCTAGTTTAATTTTTCTTAATACCTGCTTTCCCCTTACACATAGCTGGGTAATATGTTTTCAGCAAATGGCTTATTTGCTTTAAATACGTGCAATTTCCAGGCATCCAAAGTGATGTAAAAATCCAGGTCAGATTCCCTGAATAGCTTCCACCACCAAAAAAAGCAACAAATGCTCTGAAGGGTTGAGCAAATCACATGGAGAACGGTTGGAGTCCTTCCGAAATCTCCTTTTTCACTATTTCCAAAATACTTCTATTTCAGGCACTTTCTGTATCCACCAGCAATAGGCTTTTTGTGAGCATGAGAAATGCAGACTCCATTCCCTGCTCTTCCCAGGTTTACAGGGCTCAGGTCTCCCTCCCCAGCTCTGCTCTCACCTGCAGCAGCGAGTTCTATTCTCTGGAGCTGCTCTGTGCATCCATCGGATTGGGTCAGGACCTGGAATGGGCAGAAGGTGATGCCAGCTCTGCCAAAGCCCTCACAGCAAGGTCCTCTTTGCCTTGGAGATGCCAGATTACGGAGTGGAAACTTGTTTTTCTCTGTGCCTTGAAAAAAATGTCTTTCTGTCCCCCCTGGTGAGGGGCCAAATGATTCAGCTTTGAAGGAAATATCTTTCCGTATGACCAAATTATTCCAGGCAAGTGAAGAGATGCAGTGTTTCAGGGAGGTACCAGTAATACTGAGCAGGGCTTGGATAAATGCTGCAACCCACTTCCTACTGACAGTAACGCACCAACCTCTCCTGACATTCTATGGCCTTTCCAAATAGCTCTGCTTGCAGATCCTCAGGTACCCCCATGGAAAATATTTAGGGACTGCAGAAACAAAGCCCCTGACCACAGTATTAGTGATTTTTTACTTTGAAATGAAATCAGAGTTGATACAGCTTTTGTTGATGATACACAGCATCCCCAAACTGCACATCTTCCATCAGAATGCTAGGGCTTCCCAGTCAGAAGCATCTCTAAAATCCCAGACCTAGTTGACTCGTATTATAGAATCACGTATAGAAACACGAATTATAGAATCATGTATTGGGGTTGGGTTGGAAGGGACCTTAAAACCCACCCAGTTCCATCCCCCTGCTGTGGGCTGGTTGCCCCCCACCAGATCAGGCTGCCCAGGGCTCCATATCACCTGGCTTTGAAGAGGGGCTAACACCAAATGGCTCTGATTTCCACAGAATCCACAAGCGTTCACAGTCAGAATGGTTCATTATAAACAGGTAAGCCTCGAGCTCTGACAGAGCCATCCAAAGTGCTTTGGCTAATGCAACACAAATTTTGGGAACAGAGAGATTCTTTGATCCAGGCTGAGTAAAGCACAGCACACTTGGGGTTGCATTTGAAAGTAATTAAAGATTTCTGCTATCAGACATGCATCCATCCCTCTCCATAACTCCAGAGGCCCTGCAGCACACAAACAGATCCTTTCTCCTGGCTGTGGGACCAACGTCCCTCACAGGGGAAGGAGGGCTTTGGGAGCGATGAAGCACTGCACAACTCATTTGTGTTATGCTCCTCGTAGTGGGGAAGTGCTTCACGAAGCCGTCCTTTTTATACAAGTATTTTCTTTAACTGAATTCCACTCAGTTTTCCTCGGGCAACAAATGAATTTTGTTTACCAATTCATTTATGGAAAGCTGGCTTGAGCCATCAGAGGCATTTGAAGCCATGCTGAAACATGGCAATTTCAAGCACTTACCTGCCTCCTTCCTGCGAGTCTTCAAAGCAAAGGTTACCAGGACAACAGAGCCCACTCAGTCCAGCAGAGTGAATTATTTTTTAGGTGATGTCATTATTAGCTGGGCACCAACAAAATTATGCAAATGATCTCCCTAGCCAACAGGAAAAAGTCCAACAAGGAACACAGCAACTACCCTCAACTTAAGAAAGGTAATGTCACGCAAATCCTAATCATTAATATCTTTCAAACCCTTCTGAGGAAGCTGGCCTCATCCCAGCACCGCCCCTGGAGGGACCTGAGTGAGGTCCTGAAGCACCAGTTGCTTGAGGGCTCCTAGCTGATAACAAGTGTGTTCTGACAGCAGCAGTTCTTGGGGAAAGGAGATCTCTCAGCACTACATTACATTGCTATAGATGGTTATTCAAGCTCAATAAATCCTTCTTATCAACCCTGTCTCGCTACCCCTCATAATTTAAGCATGGTGTAATAAGGCAGCGTGAAGCAAGGGCTAGTTTTATGGTCAAACTGGGGATTACAGTCTGGCACAGATATTTAAAGATTCACAACAGCAAAGAGAAATTGTAAGAGGATCCTAAACAGCTCCCCTTGAGCTCTGCGAGATGGGCTGATGAGTTACAGTCATTTCCAGTGCAGGGCTGGGCTGATGCATGGCTGAGCTGGGATCAGTCTTGAGACTTACTGCTCCTCTTGCAAATGTAAACCCTGCACATGCTGAAAAATTATGTGCTGATTTCAGAGGAGGTATCTGTTTGTACTACATGTATTGTTATCCCTCTTTTATTATTTTTTTTAATCATGAATATTGCATGGCTTTCTTTCTTTCCCTGAATAAACTCAACAATGGTTTTTCTTTTTCTTTTTCTTTTTCTTTTTCTTTTTCTTTTTCTTTTTCTTTTTCTTTTTCTTTTTCTTTTTCTTTTTCTTTTTCTTTTTCTTTTTCTTTTTCTTTTTCTTTTTCTTTTTCTTTTTCTTTTTCTTTTTCTTTTTCTTTTGTCTCCTGTGCTCCTTCATTCTTCACAAACCCAAAGGAACACCTTTCCCCTTGCAAGTGACTTGCCACACTGCTTGGAGTGAGGAGCCTTTGCTCTCCAATTGCCTCATTACTGAAGACAGCCCAGCCCAGCCCACTCCTTCCTGGCACCACATCAGAAGAGGACTTTGTGGTCTTGACAACTTGGCTTCTTTTCTCTGTCTGTGTTACATGAATAATAAAAATATATTGCTTCTTTCTACCAGCCTTTCCTCACTTACATCCTTAAACCATCATGGCTACAGCACTACCTCTGCTCAAACCATGGCTGGCCGTTCCTAAATTGTTATTTATCAAGGACTCCAAAGTGCTTGTATTGAATGCCTAATGCTCAGACAGTTCCTACACATATCCCCTTCCAAAGGAAATCACCCAGTACTGTTTTTCAGATGTTTTCTCTCTGGCACCCAGGAGGGTGGTGTTTCCCACTGGCAGCAGGGAGGGAGATTTCCTGCGGTTGATAGCCACAGCTCCAGGTGCACCATCCAACCCCTCTGCAGCCCACTGCTTGATGCTGGTGTAAAGGTGGGGGAGGACATCTCCATCCCCATGAAGGACTGTGAGCATCCACAGATGGAGCTGGGAAGCAGTGTGCCTTGCTGCTAGCACTTCACCTGTCTGACTAGTGTGACAAGAGGAGGTTGGGATGGAGCAGGGGAGAAATTGCAGCCTTTTTCTACCTCCAGTTCACAGGAGGATGTGCTTCAGGTATCAAAGTGCTCCCTGTGAGGCTCCTGCATCCTGCCAATGTGTGAAAGTTTAAGGAGGAGTGAGTTCCAACAAGCCGTAAATCCAGCAAGCGTGGATGTACTCCATGGAGTGGGGCAACTGTGAACTCTTAGATCATGTTCTTGCTGACAAGCTGCTGATGGACTGGTTTGCTCAGGAGGAACAGGACTTTGCAGAAGAAAGGATGGAAATGGAAGAGACCCATAAGTAGGGGAGTCCTGAGGCATCAGCCCTACCTGTCTTACAGGGAGGGGGGAGAGATGAGAGAACAAGGGGAGAGATGAGAGAGCAGCTCTCACAGAGGGAACCCTACGTTATGTTGGGTTTCTGATCTCACCACATGGATGCATGAAAGCTGACTGAAGGCCGGTGTTGGGCTCTCACCTTACCCCATGAGGAGGCAGAGTGCAGCACTGTGGCTGTGGGGCTGTCTGGGCACAGGGGACACATTTCTCTCTTCCCAATATCGTGCACTGCGGGAGCCGCACATCAACAGTTCCCTCCCTGAGCACTGCTGTGCTATAAGCACCTAATAATAAAAGCTGGCTATTGCTTCCCTAAGACACCTGTCAGCTTGTGTGCTAAGTGGCAGAGTAATAAATACTTGTTCTGCTCTGCCTTTCTTCGTGAATTCTCCCAGCTCTGCCTGTTTTCATTAGAATTTCTTTTCTGTGGACACTGCAATTACACTCTGTTCCTCTTCAGGGCCCTTGTTCCAGGTTCAAATAGAGAAGTGATAATGCAGGGAAGCTTTTTACATCGCTGTTTA
Source organism: Phasianus colchicus (assembly GCF_987193195.1). Classification (NCBI taxonomy): domain Eukaryota; kingdom Metazoa; phylum Chordata; class Aves; order Galliformes; family Phasianidae; genus Phasianus; species Phasianus colchicus. Next base: position 9,503,627 of record NC_143449.1, read on the forward strand.
TTTTTGTCTCCTGAGTCAGGAAGATCTTTTCAGGCTGGGTCCAACCCTGTGCTGTTTTGATTGAGGGAGGACTCGGGGAAAGGGGTGAAAGCTCCAGGTTCCAGCTTTAATCACTGAAAACATAGTGGGTTCCTTCCTCATATGCTCTCACTGAGGTCACGAGCTATGCTCCTTCCTTGGGAAGACATAAATATGCAGCCTGTACTGCTAAGACCTGTGGTAACCATCCATCTGCCACAGCAGCTGCGAGCCCGCCGCTCCTGAGCCTCTTCTGTCATCCGAGTCTGAGCAAGAAGGAGGATTCAGCTGAAAGCAGCAAATTCAAATGTGCAACTTTCCTGTTCAAGGTTGCAATATGCTTGGAGATATTGTCCCGCCAGCAAGTCCCTGGTGCAGCTTCCAGATGGTGCTCTGGGAAAGGGGAGAGAGTTCCACTTCTTCAGGTGCAGAAAACTAATGATGACACTGGAATTATTTCCTATGCAAATTGGGATTGGAGTCCAAATGAAGTCCCTGCACCTTAAACTTCCTTCCTAGCAGACAGCACAGTCACCTGGACGTGCCAACCCTGGCTGAGTGTCGTGACATGGTCAGCTAGCTAGAATTAATTCTCTAGAACCAGGGCAGCCACAATCAAAACCCACTGTTGCAAAGGTATCTGGTCTATGGTAAATCTTAAATCACTCCTGGAAGCTGCATGAATGACCGAAGTGATGCTAGATGTTGTAATAACATAGTAGCATGTTAGCATGGCTTGAACTGCCCACCATTTTCCCTTATTGTGTTTTCAGTCTACCACATGGCCTAAGACATTGGGGCTAAAGGCCTTCTGTGTCCTTTTGCCTATCAGGGTCACTTTATGGTATGTTTCAGATGAAGAAATGTACATGGTATGCTGCATAAACCAGCATCTTGGCCAGGACCTCTTCTGACTGCCCCTTGATCAGTGGAAACCACAGTTCATGTTGTACATAAAGAAATACCAAAGTGCTTTACTAGAAAACCAGGCTCTATCCATAGCTAACACTACAGGCAACGAGTACAGGTCTCCTCCCTGCCCACCTATCACACCACCACCGTCCTGCCTTGGGTTGGATCCCAAACTCTCCAGCCAATTGGCCTTGAACGTATACTGGCTCTTCCTGTCACTGAAAATAAAAGCATTTTAAATATGGTACAGTGGCAACCATAGCATATTTTTATGCTCTTTTATTTTCCCCTGGAATACTTGGTTTTTTTTCCTGCTCATCTCAGGGACAAACTCTCCAGCTGCACAGGCTGCCTGAAGCCCGGAGGACTTTCTCTCTTTGGTTTTGAGAATTAGACCTTAGAAAAAAAAACAACAGTGAAGAGGTGTGGGGTTTTTTTTAAAATATGAATTTTTATTTGTTGATCAGAGTTCAAGAGAGTGGGTAGAGTGGAAAAGCGGAGTGAATTCATTCAGTGAAAAGGTCTAGTCCTGCCTTACTGTTAGGTCAGGAAGTCAGTAGGTGGTCAGAAGAGTCCTCCTCATCCACTCATCTTGTTGACGTCATTCACATAGCTCTTGCTTCTGACATTTTCCAATCTCTCTTCAGAACTTCACTGTAATTTTTGAGACATTTTTCTGTTGCTTTAACTTGCTGAAAAAGCTAAAAGCTGAAAAAAATCGCAGGACTCAAAATCCTGCTCGTTAGAATGGGCAATAATTTTTTTTTTTTCCAGCAAAGGTTGTAAAATACAGTTCAAAAATACAAACAGGCATTGAACATTGCACCAAAAAGCATTTGAAACATAAACCTCAGAAAGAGAAAGAGAGAGAAAAAGAAAGGGAAAACAGAGTGAAAGAGGAAAGTCACAGTTTCCATGAGAAATCCCTTAAGAAAGTGGCTACCAGATAGTAAATAGAGAAAAGAAAGTCAACAAAAGATTTTAAAATGTTGTTTGTTTTTTTTTTTTCCTAGTTGTTAATTATTTACAGCTGTAATAACAGGATTGTCATGCATTAATCTGCTGCCAGCTAGATCCCTTCTCATAGTGGAGTAAAAAGAGTCTCACAAGATGGAAAACAAAACAGAAGACATAGCAGGAGCATGGATTCAACCTGAGGCAGGGAAAATGAGCATACCCTCTGGCATTTTGTTGCAATGTGCTCTTTCTTTCAATGGGCTGCCCTAGTGTGATGCTAATGCAATGTTCCTAGCAGCCACAAAGGCTTCAGCTAATAAGCAGCAGGTATCTCTCCTTCAGAGAGGACATTGGCCTGTGAGTGCCTCAGAGTTCTAGATGAAATTCTAGAACGTGGGAGCGCTTGTGGCAACCTGCCTAGATGAGGTGGGCTCAGAACCTGCCTTGTGCCAACCAAGAGGAATTTTTCCAATCCAAAGACAGCCTGGCAAAGGCAACCTGGTAGTGACTCAGGTTTCCCAACTCTACTCTTATTACTTTTGTGGTTGCAAAATCAAGTTATTCAGTATATGATTGCCTTTACGTTTGCTGGTTCCCTGCAAAAAGACGGGAGAAAGCAACACACTTTTCAGATGAAACAGTGCTGCCAGCAGTGTAATGTGAGCCAATGGGTTTAGCAAGCTGACGGGACCTTCAGGCAGCAGTGAAGAGCTAAGAGCCTTCGAAGACAGTGAGAGCATCCTGGCTCACGTGACCAACTGAGGCCCAGGCTTCCATCTCTAGGCAGATGGGATCTTAAAAGCCCAGGTGCTTCTCTTACCTGCAGCATTCCTTTGGCCATGGGCATGACAAAAATGGATCCTGCCAGGCTTTGTGCTCTGTCCCAAAGCAGGCTCACTCTGCAGCCCTGTGCTGCAGCACCTCAGCTGCACGCACCCGTGCTGTTGTGGGAGAGCTAAAGGTTCATGGCATTCATCTGCTGAAAAAGCCATGCTGCCTTCCTGAGTGCACCCTAGCGTCAGGGGCAGGAATAAAAAGGCTGTGTTAGAGAAATTGTGACATGCAGCACTAAGTTTTCCCAAAAGGTGTGAGCAATGCTGCCAGCAGTGACCTTGGTCTCAGCTAGCATGTCTCCATTAAGGGCTGGGAGTGCAGAGATTCTCCTGCCTTGCTCCCCTCTGCCTCCCAAAGCCATCAGAAGATCTGCAGAGACAGATGAATTTCTTTACAGAAGATTTAGCAAAGAGAATGAGAATAAAGTAAAACAATTTAAAGTGGCAGTTTTCCCTCCCAAAGAGAAAGAAGTGTGACTTCTAGATATAAAGAGTTTGTGAGCATAACTATACACACACACGCACGTATATATATGTAAAAAAAACCTTGGCTGACTGAACAACAACAAGGTCAAACAGTAAATATTTATACCTTGAAGCCATCAATCCCATCTGTGCTGTGGCATCTAGCCAAAAATGCCTTTGGGGTAGTTTAGCTTGATACAGAGAGAAGCTTAGTGAACTGTTCAGTGTTTTTTCCCCTACATCAGCATTAATAGAGCATTTACATTTTCATGAATATGCCTCTCCCCCTGGCTGAGCCCTCCCCAACACCAAGGAGGCAGGGAAATGTCTCTCTCAGGGCTGCAAAGCCCGTGTAGATATTTGATTGGGGGGGTTCAAGAGAGACACACCGTTTAGGGAAGAGGACTGCAGCAAGGGTAGTCCTGTTGAGATGGACCTTTCCTATGGCCCCACATTGGCTGCCCACTGTTCCAAGCACCTGGCATGCTCAAAGGGGTTACATGGCTTGTGTTTGGGAACAGTAAGCATGGGGTCTGCTCATACTGGCCAGGTCCTACAATGAATGAACTGGGTCCTCACCAGTGCCACCAAACTGGTGGAGGTCAGGAGAAGATGAACTGTGTTGGACTCAACACTTTCTGTACAACTTAGGGAGTGGTGGAAATGTCTTTGCTCACATTGAGTTGGTGCATGGAGGAGCACTCAAGTGTCACAGTCCTGCTTGGTGATGTTCAAGAAACATTTTCAGAGCAGTCATATGGGGGTATCTCTATCAGCCCTTTATAGTGAGTGGCACCCAGTGACTTCTCCCCTCCCTCCTGCACCACAAACAGCATGCACTGCCTCTCCTGCCTGCCTGGATGGCCTCACTCCAGCCAGCCCCTGCCTTCCTGAGCACAGAGCACCCCAAAACCACATCGATTGTGCCTACATATGGTTTCAGAGCAGGGAAGAGGCAAGGTGTCAATGCCAAGACATCCACCTGTCTTTCTGAGGAGGAACGTAGCTGCAGCTTGGAACTGCACTGTCTAAGGCTGCAGAGCAGGGGTGCAGAATAACAGATCATTTTGGTCACTTGTATGGACTTCCTGGGAGACTGTCCTCAAGTCAGAGGGCTTTGGGTCTTGCAAAAAGAAAATAAACACTGGAGCACTGAAGTGACACGCAGAGCCCACTGTGCACAACTGGCTTTCCATGGAGCAAACTATTGGTGGCTATATGCAGGTCCATTCCTGCACAGCCCCAGTTATGAAAGCAGAGCCCTTAGCTGCTGCCACAATGAGGATCCAACCCCAGTAGCTGGTGCTGGGCTAGCTCTGTAGAAAAAGGGCCCATCAGCAGCCTCGTGTTAGCTGGGAGGGAAACATCCCAATTTGAGCCTCTGACAGATTTTAAAAAAAGAACATTATCTTCTCTGTGATGTCTGCTGGCAGGAGATGCTAAACCACTTATTTATAACTATCTTCCTGAAATGCTTCCCTGCTTGGAAGCCAAACTACAAATCCTGTTTGGTTTGTTGTCTTTAACCAAAGGATACCGGTACTTCTGCTTCCAGTTGGCAGGAAGACTCAGCACCAGTGCCAGGCTGTGGTGGGAACAGACTTGGCTTTCAAGGCGCGTTCACACTGATCCAGGGAGGGAGCTTTTACCCAGCAGAGAGCAAAGTTTTCAGAGTCAGGAGAGCAAAGGCAGGCCAGCAGGTGGGTGGCACTGGAGGGCAGCATCCTGGGGAGGAATGAGAGCCTCGGGCAACTGGGGGGAAGAAGAAGTGGAGAAGTGCACCCGAAAGTGCGGTCAGCCAGGCAGGATCACCCTCAGGCAGAAGGGATTCTGGGGAATGCCTGGGGAGCAGAGGGGACTAAGGAGGAGACTCAAGTCACTGGATCTCATATTTAGGCTTGCCTTTGACATAATTCCATTAGTAAACACAGTATACTCTTTGTTACCATTTTATTGTGTTTGTTTTGCTTTTTATAGGGTTTCTATTTCATTCACTTAGGCCTGAGTATTATAGTGACATGAATGTTTTATGAGATACACTTCATCTAGCTTATTTAAGAAAATGACATCCAAGTACAAACCAAACAGCCTCATGGCAGTTAGTGCAGCAGTGACTGCCGGGGAGCCCAGGAGACAGAGGGCAGCAGCAGTGGTACTCGCTGCTGGAAGGATGGTGTTGGTATGGGGAGAGCAGGAGGGTCCTGGAGGAGCAATGGGTGTGGAGCAGTGCTCAGGAGGCTTGAAAGCAGCATGGCTGTGTCCCCCGTCCAGCAGAAGAGCTGGGGATGGTGCACCCTCCCTCCACTCCTCCAACCTGATGCTGGAGCTTTTCCCTCCTCACAGCCCTTGGGAATGAAAGGCACTGTAAAAATGTCATGGGCAGCTTGGGGTGCGGATGCTGGGGATAGAGGTGGTTTCCTCAGCATCTGCTTTGGGAATGTGCCGTCTCTCACCCCATGCTGTCTGCTGGTGGGGATGTGCTCATGGATGGACCATGCCAGGGGCTGAGCCAAATGACTCTGAGTTCCTCTCCTCGTGCACTGCTGTTGAGCCAGCAAGTGAGGTAAGGGACAGGCAGGACACCACCAATGCCACACACACCACAGGACAAAGCATCCTGCTCTGCCCTGCACTGTCCCCATGGATATTCCAGGTGGGGTGAGCCCTGCTTGTGCACCAGATGGAGAACTGAGCTAGGTGCAGAGGCTCAAAGCAATGCTGAAGACATCAACCTGGGGGTTCTGAGTCCCTGGGCAGACTGCATGGACCCAAAATGTGGTGGGGGCAGGTCAAGGAGATGGTCAGAAGGGCAGCAGAAAGTACCAGAGGGCTTTTCTTGGAAGAATTTGCAGGTGTTAGAGCTGGGTCTTGTCTCAGTGGTTTTGTGGGATGGCACCTGACACACATCTCTCTGGGACAGCAATATCACCCTGCTGTTTCAAAGGGCCCCTTCTGCTGTCCTCCCTGGGTAGTGAGGATGCTCATTCACGGGGGACAGGTAGGTTCTCAGGGATCAACTGCAGCCTCATCTCCCACAGATGGCAAAATGACTCATGGTGCACCAGGGAAGCAAAGGGCCTGAATCAGCACTGCTGCAGCTCTAGGGCATCAGAGAAGAATGTACCATGGGACACACCACAGATGTGCTCCTCTCTGTTGGTGAGGCTCCCCTGAAAGGCATGGGCTTCTATGCCTAAATCCCCCTTCAAACAGTGAGATATTGCTGAGGGTTACTGAACAACCAAAGGAAGATGAATGGGGAGCACAGGAGATGCCAAGAAGGGGAAGTGGACAGAGAGAAAGTGATAAATCACCCATCTGAACATGATCTCTATGGCTTCCAGTCCTGGGGTTGAATGCATGTGGCCTCAAAGCTACTGTATCCTGTCCAAGGCATCAGACTTGACTTCAGTTGCTGACAGACCCTGAGAAAAATTATTTCTCTGGCAGAAAACATCTCATCCTCTAACAAGGATTGCCCCAAGGATACAGCTGTCCAATGGACAAGACCTTTCTCACCTGTTCTCATCTGGGAAGAGACATGGAGGAAACCAGCAGCTGCGTTTGGTGGTGACAGAGAAGAGGAAGCCCTGTAGGTAACTACAAGATACTATCACACTGTTCTACCCTTGCCATGGTTCTGCTGACCCCCTGGACACCAAAAAGCAGCCCAGCAGACTGCCTCTGGAAGCTTCCATGTCCTTGAGTTCAAGCCACCAGGAGAATCCACCACGCTAGGGCAGTCCATCACAGAAGAGGAGGAGGGAGGCAAGAGTAGCAGCCCCCAGTGGAGTGGAGCATGGGATGGCAGTATTGTGCAGATCATGCAGATGGCAGGAAGTGGGAGAGATGGAAGCACAGGGTGACTTGGGCGGATGGGGGACATCAGACTCACGATGTCAGAGGCACAACTTGTTATTATCCTTTTCCTTTCCTTTTATCATTAAAGTAAAACAAAAATAGACATATACAGGATTAAATTAAAATCACAGTTCTGTTTACATTATAAAAGAACGGACTAATAGTAATAATAGCATTAATTTCAAATGAACAATAATAATAATTAAACAAAACAGGAAAAGAAGAAAGCCCTGGAGAATTCCTGCCTGGATGGTGCTCACTGATGGAAGGTTTGTTTGATTGGTTTTATTGTTTGGGGATCATTCCTTTGATAGCTGACTCCCGGTTTACGTAGGTGGCCCAGTAGACCAAGTTGAAAATGGCAAAGAGGACTGGAAAGACGATGCGGGACATCTTGTCTACCTTGCTGACACTGTTGTACGTCTTCTTACTCTCTGGGAACTTCTCCTCTAAGCGGGGCATCTTGGGGGGTACGTTGGTGGCAGTAGCGGTGGCAGAAGCACTCTTGGAGATGGTGGGCAGGCCAGGGTCCTTGGCAATGTTGAGGGGATACGTGGTGCCAACTATGTTGTAGGTGTTGTTGGTTTTCTTCGCTAGTGCCACTGGCTCTTTTTTCTAGGGAAGGTGGAAGAAGAACAGAGATGAGGTGACTATAGAATTGCACAGAGAACATTTTGTCCTCTGAGTTCACTTGCCTGTCTGGATGAGAAGGTGGGAAAGGATGCAAGGAACAAGAGATTGAGAAGGCAGCATTGTGGAAGGAAGGAGAATGTGGTGAGAAGGTGACCAGAACTTGTGACATCCGTCACAGCTGCTGGAGTAGAGGGATGTGCTGGAATACATCTCCTTCAATTACATCACCTGTTCTGTGTAAGAACACTGCCTTAGTGGCCTGAGTATTTCACAAGGACATCATGACGTCCAAAATGCCTCTGGGATTCTTTAGGGCATTGCATGGCCTCCTAGTATGATATAAAACCAACAGAAAGTGTTTGCCATAGCCCTGAATTTGAGGATTTCAGATGCTATAGGAGTGGAGGGAAACCTTTCATCTTGCCTTCATATCTAAGGATTGCTGCAAATCAAGGCAGATAAGTACAGCTCTGCCACAGGCTGCAGGGACATCGGGACATCAGTGCTGTCTGTGCTGAAGGGTGGAGAGCTTCTATAAAAAACGGAAAGGATGCACGTATGTGTTTGATGTGGTGTGTTGAAGGATGAAGGAGAATGTTTAAGGAAGACAATTTCAATGTTAGTGAAGATGAGTGGACAGGAAGATAGAACTAGAAAGTCATGATGGATGCTTCCCCTCCTCTGGAGATCCTCCTGTTGCTGTCAGGAACTTGGGACCAGATGCACTATAGGCTATAGTGTATGAAGCAATTCAAATCTATTGGGAAAAGCCCACTGAATGAAATCTGTTCACGTGCAGACATCAGGCATCCTACACATCCCAGCACCTCTGTGCGTCCATATGGTGTCCACTATAATGACACCCAGAGTCAGAGCTAGACACAGCAATGAATCATAGTGGGAATCTAAAATCTAAACTCAGAATGAAGTGTGATTTTGGATCTCATCTTCTATTCAAAAACAACTGGAACACAAGATTAGGCCTGTCCAGCCATTCCCTAGAATTGCTTGGTACGGTCTTGCATGTAAGCACATGGGAACCATGTGCAAAGTGACAGCCAGGAGAAGGGGAGAGCAAACAGCCAGCAGGACATGTTCATCTCAGCCTTCCAGCCTGGGAACTAATAGCAGGCAGTACCTCTGGGTAGCACAAGGAACTGGAAAGGCCAGATTGACCATCTATCCTGTAGAGATGCTCCAAGGGTTTCAGGCTGCAGTTCTGTTGTAAATGCATCCACAGCCACCGGGAATATTTCTGGTTATCTTAGAAAAAGCAGACTTCTGTGCAATCTTTAAATCCCTCTCCAATAACACCGTAGCTCGGACTGCAGCCTCACAGTAATTACAGCAATTACAGCAATTAACCTGCTGTTAGAATGAGGTCTTCAGCATCCAGATCAGACTAAACCACTGATCAGACCATATTCATACTCCTTTTTGGATAATGTGGAAGAGATTGTTAATGATCTTTAATGATTAATTGTGTGACTGATTCCTGCAATTGTTGGAACCACGTCAGCCTTTACCCTCTGTATAGGAGGTGAACTTTTCCTGCTAAAAAGCTGACAAGAAGCAAATAAAGGACAAAAGGTGTTCTACTTTCTAAAACATTCAAATGTGTTTTAGTACGATTAGTTATTAACATAGCTACTGGAGGTAATACAATAATTAATAATCAGTAATGAAATGAAAAACACTTGTTTGCAGAATGTAATTTGAAGTGCACTGTGATTATTTGAGTACTAATCAGCCATAGTACATAAATAAGATGTCTGTAAGTGACATGACATTCTCAGCCTTGGCTAGCTTTTCTGCCCCAGAACTTTTAGAGTGACTTTTTTCAGTTGTCCACAGCTATCTTCTGCCCTGGACAGAGCTGGGAGCCTTTGCTAAACCTCCAGGGCACCAGCTTCCCATCAAGGCACACGTGTGAGAAAACAGGCTCCTGAGATATCAGAAGGAATGGTTCAGCCTGAAGTCACTAGATTGCATTTTGAAATAAGTGTTTCAGGCAAGATTTTGATAATTAAACAAAGCAAAATGCGCTTATCAGCTGCAAAGTAGCCCTCCGCTTAACTCCTGCATACTTATCTGCGAGGAGTTCCATGTCAGACTGGAACAGAAGGAGAATAGAAAAACAGGAGGAAACCCCACATTTGCATTTGAAAACTTGTCCTAGTTAAAACATCTATGCTGAAAAGCTGTGGCCCAGTTTGGGCTCTGGGAGACCAAGTCTGAGCTGCTGTCTTGAGGGAAAAGCTGTGAAACCTGGTCTAAAGATAAACACGTTCCCTGGATACTGTAGTCTGACAAGTTCTTCCACAAACACACACTGGATTACAATGGCATTTCTGTCAGATATTCTTGTCTCCAAGGCCCTCTATTGAGGAACTAAAGGATAAACCCCTGCAATTGTGGGAATTACTGGTTCTGCTGATGACCTGTTGGAGACTCAGCTCTCTGCAGCTGCTCCCTGGTTAGAAGTTTGGGTTGGAAGCATTCTTGCCCTGATGGATGTCTGAGAGTCACCATCACTTCTGGCTCATGGATTGTACTGGAAAAATGCAATGTATTTGCCTTTTGCTACTGCAGAGAAAAGTCACCTGAATGCCTCCAAGTAGCTCCAATCTGGGGCATATTTGTACTCTATAATTCAAAGCCCAGTAACTGCAGTTGACGTTCCAGCAAACGTGGCACGTCTCCCTCATGCCAGCCATAGCTCCCCTCTGGAGTGTGCCAGAACCTTGATTGTGCCTGAGGAACGAGGTGTTTTACACGGAGATGTCCACAGACTGAGAACAGATAAGGGCATGTGGCAATGTAATATTGCACTAACAAGCAGTCTGTGATACTGTCACCTGCTGGTATGACCCCTGGCATCACAGAATCACTTACACTGGAAAATACCTTTACAGTCATGAAGTCTAACCATCAGCCTTCCACTGCGAATCCACAGCTGAGCCATGTCCCTAAGCATCCACACATCTCCTAAGTACATTCAGTGAGGGTGACTCCAGCGCAGCCCTGGACAGCCTATTTTATGTCTAACCATCCTTTCCTTAAGAAATGCTTCCTGACACACAGTCTAAACTTTCCCTGGTGCAACTTGAGGATGGTTCCTTGCATTCTAGCACTTGTCACCCGAGAAAAGAGATCGACACTCATCTCACTACAACTTTCAGCTAATTAGAAAAAGCAGCGAGGATTCCTCTCAACCTCCTTTTCTGCAGACTAAACAATCCCAGCTCCTTCAGCCATTTCTCAAACATCTTGTCTTCCAGTCCCTTCAGCAGCTTCACTGCTCTTCTCTGTATGCATTTCAGCAACTCAGTATCTTTCTTGTAGTGAGAGGCCTAAAACTGAACACAGTATTTGTGGTGCATCACTCACCTCTCCCATCTAGTCTTCGTTCTGATTCTATGTGACTGACTGATGATTTTATGATCTCTGGATCTGCAGACAAAGGCTCAGAAGTTGGGTCAGCCCAGTATGCCATGTGGATAGTATTAAGAGAAAGAGGGTGAAATGGTGTGGAAGAATGATGCGTGGAGTCTAGTGAAGATGCTGAAAACATGAATAACGTGCAGTACTATGGGGAGCCACAGGTCACATGTGAATGTGGTAGGACAAAGAAGGAGACATGGGCTGCAGAGAAAGGGAAAAAGTCCCATCAAAAACAAATTTATCATAATGAAGCAGAAAAAAAAAAAAAAAGAGGTGGGTCTGAACCACTCTGTGAGTATGTAAATTGGTTGAAGATAGAGGCCTATGAAATCTTGTTCTTTGTTTCAGTTCCCTCTATTGGAAGGAGGGCACTGAAACAAAGATGCCATGGGTAGAAAGAAAAAAAGGAAAAAAACTAATGATTCTCAGATGACCATGATGAAGGGGCAAACTTCAGAATTGCTAAACAGTAGGTTGGACAAAAAGCCTGGCTTCACTCCATTTGAAGTGTGTCCTTATTTGTTCTCATGTGTCAGAGTGCAGCTAATTGAATTGGTTTTTTGTTTCTTTCCACCAAGCATCACTGCAGAGCAGTGCACAGATACAGAGCTAAAATGGACTTTATGCACAGCTGTGACATTGCCAGTGGAAACAGGTTTAGGTTACTGTCTTCCAAGTATGCTCCAACATGAGGGAGAGATGACAACATTCATGAGTTTCCAATGGAGAAATCACCATTAAAGGTTGCCCCTCTCAGCTTCCTGAGAAGTGACCACGTTGGCTCCAAAGACGGCCATCCCCATGGCTGAGATGGATGAAGTGCAGCAGGGCCTCATACACAGTCCCTCTGTCCTGAAGTGGGTTTGTTTAGCAAGATTCTTTAAGGATGCTGGAGATTGGGAGTTTCTCTGATTACTGGAGCCAATCTCTTTGGCCTTTCACTTCTCCCCAACTACTATCGTTTTCTACCTTCTTCCTGGTGATGTTTTCTTAAAATTCATCCCTAATAAAAAGTTCTCTGCATTGGATTCAGATACTCTTTCCAGTTCAATTGGCACCATTCAATTGGTTGGTTGAAGCCGCTATGCCACACACAAAAAAAGAGGAAATCATCTACAGTGAAAAAGTAGTAGTAAAGGACAGGATAAGCTTGGAAAATATTTGGGCCCAAGAAGCATTAGTCAAATCATATTAGTGTGCATTGAAAGAAATTTTTTGTGAGATCTATGGTAATATCTGTCTAATTTGCATTAGAGAAGGACTGCAGAGTATGTGCAGAGTAGCTCACAGAGCAGCCAGAACCAAAACCCAACTGTGGTTGTAGCCACAGCATGATCATTTATGATGTAGAGATCAGCCACTCACCAAGATCAGCCCATCATTTATATTATACCCCCCAAAACCTGCTTTTCCCCACAGAATTCTCCCTCTAAATTGATGGAATGGACAAAGAGGAGAAAGAAAGAATAGGATGACCCTGGGAAACTGGATGAGCTGGAGCACCTGTCAGCAACCAGCAGCTTTTGCAAGGCAGTGATTTATTTTAATTCAGAAGAGAAGCATTGCTGCTGTGCCTGCATTTGAGGCGAGGGCAGGGCTGACACCTATTGATTTTGCTCACATCCATGAAAGGAAACAATCAAACCTGGACTGAGTGAGGATCCTTGCCATCCCATCAATGAAGAACACTTTCTTTGGCTGGAGGAAGGCTCTCCAGAGACCAGCACTCAGTGTGGGCTTGTCACTGGCAGTTTTACTCCTCGTACCAACGCTTAAAAACGCCAACAGTTTTTCTTTTGCCTCCTCTTTCTTTTGTGGTTTCAACCACCTGGCTTGTCAATTGTTTCAAGAAGAGCTAATTAAAGGCTGGAGCTGAGCCAATAAGGCACCTTCATTCTGTAGCAAATTCACTGCTTGGAAATATTCAGTAGAATAAAGATGAAAGCAAATAGGGTGACACATCATATTCACAAGCTCTCTGAAAGTCCACAGCTGGTCAGGGAATTCTCCTTCAAGGAGTGCTGTCAGATGTAACTATTTGGAGCATGTATAAAGATGTGATGGAGAGAATGGGGCAGAGTTGGAGCTTCTGAGCTGCAGAGACCAGGAGTGGGTGAGCTGTCTGACTTTGGATCAGGTAAGGAACAGGGTTGGCTTGAAAAAGCACCTGTAGATTTGGAGTCCTTCCTGATTCTTCATCTGACAGCAAACTCTCACAAGGAGTGCTCCCTCTGAAACATTTCTGGTCCTGCATTGTTTTCTTGTTCAATTACCATATGTGCAAACACTTTTATCCTATTGTTTCAGCATGATTACTTTTGCAGTGTTAGGTCAATAAATAAATTGAGGAGAGTGCCACTTTTATGATGAATCAAAACCTTTGGAGCCCTTGCTGCTTTTTTGACTGTGCTCAATTCGCACAATTGCCTACATCTGTGTGAATCCCGACTTTGCACTGAAAGGGGCACAGTTGCTTTGAGGACCTGCTCTGATTCTTTGTTCATGACAATGACCCCAGAAGAGTTCCTCTTATTCCTGAGAAAAGTTCCTCCCATCTCTAGAGACCCAGTTATTGTACACGATGGAGGTGGAAGACCACCAGCAGGCCTCCTCTGGAGCCTTTCTGCCATGAGTCTGGTGCTCAGACCACAGCTGCAAAAGCAAATGAAGAGAGTCCAAGAAATACAAGACAAAGGCATTCAGCACCCAGTGATGGCTGTGGTTCTCCATAAGAGGCCTCTGCCCTCTCGCTGGGACCTCCATACCAGCGAGAAGACTGCCTGTTGTCCTCCTAAAAGTTAATGCAATTCTGCCAGGTAGAGCCTCACAATTATAAACAACATATTAAAATGCAAAGGAGAAAAATATAGAGGCTCCAGAACCAAGAACAAGGACAAATATGATTTTCAAATTGATTCAATAAATACAAGCAAGGAGCAGCATGCTACAGTAAGCGATTTCTCTGCACAGCTGAGATTAAGTCAGTTAGGAGGGAGGGGGATCGAGCAGAAATGGTGATGGCTGTCAGGAAGGATGCTACCAGAGAGGCTGAAGGGAAAACGTGGGTGATGCCAGGCACTAATTTGCTGCCAGTTGCTGTTTCCGATTGCTTGCTTCCCACCCACCCTCTTTGCCCAAGCTTACAAAGCAGCAGCTGTGGTCAATAACATGAGTGCTAGGAGCTCCCCACTGCTGCACCATGCTTGTCCATGTGGAGGGAGACCTACGGCGAGGGATACCCACTGCAGGGACATAGCAAGGTTGGTATCCCGTGGTATATTCATGTTTGTGCAGCATGCAGGCAACATACAGCAGAATAGAGAGAGACAGAGAAAGGAGATCACCAGTGCAGCAGGACAACAACATGCACGCATTTCCTTTTTGTCCGGAAAATGGTCATGCAGAAGGACAGAGGGAAAAGCAAGCCATTCAATCTGGCTGTTTGTCTCCATCTAAGCACAATGACCAGCCCTCCTCCATCATAACTCAAGAACCGCTCCAGTCAAGAACTGAATTGGGAACCCCAGTAAGTAGCACCCAGCCTCCTGAAGTGCTATGGGGCTGCATGCTACCCACTCCTGGTCCCAGCGCAGCTCTCTTGTGCAGCGTTTCTTCTCTATCACTCCACCCTGGCCTTGGCCACGGAGCTCACCTTCATCTCCTGGGCCTCCAGCACCTTCTTGCCATCCCAAGCCCAGCTGCGCTTGGTGAAGTAGTTGACAGTGGCAAATTCAATCAGCGCAGAAAACACAAAGGCATAACAGACGGCTATGAACCAGTCCATGGCCGTCGCGTACGCCACTTTAGGTAACGAGTTTCTTGCGCTGATGCTTAGCGTGGTCATGGTGAGCACAGTGGTGACACCTGTGGAAACACAGCAGAAGACGAGGAAGCTGTCAGACCATGCACTCGCACTCATCCATCCCTAGCATGCTTGTCCTCTGTCCCTCCTAGGAAAGAGTCAGCAAGAAAACTCGTCATGGGTTACACTGGCCCACAGATATGTTGTCCCCACAGAAAGGAGGAGATTCTGTCCACCACACACATGGACAAAGAGACAATAACTGTGGGCAGGAGTGGACAGTGGGACTCCAAGTCCTGCCTACATGGCCAGGCACGCATCAGTGGCCCAACATGCCAGAATGAGAGTCACTAGGATTTATCTTATAAAATGATCTGCAGCAAAATGCCTTTTAGAGCTTTTTTCATTAAAGCAAGCAACCACTGCTATCCATTTTCCCCAATAATATGCTTTTCAATTAAAAATGCATTAAAAACATTATAAAAATATTGACTAAATTTCACTTCCCTTAAGCTATACTCCTGGTAATTGAAGAGATTCAATAATATTGTTGGCAATACTTTCAGAGAGGAAAAAAAAAAAAAGAATAAACAACTGGAACTCTCATTATTTTCTTAATAGCAAAGCAAAGCAATTTGGGAGCTGAGACATTTTTCACAAAGGTAGCTTTTAATTTTTCAATCAGCTCTTTCCTGCTGAATCCTAGTTGCTACTTGAAGAAACCTTTCTAATTGCAAATATCAGGATAACATAAAAGGGAATCAAATATCCTCAGGGAAGGTCTTGTCCCAGGCACTGAGAAAGCAGACACACCCCGGGCTGGTGCAGATGTGGGAGTCCACCTGGGGCACGGACAAGCAGTGGTGCCTGGGTGTTGGCTCTGGAGGGGCAAATTGCAAATGATTCACAGATAGGTGAGTTGGAAAAGCTTATCAGTGCATCTCTTTATGCAGGCACTGGTCCCGTTTTCCTTGTGATATCTGTCTGAGCTTTGAGATGTTGGAAACCACACCACTTTCTGTCTTAATCAAAAAAGATGAGCTAGTGGTAAGATATACCACTTCTCTGTTTGGTGACTTTTGTGCAGTATGCTCTGTTAGGCTGTATCTGCAGGGCACTGTTATTTCCAGGAAACACTCCTTTTGGCATCAGCAGATCAGGGTATAAGGACAGATGCCTGGGATGGTGTTCCAGCACCAGGGCTCTGCCTGCCCCCTGACAGTGGGGTATGGCAGGGTGTTTGTGTGCATGAGGTGTAAATCCTGAACTCAAGGTCTTGGCAGAAAAGCACGGAGCAGTTCTGTTATATATTTGTGAAAGCTATTAATGTAAGTGCAATGCCTGAGACTTTGCCTCAGAAACAGAATCTGAAACCAGTTGAAGAAAATAATAATATATTTACCATGTAGTTATTCTGCCTCAGCTCAAGAGCCTGATACGTGGAGGTCTGACCAGGGGCACATTAGCAACTTCAAAGGTAGTGCATTAACTGCCTCCCCATGTATCTATCCTCTCCTCAACTCAAAAGCCAATACAGATAAGCAGACACAGTCAAATACATATAATTAGATGATCAATACCTTGATTACTATTAATATTTATGACTTGGCTTGTAGCAAAACATGGATAGGAGTATTTTTGCAGTGATTTAGTGGAAGAAGCACCAGGAAGACACTGAGAGCTATTCTGAGAAATGAACATCAGCTTTATCAATGCCAGTGACTTGGAGACTGGAGAAGACTGCTCTGATGGCTGGTCCTTCCTTGTTGTTTCTCAGCCATCCCCTTGGAGCATGTTTCTTTCAGTTCCCATTGGCTCTTTTCCCCTTCTGAGACTTGCTCCAAGCAGAACATGCTGACTCAACTCCTGGCAGCCAATGTGTGTCGGAAATTGGGATTCTTGATAATTTGGGTTTTTCTGCCTGCTATGTATTAATAAGGCATCCCATGGAAGGAGAAACCATCCACTGGGGTCCCAAGTCAGAAACTCCCTGGCAGGCAGCAGCCTATACACTGCCTCATCTTGTCTCCTCTCTGTGGGTGTCGACACTGGTATTCGAACCACAGATGCCACCAGCCCCATCATCCTGGGCCAGCACCCTGCAAACCCCCAGGTCACTTGGGCAAGGGGAGCTGGCTCCAGTGGACAGTGAACTTGTCCATCTGCCAAAGGGATATTGGATGCAGATAGTCCATCGCATGTACCAAATTGTTCTGCCCTATGAATCTAGACAAAGGGCTAATTTCCCATCATTTGCCTTTCTCTCCAGCCTGCCTGGGGACCCCCCATGCTCACAGACTCACCAAAAACTGTTCTGGCGGGGACAGACTCCCTGTTCAGCCAGAAGGAGACCTGGGACAGGATTACCGTCATGATGCAGGGCAGGTAGGTCTGGATGACGAAGTACCCGATCTTCCTCTTGAGGTGAAAGTGCGTGGTCATGACAACATACTCCCCTAGGGACACAACCAGTTAGAGGCACAGATCCACTGGGTGTTCAGGATGGGCCAACGAAGCACTAGCCCATCTCTGAAGCAATAAAGGTCTGTGTTGAGTGAACCTGCAAACTCTTAGGTTTTCTGTGACATGCCTGAAAATATTCTGCTTTTCCTCACTTTAATAACCTCAGAAAATAGGGCAAGTTCTGTGGTTCAAGGTCTGGGCTGTAGACCAAAAGAGCAGCTGTCTCTATTTTCCTTCAGTGCCCTATTCATCCTCTCAAAGAAATGCACCAAAGCTTTGGATATTTTGCTGGATTATTGTGCTTTTTTGTTGTGAGTATGGCTCTGCTAAGTCATTACACACAAGAGCCTTTAGCAGCTTTCTTGCCATTTCAGGTTATTCATCTGTACATTTTACTACAACTTAAGTAGAGAGATGGGCCAGATATGATGACATTTAGTCCCCTGGACTCCCTACATTTCCCCAAGGGAGGTGATATGAGTTGTTACAGACAGACACTATTAAAATCAAGTGCACCAGAGAGGAAATATCCTCAAATGAGAGAACTACTGGTGCATACAACAGAAGAAAGAAGAAAAAAAAAAAAAGCACGGAAAATAAAATGGGAGAAATGAGAGAAATACACAAGATAACAGAAGCTATCAGTACCTGAATTCAGAGGGAAAGGGAGGAGGAGCAGATGGGAGAGAAAGATGATTAATATTGGTCATTAATCAGAGGAAGCAATTGTTTGGGAGAATCTTCTATTAGCTATGATAATATTTGTGTAAGCAGATGCAGTGAAAATCACACATCATCATGTTCCACTTGCCTCCCCTGCCTGCAATGCTCTCCTGAGGGGCTGAAAAGGGATCCAAGACAAATGAACCTGCAGTACCAAGGACTAACTGGGCAAAATGGGGCAAATTTTCCACACAACACATCATTTCTAGAGAGATGGGTGAAAACACTAAAAGCTAAACAACTTACTGCCTTATAGTGACTGCCCCAGATACATTCTCCAACAGCACCATGGTGCTTGCAGCCTGCAGGTACTACCACTATCATTATGCCAAATTGTGGCATCCAATGCCCATGGGTCCATCTTGCCTTACAGTGTTCTCAACCTGTGCATCTTGTGGTCCCAAAGGTACCTGTGCTGGATCGAACCATCTCTGTCCCAACAACATGGCCCAGCAGGTCATACTGGTTCAGGCGAGATCCACCCTTTGCTACTTCCACGGATTTATCCTTCCCCAGGGTCCAGGTGTAGATTACCTCTGTTTTTGTGTAGGCATCTGTGGAGGAAAAGGAAGAATGAGCTCATGCTCCTGGCTGACCTAAAATACACCAAAATTAGCCTGTGGCCAAACTAATCCTTGCTATGCACTCCTCAGAGCCACATGGCTGAGCACAGCCAAGCATGGCCAGAGACCAAAGCAGTTCAGCAGCTGCTAATCAAATGAGCCAAAGGGAGCTACAGTTTTGGGAAAGCCCCACCGTGACCTGACAAAGACTGGGACAGACCTGCTGGGAGTGGCTGTGAAGACAGCTAGCACACAGATAGGGTTGATTTTTTTTGTTGCTTCAATTAAAAGTAAAAATTAAAAGCGTTTACCTTCAGGAGAAGCTCTCTCCAAGCCTCACAGCTCCGGAGGTGTTGTGCCCTTCCACCAATCTGCTTTTTCCACTGCATGATCACTGCATGCAGGCAGCCCTCCTGGCAGTGAGGGAGGGCACTGCTGAGCAAAGCTTGCCATCACACTGCAACAGGGACAGCCAGCAAGGGCTACAGGACTGCTAAAAGGGGAAGTACTGTGCTCAGAGCAAGGGCAACCTTACAGGGATTTGGGAGATCCACTCTCCATCCAGTTTCCTAATGCTTCTCTAAAACCAACGCAGTCATCATGTCTTCATGACCCCTTCTGTCCAAAAGTCTCTTTGTCCCCACAGATACTCCCTTTCCCAACAAAACCCCCACATTCTCAATGCTGCAAGTCCTACAGTATCCAGAAATGAATTTTCATCACATGCTACCAGGTGCTATGACACTTCATAATGCTCAAGCTTCCTGTCCAGACCCACTTTGCAGTACTGATCTTGGAAAGAACAAAGTTCACTATCTGCAAAATGCTTTAACAAGAATTTTTTCATTCATATTTACAACCAGCTTTTTGTATTAAGACATCTCTGCCTTGGGTCACATCAAGCCTACTATGAAAAATTCTTGACTCCTGTTCTGTTGTTGATTGCATTCTTAGGTAAACAGAATCAAAATGGTGTTTTGGAACTTCAGTACAATTTGAGAGCATTGCACGATGGCATAAAGTCACTAGAAGCAGATTAAAGAAGAAATACTAGTCCTAGTAAGGATCATAGGTGGAAACAAACTTCCTGTAGAAATGGACCTGATGAAGGCATTGCTAGAAAAATATTCCTTCGGAAAACAATAGGTTTCTTTCTACCTACGCTGCCTAGGTAGCTTAAATATCTCGGATCACATTTCCTTGCATATTTCCATAATTAACAAGGATGCTGCCACCCCATTTCCCCAGCAAACAGTCACCAGTCTGTGATGTCACCGTGATGCAGCACGGTCACCACCATGACGTCTGTGACCATCCCAACCCACTCCCCACTCCTCACACCACGGGTGCCACTGCGCTCCATTCTGCTGCTGGCAGGACGACCCTGGTTGGCCGGGGAGATGCTGCGGACAGAAACTTCTGTCAGGGCGAACAATTAATAATTAAAATGGAGACATCTTCATCAGAAACTCCTGGAGTTCCTGTTCCAAATGCTGGCTCGGCAGACTCGGCTTCTCCTGTCCCGCAAAGACGGGGTAAAAGAACAGCTCGGGATGCTGCCTTAGGACCGACACGAGAAGGAAACACTTCTCAGGGGTCACAGGAGGAATCCCGTGCAAAAAGGCAACGGCTTAATCTTTCCACCAAGGGCTCCTGCAAAGCCCATGACTCGTCATGCTTCTTTCTAAGAAAGCTCCGTAACACTGTGGAAAGCGATTGCTTTCAGTCCATCTGGTGGGGTGACGATGAAAACTCCATTGTGATTGAGGAAACCCTCTTCAAGACAGAAGTGCTGGGAAGGACAGGACCTCTACACAACCTCAACATTGGTTGCATGAAAGCTTTCGTTCACCAGC
Organism: Phasianus colchicus; assembly: GCF_987193195.1. NCBI lineage: Eukaryota > Metazoa > Chordata > Aves > Galliformes > Phasianidae > Phasianus > Phasianus colchicus. The sequence goes on from NC_143449.1 coordinate 9,524,157, forward strand.
TCCATCTACACGGATTCTTCATTGTGGACAGCGATTTGCCCACATCTGCCTCATGGGCAAAATTCCCAGCAGCCGGAGCCGCGTCTGTTTGCAGTGAGGTACGCAGTCCCCCTGCCATAGGACACCTCTCGGCACGGGTGGGATTGGTGGCTGGTCCCTCCTGAGGGGGCTGCAAGTTGGTGGCATTTGGGTTTCCAAACCCGCTTTCCTGCTTTTGAAAATCCTACAGTTTCTGATTATTAGTGAATGTAGCTTTGTCTTTTCCAAGCTGGAACATGGTGGCATCTAACTCTTCTCCTCTGCATTCTGCAGGTACTCTGCTACTACAACCCCAACTTCAAGAGAGAGTACCCACATCTGCTAAGATGGTTCAAGCGAAGCGCTGGCGTACGAAGGAGAGCATCAGCTGCATTCCCAGCGGAGCTGGATTTCGAGGAGGGCCCCGTGAGCAGCCCTCCGAACAGACGGCGAGGCCCTGCAGCAGCAGCGGGCAGTGAGCGCGCCGGTAGCAACCAGGATGCTGCTCCTGCTGCATCTGCTGCTCCTTCATCTCCCGAACCAAACGTTCCTTCTCCATCAAGGCTGGGACCAGACAGCAGACCTGGAGGCGATGGAGTTGGACATCAGCACAGTTTATGCTATAGGAGATAGAGATCCCAGGTACCAAGTGAATAGAGTAGAGAAGTTCCAGAAATAAACGTTCTGAATATTTTCCAGTTCTCCCGTCCTGTTTCCTCATGTGACGGTGGCTCTTCCTGGGCCCAAGGGTGGGGGAGATTTCATTTCTCTCACCTGGTTCAAGCAATGATGGGAGCAACGGCGGGAGCGGGGAGGTACAGGGCGTGAGCTGGAGCTGCCTCAAGTACCCGATCCCCTTCCTTCTCTCTGCCTGTCCTCTCTGGGTGGATGCCACCATGGCAGTGAGCCATTCGGCTTGTGGGGATCCCTGGTGGTCATGGAGGTGCATTTGGCTGTCCTGCAAGCAGCATGTGTCTGGCAGCAGCACTGCCCTTCTGCTCACCACCCCGAGCCATGCTGAGCTTCCTGCCAGGGAGCGGCTTCCAGCTGTGGGCAGCTTGCTGGTGCAAACACTGATTGAATCCTGCTCCAACATGAGAGGTGAGCTCCGATTCCACACAGGTGGGTGCTTTGGGAATATACATACTCACAGTAATCAGGGACAGCTCTCTGAGCTGCTTGTATCAGACCTTTGAACGTTCACAGGAGAAAGCAGTAAAAAATACCCAGAGGAGCCACAGAGATAATAATTCATCAAGGACAGGAGCAGCTGCAAGACTGGTAAGGCTGGGAACAGCCTTCACCTCACCAACAGACTGCAAATCTTCCCTAAATCAGGACTTGTTTGGTGTTGGGACTGAGACTCCCAGTCTGCCTGCTCTTCACTTGAAAGCAGGCTGCCTGACCATGTTCCTTGGTCATTTCTGATGACAGCAGGAATTTTGTGCAAGACACCAGAAACAAATTTTTGGTTGTGTTCCCATCATCAACTATTCTGTAATAACACCATTTCTAAAACCCTGGAAGGCACTGGCCAGGTGAAGGATTGTTCTTTTGTTCTTAAGCCACCTCCTTACAGAGGCTGATCAAGGTACTTACAGCTCCCAAATTTCAGCGGGCATGCGTGCACATCCATTGGGAAGTCCTCCAGGTGCATGGGGCACTCTGCATGAATGGTTAGCCTACAAGACAGAACACAAGGCATGGTCAGAAATACCAGGCTGCAGAGGATCCCACCTGGCTCTTCTGCCATGACATCTTTACACCACATCCATCAAAGGCAACAAAGGCCTCGATGTGGTCACTAACCTAAGGGTCTCTGGGCAGAAGGCCATCAGCTGCTGAGAGCAGCAGGCACACCAAGCTGGCCACATTTCATGTTTTGAACTCAGCCCTACTGACTGAGTTTATCTACTCAGTGCAATCAGAAAATCTGCCAATGCCCAGGACTTTTGTTTGCTTATGAACTGTGCACAAGGAGCTCATTAATGTCTGGTGCCAGGGGATATCTCATGGACCATGCTGGGAAACAGAGGGAAAGTACTTCCAGGGACAACTAACACGGCTTTTTCTTCCCAGTGGCCTGGAAGGAGCTGAGGGCTCAGATTATTCAGTGAAGCCACAGTGTGCTTCAGGTACACTGAACAAAGTCAGAGCCACGTGCACGTGGGGCACCTGAGCTCATGTCTCCAGCCAGTGGTGGCACTGTAGAAGATGCACACAGCAGATGCAGAATCGTGCATCCTGGAGCTGTTGTGAGACTGCAGGACAACTCGTGCTCTTCAAGCATCCATCATATCCCAGCGGGATGCCCTGTCAGGAAGCAGCCTCACAAGGGTGGTGCAGCCATCATCACAGCATGCTGCAGAACACGGGGCCAGGCATGAAAGGATCCATTATAAAGGGCTCTAAAAAAGGAAGCTCTAAACTCTTCCTTCTTGAAGTATTAAAAAGCCTGCAGACTAGGAGGGAGAGCCAGAACAGATGACTTCCCAGGAGACTTCTAATACCATCTTCTTTGGTGGTACAGTTTGGTCTAAAAAAGACCCACTTCTGATGGCTCAGAAAAAACAACCTCTTACAGAAGCAAGAGAAGGATTCAGAGGACAAGTGCACAAGCCTGAAGGGTAAAGGTTGCCTGTGGAAAACTCAAGTTAAGAGGCATAATGGAAATATTCCAGCAAGACATATTCCTTTAGCTGCAAAATGGGCATCTAACATAAAGAAAATGCTGGGATTAGTTACTGTCCACAGAAAATGTTGAGGCTAGAACCTAGAAAAAATAAGGGGTGCAGATTTTGTCTGCAAGAAATAAAGACAAAGAAAAATGAAAAAAAAAGAAAGAAAATTTTAAAGAGAGAAAAAGAAAGGGAAAGAAAAGAGCAGATGTTTTCATCGATGAAATGATTCTAGAAAAAAAAAAAAAAAAGAGGATTATTTTTTAAAGTTGGCATCAAAGAGTTTTGTTGGACAGAAGCAAACACATCCCAGAACACTCTAAGCACCTTTGCGGGGAAACCAAGCAGAGGGAAAGTGGTTTGGGGCCAGTGGAGCTCCAGGGCCGCTCAGCGAGGACAGAGGCTGTGATGATGATGACCGCAGGTGGCAGATGACAGGCAGGAGTGAGCTGTGTGCCAGGGATGGAGCAACAGCACACTCTTGCAGAGCTGCTCCACTTTGGCTGCTGTACCGTGAAAACACCCTGACAGCGATGAAGTTTGCTCTGCTGGGTGAAGGAAGGAACCTGATTTTGGACCCGTATCCAGTCTCACTTGCTGCTTTTAGATGATGTGCAGAAGATGGCATCCCAGGCAGAGGCACTAAAGAGGTGGAGGAGCAGAGCTGGAAGCTGCCACAATTTCGATGGAGTAGGGTGGCCCATGTGCATGAACAGGAACCCCTGAAGCACTCACAATGGCTATAAAATCCAGTAAATCCATCCTTAGGAGAGCTCTGCGAGGATAGGCACATGGCCCCATTGCAGTCTACGTCTTAGTCTTGTACAGCATGGCAAAGGAAACAGGTGAGGAAAGTGGTTTCCTGTGGCCTTCTGCATCTCTCCCCAGGGTAGGTCAATGGTACCTCCCTGTTCTGTAATTCAACAGAAGTAAATGCTCATTTCTGCTGTTTTTCAGTGCCAGGTACTACTGTCCTGTCTCCAGCCCCAGAATTAACCATACAAACAGCAACTCCCACAGTCAGGGCAGGCTCAGCTCTGATAAGCATTTCTCAGCTAACTCAGCACCAGCAGGACATGGCCCATAGATCCTTACAGAGATGTTGGGCTCTCAGCCCAACCATGGTTAATGCAAGGCTGCATACTCTGGCCAAGTAGTCACAGGTTTAGTGTATCTGTGCAGGTAGACTCCACGTCCAACAGAGAAGACCAGTGGATGTTTATGGAGAAGTACAAAACCCAGGCAAATTCAGAGCTCTTGTCAAGCGTATGAGCACAGTGGTGCAATGATTTTCTTCTCAGGACCTAAATAATGCTACCAACCAACTGCACCTTCACTTTGATGTCTCCTTTTTTGCAATCTGGATGAAAATTAAGACTTCATGAAGCAGGTATAAAAACCTGGTAGCAAGGTGTGAGTTAGAAGCCTTGCTCCTCTCATTCAGTTTCTCATGAAATGTGCCAGCTTGGAGATGGAGAGCTTAATTGTTTGCAAGCATGTCTTCAATGGCTTTAACACTCCATTCTTTCTGTTTCCTTTCCAACTGCACTGGACTTTTTGCTCCTAGTATTTGTCATTGTCACTTGCATAAAGGAAATGCTGATGCACAAAATTTAGCATTTCACCTGTCTCCCTCAGGAGGCCACACAAGACTTTTCCTTTTAACCCTCCTGATATTTCTTTGGCTTCACCAATTGCTTTATTATTTCAAAAGGCTCTTAGCTGGGTGTTCCCAAAGCCAGCTTTTCCAAAGGACTTTTCTTCCTGCTCAGCGCTTTACTTCTGATGTGTCCTGAATCCCCAAAAAGCAGAATGGCCTTTTTCATCCACTGTACTGGCTGAGAATTTTGGCTGTGATCCATGGCTATGGATAAGGCTGAACACCAACAACTCAAGGGACCACAGATTATGGGTCCAGTGGCTGAGTGCCATTCAGAACAGCCAGAAAGACTCTCAGAGGGGGCCAGGCAGCAGCAGAGCTGGGCACAAGTTGGCCTTGGCCATACCCTGCTGCCCAATCCAGGCCACAGCCAACATAAGCAACTGCTGTCAAGGGGAGGAGACAACTTTATAACAGTGCTGGATGACTTTAGTTGTATGGGAAAACAGCGGTCACATTCTACATCTGAAGTGTATTTTAATAGCTGAGTCAGTAAGAAAAAAACAAAATACAATAAATCCATCAACAAACTACTGGAAAAGCAACCTAATCTTCCACCTTTACCGCCCACAATTGGAGGAGGGTTTTGAAGTCTCCTGAAATTAAATAAAAAGGAAAACACTGTATCATCCCAGTGAGATGAGTCTGGTTCAGCAATTTCAGCTAGCCTGAAGTCAGCACGTTCGCAGACAATGCTTGCTGAAGGGAAAAGGAGTGCAGCATTCCTGTTCTCAGATATTCTCCTTGGCCTGAAGCCTCTGCCTTTGCCCCACGTGCACTGGCTCCCTGAGAAGCTCTGTTCCACCACCCCGTGTGCACTGCTCACTCCTTCCCACCCTCTGCGCCCCTTGGCTATCCTTCACCCCCCTTCACCATGCCCTCTCCAGCACACGCTCATCTTTCAGAGCACTAATTAGCAGCAGTATTTAGGTGAGCTGCGGCATCAATCACTGCTTAGCAGAGTGCTCACATCCCCCCCCTCTTCCTCCCCTCAGCCTTCCCTGCCACCTCTTGTTGCTGGAAGAGGACTCCTCAGCACCATATGCTCTGCCTAATGAAACGTCAAAATGTCAGACTAAGAGGAATGTATCTCACTTCCCAGACAATTACCACTGCCTCTGCAGCATTTGGGTAGAACAGTTTGTTGCAGAAAGCCTCATCTTTGCCCCTGACCCTGTACCAGCTTGCCACGGAGATTTGCTTCATCACTCAGGTTCAGGTCTGGACATCTGAGTCTTGAAATGCTATCACAAAGCCTAACCAGAATGTGAAAAATAGCCGGACTGCCAGCAACCACATCCTCCAGCTGCTGTATCCTTTGGCTCTTCTGTCCCAGCCACAAGCAATAACTTGTTCAGAACTGTCTTGAAATAGAACTGCAGACCCCTCGTGTTTTCCCTCTGCTTTGCTGCCACAGCAGCACCAAAAGTGGAACACCCAGTGAGAAGCCATGTTTTCCTCTTTAAAGTCACGGGAAGCCCTTTGAACTGCTCAACACAATGGCAAGAAGCGTGAGTCAAGCTAAACATACCTCTCCCAGGGCTGGCGGTACAACAAACCTCTTCAGCTGCGTTCTCATGGTTACCGGCAGCTTAGCGAAGCCTTTGATGTGTCATTAGAGCCCCTGTCGTTACCTGCCTCGTGCTGCAGGATGAGCGAGAGCCGTGGTCCAATTTCTGGGATGCAAAATGTAATAATCCTTCGGTGTACGCATGGCACAAAAACATGACAGCACCCCGCACAGCAAAGCCAACTTTGTTTATGCTGAGGATATTGCTTGAGTTTTGTCCTGATTTCTCCTCCAGGAGAGTCATTAATAACCAGTCAGGACAGATAGGTGGTGTTCGTGGTTCGGGCTGTGCTCAAATCTAGGTTAGGTTTAATTGCTGGGGTTTGAGTTTGAAAGCCATGTTGCTACTGGAATCCTTGTGCTGGATATAAAAACACCAAATTCACTCTGCAGCCCCCAGGAGATTTCAGCCCGTGATGGCAGGAATGCAGGGAGATGAGGTGATCTCTGAAGATTTCTCCCTCTTGGGACAGCCTGCAGAAAACTAAGCCTGGAAAATAGGTCGTTTTTGCTTTTGGATCCACTCTGGAAACAGTTTGGAAGGGAAAAGCTTCAAACTGGCTATGCAAACCTCAGCCCATCTAATCAGCTGTGTGCATTCTCAGCAGTCTGCTTTGGTCTGCTTGGGTCTGTTTGTGCTTTTGTCTACAGCTAAGGCCAAGGTGGGATGAAGCCAGAGAGCTGTCAAATAGTCCAAAATGCCCAGAGGAGCTGGTTCTGTGGTGTCCGAGCTGCTTCTCTGGCAAAGAATTATGGTTCACCTCCATCATGTGGAATAAAGACAGTAAAGACAACACAAAGGCTTGGCTGGGAGTTACCCTGTTACCCTGCAAGACCCTGTGACTTCAAAAAGGAGCCTGGATGTCACCAGCCCTAAGCATGTTGCAGTGAGGTATGGGGCTTGTTATCCAGGGCCATGGCCAAGCAGGACTGCATGTGCCCTGCGCACCTTTGTGCCTTGCTTTCTCTCCTGCTCTGCCCCTAATTCAACCAAAGCTTCACTTCTCCTTTCCAGGTGCACATTGCATTTAGCAATACATGTTCCTGAGGCACGCAGCTGAATGCGTCAGTCCGACAGTTAAAGAAAACATCCTCTGAGTGCATAACTTGAGCACATATTGTCTGGGAAACACTCTGACAATAAGCACAAAGCCTCGACATGCCACTCTGACAGCCCCTCTGAAGAGCAGAAGAGCTCTTTAAAGCCTGGATTCACACAGTTGAATCCCTTCGGCACAGCATCAAGCTTTCTCTGTTTTCATGTTTCAAGGCCAGGAAGAACCAGAACATTATCAATGTGCCCCACACAATTTGAGGCAGAGATTACATCCAGAGATTGCTGCAGCAGCCAAGTTTTTGTCCGTGCCTTATGTAAATCCATGCACAATCCCTGGTTTGCTGCACTCAACTCTGACATCAGTGCTTTGAGGCCCTGGCTGGGCTTTGTGAGCTACTCAGATGGTATAGGAGCTCCAGAAACAAGACAGCAGAGCCAGGGCTACATGATAAGGCTGTGTTTCCTACACCCTTGAAGGCATCCGAAGCAACAGGGAAGAGGCTGACAGTAGCCCTGTCCATGGCTCAGCAGCCAGAAGGAAGGGAATAGAGAAACACAATTTTGTGCTGTAGTCACAAAGGTCATCTCATCACCCCGGTGCCAAGCCTGAGCCAGGGATCAGATGTCTGCACTGTGGCACTGCACTGATCTGTGAGGAGGCTGTGCTGTGACTAAGGGCAGTTTCTGGATGCCCAGCTACAGTGGGTGTGTGACTCCTTGAAGCTCAGATCAGTAACAAAGAGGCTCTCACCAGGAGTTATAAATATTGTCACTCAGGTGTAATTTTGCTGGATGCATGTGTCAAATGTTCTGTTCCACCAGAGCAACTTCATCCATAAACGTAAGCCTTGACTAAGAGAAGTTGGCTTTCACAGCAGGATAAATAGCAAGAGACACATCTCTAATTGCACATCAGCAGAGCTGATTCCTCAAAGATATTGGCTGGTACAAGGTAAAGGAGGAGGACATGTCTCAAGAGTCAAACTGCATGGCAAAGTTCCAGTCTTGACCAAACCTGAAAGGGACTGCCTGGGCCAGAGGCAGCATGCAGCCCTGACAGCCCAGCCCATCTATCCTGACAACAGGAGGTCCACATGCACTATGGTTCTCAGCGATGGGCAATACAGTATGTGATAAGATATCTGGTCTTCACCTTGCAAAGATGTATATGTAAGAGAGACAAGAGCAGACACAAAGGTGGTTCCTTTGTGGAACTTCCTTCATCATCCCTCCTTCCATGGGAATGGGCTAAGCTGAAGGATGTGCTGAATTTACTTAAAAGCCCCTGTGACTCCGCTTCCTTCAAGAAGCTCGTTCCCAAAAGCCTCGTGATGCTGGCATCTGCCCAGCCGTAAATGGAAGAGCAAATTCAATACTTTCTCTGTCACACAAAACTTGCTGAAGCTGATGGTTGTTTGCTGAATAAAGAACAAGCGAAGTGATATAAAAACCCTGAAATTGGGTCTTTTTTCTGCCTTATGCCAGTAGCTCCTCTAATACTGTACAGTCAGACAATGATACAAACTGGGGGAGTGTTAGTCATCCACATGCAGGTCAGACAGCCAGGAACAGAACTGAGCCCTCAAGTCAAATTGGGCTTCTCTCTTCATTTACCCCATCTGCCTCGGTAACATGAGATCCTTGATGTTCAGAGACCCAAACCCCCAGGGCACAGGCAGGATTAGCTCATATCTGAGAGCTGCTGCACAAAAGCAGAGCATTGTTTATCAATGTAGGCTGTAAAACTTGCTGACATCGTAGATCAGCAGCCAGCACAGCTATGAAGAGATGAAATCCTGTCTGGTCCCCAAAAAGCAAAGGTGAAAGTGCAACATCTCAGCCAACCAAACCCACAGAGAAGTGTGCTACTAGTCTGGATTGGCTTGAAGATGGAGGCAGAGAAAATAATTTTTGAAGACAAAAATGTACACCTTTCCATAAACACCTCAGTACCATTTTTATGCATCTATGAGTAGCTTGCTGCTTCATTTATAGGTCTATTTACCTTGGAAAGTGGATTAGCACATCATTCCCAGGTGGCAAACATTACTTACATGGATGAATAGCTATCAAGCATATAGGAACCTCTCGACATGAATGAACACATACTTAACCCAACCTCCACCTGTCACAGTTCGTGGTAAGTGTACATACCAGAGCTGTTCTTGAGAGATGCAGAGCATGGTTCCCAGCAACCACCTATTTGCAGAAGGAAGGCCCCACAGCAGAATGAGGCAGCTTGTAATACAGTCTGTGGACTCATGCTGCACATGGCTGCCCTGTGGCTGGGACTTCTGCAGAAGACTTTTTTAAAAGCTGGTGATTTTTTTCCTAGAGATGATCACTGACTAGACAGGTTGGGATTTTGGATTCCGTGAAGTAGGAAGAAAACCCCTGTTCTCACAAGCAAACCCCACAGGGCTCTGGGGTAATATGCTGAACAAATTCAAATCTGTTCTCAAGCTGCTGGAGAATATCTAATTCTCCCCTCTTAATGTTTCCTACCATTACCAAAATCCTGACTTCATATCCCATCAGAGATCAGGAACAAAAATAACCACACTGGCAAAGAAATTCCTCAAACTATAGAATTAAATACTTTCACATCATCACAGAAAAGAAAAAAAAGTCAACTTGAATGATGAGAAAAAAGCTACTTGCACAAACGTGCTGAAGTTGAGGACCAGTGATGCTACGTAGGTAAGAAATAAGGATAGTAGGGGTAGCAGCTCTGCTATGCTAACAGTGAGAGTCCACACAGTTGTTACATACCCTTGGGGTCCCGTAGTAGCTTGCACATGTACCTGGAAGACCCTGGCCCAGAGCCACAAACTCACCTCATTGTGTACAGGAGCGTGCCATTATCCACCAGGCGCAGCAGCTTGTTGGGCGTTGTCATGTTGTGGGCAACAGATTTCTTCCCATTGTGGAAGAAGGTATCAGGAGTCCAGATCTTGCTTGCCAGCAGGTTGTTCAGAGGAAGGATCTTCATGGGACCGTCAAACTTCAGCCTCTCGTCTCTCCAGGATTGCCGGAAAAAAACATCAATGGTGTATTCCTTTGTGGAGAAAGGAGAGAAAAGTGAGTCTTACCCCTTTCTGTAAACACCTCTAATACTTCACAGTCAGTGATACAAGCTAGGGGAGCATTGGTCATCTACAAGCCTGTCAGACAACCACAAGTCAGACCAGAGCATCAAAACCCCACAGCTCAATGGTGACCCCAAGGCAAAATGAGATCAGTATGTGGCACTTGCATGTGGGCTGCCGTTCCTCTGAGCCATGCCACCTCGTGCCCTTTCTGGGCTTGTGTCACTTGAGGGAAATGCCTGATTCCATCAGCATGAGCTGCTGCACTGCTCACCTCTGTGACACACACCTCGTCCTGCTAACAAAGGATCTCATTAGTTCCCAAGATTTTCAGAGAGAGAAGGGGACTTTGGAAAATCTGTCCCAGCTGTTCTTCCCCTGCCGCTGCAGTTTCATAGTCTTTATTTATGGGCTCCTGGAGGCTGCAGAACCAAATAAACTTATCATTGTGAGTGATTTCTTTCCTGCAGCTCTTCTCAGCAGCATTTAAAAGCTGCTGCACATCACTTTCTTATAGGTCACAGAAATTCCTACAGGTTTTGCAGCAGATGGCAGCTAAGCAAAAGCATCTCAGTAAAGAAATTCAGCCTTGCTCCTTGGCTACAGAGCCATTCTGTCCAAATATGAAGAGAGAAAGAGAGAACCCTATAGTCCCATGGCTCTTATCCATAGGGAATATTCTGCCCCTCCACAGAAGATGACCCTCCCTTAGTGGTCTCAAGTTCAGTAAAGACATTAGTCCAAATGAATCCATCCATAGGAGGTAGGTCTGGTAAAGTACTTATTGGGATATAATAAGAATGAAGAGCCCTTAATTCTTATTAAAGCTAAGGAAACACTCCCAAAGAATAGAGATACCATGTAGATATTCTTCCCCTCTTTTTTATCCTTCTTTCCACAAGAGCATCATTTCCAGGTCACTCCTTCCAAGGAACACACTAGCTTCTAGGCTATGTTCTTCTCTGCCTTATAGAAGTAACTGAGCACATGACGACTGAGTCCTTCTCCTGATTCCATCCACCAAAGCATGAAATTACTTTTTTTTTTTCTTTCTAATTTTCCAGGGACTGAGGCCAAGCTGCAGGAGGTCACTACTGAAGATTTGGGCGTATGTCAGGTCCCATCAGCCTCTTTCCCAACCAAATTGAAAATGAGACAAGAAGTCCCTCAGAGCATCTCCTGGAGAAGGCACACACGTCCTCCTCCGCATTTCGTTACCAGCTGCTGTCCTCCGCGCTGCACAGCAGCTCTACCTGCCTCTCCTCCATCATCATAATTACAGCCTGTGTCTGCATCACGATGCACAGGAGCAGCTTTCCATCGCGATGAGTAATGGCTGTGGGAGGGACGGAGCCAGCTCATCGGGCAGATGTGAGCGGGAAGGGAGGGACTTCCCTGCTCCTGAGATGAAAGGAACCCCCGCGGAGGAACGGGCTCTCCCCACGCTTCCAGGGGAGATGGGGTTTTTCTCACACATCCCTGAGAGCATTTAACACCAGAACGGCACGCTCAAACACCATTCGCCACGCATTTGTAAAATACATGGAACCAAAGCATGCACGGGGGAAATAATTTATTATTCTTTAACTGTCTCCCTAATTTTAAATTCATTTTGTCAAATCACATCACGGAGAATACCTTCCTCTTTTCAATACCTCAAATTTCTTCTTCACAGTTCATTATACACGCTCCCTTAATCAAATATGCTCCACCTTGGAAGTAATTATCAGATACTCCCCACAGGCTAAGATTGCTGAATGCATTATGGGTCCCTGCTGCAGCAGGATAGTGAGAGAGATGGAGAGAACTCAGATGAGATTCATACTCGACATTAAGTTAACTTTTCACCCCAGGAGAATTGGTCTTTTCAAAGCCACATGGGGCTGTGTGGTGGGGCTAGCACTGCAGAGAGACTTAGTTCTCCACCTGACTGTTGGTGAGGCAGCCAAAGAGATGCTCACAACCATGTGAGCACAGAAAATCAAACTTTCCCCTCTTTGGAGGGGCTGCAACAGGCTGGAGGACATTGCTTGGCCCAACTGGAGAGGGCAGCGACTCCCTCCAAGCCCAGCACTTCCCATCATCTGGAACCAGTAATCAGGTCCCATCTGCAGAAGGGTCCTGGCCATAAATGCAGGATGTCCTCACATGGCAGCCCTCAAACACTGAGCAGCCACAGTCAGGCAGCTCCTGTGCAGCGGGGCGCACATGGAGTCCAGGCTGCAAGAAGCGCTGTTGAGAAAGCTCACTATTAATTATGCTCCACAGTCCTGTTTTAATTAGAAGACAAACTGATGTGGGAATACAAGCCTAGATTCAGACCTCAGGCCTTTTCATTAATAATTTTCCCTGAACATGTCAAAATATTGCAGTCAGTTCACTCTTTTTCTTTTTTCTGCTTTGCCTCCTTTCTGGTTCAAGCACTGGGGACTGTTTGTTGGAGGAATCCATCCTCCTCTGGCATGCCATCCACAAAGGCCAGGCCTGAGTGTCCTCCCTTCTCCCAGGACCAAGCAACCTCCCCCTGTCAGGCAGCTTCCCAGTGGCACTTACCATGTCTGTGTCTGAGACGGGGCCGAAACTTGTCACGTAAATATCTGTCTTGACTTCAGTTACACTGTCTGGAAAAAAAAAAAAAAAAAAAAAAAGAAAGAGGAAAAAGCAATTAGATAATAGAGTTCATTGTCCAAGAGGGAAGTTGGGTGTTGGTGTGGTGTTTTTCATGGCAGATGCCACCCTGGCAAAGCCTTTGGTGACCTCGCACCACACTCGCTACTGCACTCAGCACAACAGCTGCCTTTATCAGTTGCAATTGAGCAAATCCATCTCTAAGCAGCTCCACTGCTCTCCAGTTACACCAAGATGAGTTTGTCCCACGCAGCCTGATGCTGTGTGTTTACGAAACGCAGGCAGCTACTCAATACACAACACAGCACAGATCCATTTTCAATATAGAGATATGTGCTGAAACGCCTTTTAATCTGCAATCCCTTTGTGCCTCCCAGCCTGATAAACAGCCGAGGAATGTTCTACCAGTTTTAGGAAACCTTGGTTTTGTTACAGCTTCAGGCTTGTCTGTACATAAAAAGAATCAATATTCGGATTGCCTTTTTTCTCGCGCCGTGCTTGCTGTTCTCCTGATGAGCAACTGCTCCTGCAAAGCTGCTGCCCCCATGCATTGCACAAACAGCTGCACCCCAGTGCGCTGTCCTTGTGGATGCTGAGCTCCAGACACTGCCCATTGCCTCACTTCCTTCTTGGAGCAGCAAAACTTGGGGCAGTGTTACTCATGTGCCTTCAGGTCAAGATGAACTGAAGTGCTGCCCCGAACAAGGCCAGCAGCAGGCATTATTCACGCCAAGCAGCACACACATTGCTCTCATTTTGACTCCCTTCATTGCAATCTCGGCGTGTTCGCTAAATCAAATCTCTGCTGCTGTCCCATTTTGCAGGGAAAACAAGGCACAGCAAGTGGGTGACATTCTGGATTCACATCGCTATGCTCTCTGCCCACTGGGTTATACTGGAAAATGATGAATGAGATGAGTTCAGCACTATGCTAACATAAATCCTTTCTGCTTTAGGGATAGATCATGCAGTCGTACTCCTTTTGTATAGCACTGGCTGGCTGGGAGCTACTTTCCCAATGGAAGAATCAATTTAGAACCACTAGTAAGAGCTTTATTATATATATTTATCTGCAGTGTCCCATTGTGGCTACTGCAGCAGCTTTGAAGGTAGCCTGGATGGCCCATTGCTCAGCTCAGCTATGGAAATCCTTCCATCCCCTGACAGTTATTTTGCTGTATTATGAAGCTTAGCTTTGTGCTTCAAAGTTTTGTATCCAAAAATAAGATAATGCATTCTGTCAGGGTTTTCTCCTTAATGGCTCAACTATACGTATACATGTCTTTAGTTATTATGGCTGGCGAGCATCTGACGCAGCCTGTGGCTGGTATTATTGTGCTATATAAGTAACCCTTGATCTTGTCTGGATGTGATGAAAAGAAGGTTAAAGAGAAATATGTATGCAATACATATCTTTCTGAAACACCCAGAAGCAAATGAGACAGCATCCTGAGCAAAGTGAGCTCTGTAAGACTTAAATACTCGGGATATTCTCTCCACCTTCCTCCAAGCTAGTTCCCAAATGAGATATGTAGCAAAGAAGAAACCTCCAGTGAAGCGAGGCTCTTTAACGTATTCTGTGAGAGAAAACTCATTATACTTCAGAGAAAACACAATATTTCTCCCTCCCCTCCTCTTTTCCTGGTGTTCAGCTTGCTCACCATAAATAATTTGCAGCTGTACATCTCAGAGCAGCTCCACGGCTGGCCATGCAATGCAGCAGCCAGGTGAGCCTTGTGGGAGCTCTGCATATTGCAGGGCAGCTCCATCATTGGCACATGCTGGGGCTCTGGGCTCAGACACTGGGTTATCGATCTCCCCCAGAAAATTGGGGAAATTGGGTTCCCTGCACCCCTCGTGGCAAAAACCAGACTGAACCTTCCCATTAATATGTGCACCTAAGGCAGGGCAGGAACTGGCCAGGATCCAGAGGGATTTCTGAAATTAAACCATTCCTGAGCAAGCAGGGATTTTAGCAGAGCAGGAGAATTCTGCGATGAGGAAAACACCAGCAGAGCAGTCCCAGCCTCTGAGATTTGCTTCCTGCGTGATGCTGCAACCTGAGGTGCCTGCACGGCTCACGGCCCTATGACAGTGATACCTCCTTGCCCCTGCATCCCCAGCAAGAAGGATCTGCACACACCTGGGCAGCATCAGAGCAGAACTGCCTGCCCCAGTTTCAGAGGTACAGCAGGGACACCCCAATTCATTCCCAGCCCACAGCCCAGCTGCCTTGCCAACATAGATATGATAACTAAGCAGAGAATTAGGCATTATCCCCAGACCTGTTGCAGAACATGTAGGAGCACTGTGTTCCCATCTGCTGCCACCTGAGGACTGGGAATAGAAGACAACACCTGGAAACAGCAATGGGACTAGAAGAGTACGGGATTTTGGGGCTCAGCATTGTTGAACACGGGCAGAGTTAAGTCAGCCAAGTGGCATGTCCTGCTCCTGTGCCATTTAGAACCATAGAATCAATCAGGTTGGAAAAGAACACTAAGATCATCTAGTCTAACTGTCGACCCATCAGCACTGCCCCTTCTCTCCCAGGCACAAAGTCCCTCCCTGTGGGTAATGCTTTGCTTCCACTGCTCACATTCCACTGCTGGGCAGATCTGCAATGCAAATGTAAAACAAATGCTGCAACATCCCTTCCCACAGCGTTACCATGGCACTCCCTACACCTGCCTGCTTCTTAAAGCCGCTCCTTTCTTTCTTCAGGAATTTGTTACTTCCCCCGTGCAGGCAACAAACCCTCTATTAGCATTATGCGGAGGGCTGGATTCTGCCACCCCATGCCAGCAGGGTGGGCTGCCTCCCTTTCATATGCAGCGTAAAGCAGTGCTTTGGGGTTCCCATTCCACAGCAACCACTCGCCCATCCCCTCCCAGCCCTGGTTTCTCTGCACACGGCCAGGCAGAGGCGGGCATCCCCCTCCCCGCACTCCCCCCCTTTAAGTGCTCACGGCTTCCCGGGCCCGTGAGGAGATGGTTATTATTTACCAAATGACTGAGTGCTATTTTTACTCGCTTCTGCTGTGGGAGCAGAGGCAGAGCCGGAATACAAATCACTGCGCCTCTCTCCTCCCGGCTGTGGATGGCAGCGCTGCCTCGAGCGCTTATAGGGGGGCTTAGGGGCGGGGGTGGGAACGACTGTGAAGGCTCTTACTAAACGTCTTGATGCACTCATCGAGTGCTGCTTATTTAAGAATCTCAGCCGTATTATAACCAATTTGTCCGGTTGCATTTTGGCTCTGGATGTGCCAAACACGGTCACGTTTCCCAGCCGGAGCTCCCGGAGCCGTGCCGTCAGTCTGCAGAGTGATGCACCGGAGGTTCCCCGCTGCTGCGTGCTGCTAAAACGGGGGCAAAGCCGCAGCAGCTCCGTGCTGGGGATTCCGGGCTTCCATGCTGACGTAGGGAAGGCTGCGCAGCCTCAGCTCGCCGAGGAGCTGGGTGAGAGAAGGACGGGGGTTTCTGAGATAACTGCAGTAAGCAGAGAGCAGGACGGTGCTGTCGCAGCACCCAAGGGTACCAGCCCAAAATCTGCTCAAGAACAGTTTCTGAATGCACGTGGTGAGGGCAGCGTCACCGTGCAAAGAGAGGGGATGGCACAGCCATCCCTGCAGCACGTCGGAGCGAGTGTGCCGGGCGGCACGGTGCGCTGGAGCCAGCATCTCCAGGAAGGGAAACACAGAAGGGCAGTCAGTACAGCCAGCCCCACCTCCTGCCTTCCCCAAAGCTCTTGCCTCGCTAACTAATAAGCAGCAGATCATTTTTGCAGCTGCTTTTTGGGTGCCTTCGTCTTCATTTTCTCAGCTTTTTACAGTGGGGATTTAATTTCCTTTCAGTTTCAGACTCTGGAACAAAGGAGGAATAGGATATCCTCCCCTCCCACATCCTGTGCTGCAGCCTCAGGAGTGCAGCCTCTGAGGAACACAGAGCTGACCTATGCCACTGCCCTTGGCTGTGCTGCCCTTGGAGGTGGCACGCTGTAACTGCAGCCCACGCCTCACCCTGATCCCCCTCCGCTCAATGGCATCTCGGTCCCATTGCACCAAACTCAGCGTCTGTATTTCCAAATGCCATTTGGCTGCTTTAGTGCCTCAGCATCCCTGAATATGAAATGACTTGTCCAGAAGTAGTGGCCAATCTCACACCAGATGCACGTGCCCAGGTTTCACAAATTCATCCTCTGAATCTTTCCCCAAATTGAATGGCAGCAAGCACAGGTATGCCAAGCAAAACAAGAATATATATAAGAGACTTTGGTCATCTTATCTGCCTTCCTTACAGAGGAATAAATTGCCACCATCTCCATGAAGAACACAAACAGTAGAGAGCTATGTGATGAAGCTTGCTGCCTCCAAAGGGAGGGCAATCCTGGAGGCACTTGTGCCGCCAAGACTTGGCACCTCTGGTGGCATCTGCCTCTCTCTAGTGAGTACAGAAGGAGAGGAGTGTGAGGGTCTCCTGGATGAAGGCTGGCATTAGCTTCATGCTCCCACCTATAAAGGGCAATGGGGTTAAAAACAACGGGATGCTCACCCACTGCAGAGTGGGGTCAGCCAAGGACTGTGCACGGGAAACTTGCTCTCTGCAAAATAAACCACAGAGTGAGGAAAGAAACAATATAAATGTCTGAAATAAATGTCTTATCTCAGCAAAAGCAGGGGTGAGTAAAAGCCTGCAGGGGATTGCCAATGAGACATTTGGATCAGATCTGTATCTAGCTCTGCCTATATGTCATCAACTATTTGTCTAATGTGGTTTGCTCGGCTGTTAGCTTGTTTTCAGAAGCAGTCTCACAAAGTGGAGATAACTCAGCCCATGTAAGGGATCCAACCCTTCTCTATTACACTCCTGGTGACTTCTGAAGGCTTGGGATCAAACAGGCCTCACAAATGTAAAGGAATCAAGGCTGTTGGTCACTCTCCTTGAAAATATCAGCTGGCTGCACCCAGTGCCCTTTACAGGAACTGTAGTGTGACCATCAGGGACCAAGAGGTCAGCCAGCCACCACCTGAGCATGGCGCATCCAGGACTTACAGCACCTCCATGCCTATGGATGCTCATCCCCAAGGATCCCTGCTGCCACCTGGGCACGAGCTCTGCAGGATACATGGGGAGGGTCAGCTCAGCCTTTGGAACAGAGCAGCCTCCCTGCCTCTGTTCCAGTGCCTCACACCAGCTGATCCCATCCAGCAACCCTTTCTCTTACTTCTTCCATTCATCTGCATAATTTCTCAAGTCTTGCAGGGACTTAACATCTTTGAGGTACCTGCTTTTCTGCCAGCCTTTGTTCAGACCGGCAAATCAGCTCTAAAGCTTTCAGAAGACAAAAGACAGAAAGCAAGCTGTGATAAACCTCACCCCATTAGGAGCCCAGGCAGAAAAAACTACCAAAAAGGCTTCATAGAACCATGCGCACAGCTCATGAAATTTAATTTAGCTTCCCCTCATTGCTCCATGTAGACACGCACATATTCTTATTACTGCGTTAAATGAGTGACATCAAATACAAGCTCAGAGGCTAGAATCAGTATATGGTGCAAGCTTTTGGCAATATATATATCTATAAATTAAAATATCCACACAGAGAAGAGTCAGAAGAAGGAATGTGTGAGGATGTGCAGTCATGGAGGCTTCACACACAGCCCTCATCCTCACACATCCAGACTACAAACAGTGACTACAAATTAGCTGAGCTATTTTTGCTACAGACAGAAACAAGAGAATGAACAAAGCTACTGTAGTTTCTATTTTAAGGACTCAGGACACCCTCAGATGCTGTAAAGACAGAGGAGGAATATGTATGTGTGAGCGTGCTTTTAGAGCTCCAGCTCTTTGAAACCCTGTGGTAATGGAAGAGATGCTATGCAAACATGTTTGTTAAATATTATAAGTACAGTGAGAAAATGTGTAAATGTTAATTAGAATACATAACACAAGAAATTCAGTACTGATATCTGCCCTCAATGGCTCAGCCAGGAGAGCTTGGGGAAGGCAGTCCTGGCATGGGCACAGTGTGGCCCCTTCTGCCCCAGCCCCATTGGGTTATCACACACACTGCCAGCTCAGAGCCAGGAAGACCTTCTTTAACACAAACTCACCTCTGAGGGCCCCAAAGGCCATTCACATGTTCAGCTATGAACTGCAAAAACCTCAGCACTCTGTCAATGGAATCCTCAGCTTTGTACTGATTGCTGAGGTCTGTAACTCATCAGAGTTCCAGGAAACAGATAACACAAGGGTGAAATACGGAACTGCTATTGCTAACCTGATAATCGTTGAGATGTAGAAAACCAGTGGAAAGGCTGAAACACTAGGAAACAAGCAGGAAAAAAAAATACAGACTTACTGCATTACATTAATTTTATGTCAATGCAGAGGGAGAGAGAACAATACAAGCTCTCCAGAGCATGTGGGTTGCAGGCTGAGCCTGAGCTCCGAGCTCACCAGCAGTGCCAACCTGCCCTGGAAGAGACCCACATCTCTGCTGTGCGTCAGGTTCCCCACGTCCCTTAGCCTCAGCACTGCTTTCCCATGCCCGTGGCTGTACCTTGTCCCAGGCTGGGTGATGGAAGCAGTGCACAAAAAGCAGCAAAAGCAAAAGGCGGCAGCTCCTGGGGCTTGCTATACGGCTCAGAGCAAAAGTCCATTTAATTCTCAAAGCGTGTCCCCCGAGGCCAGCGCCAGGTACAAAGAGAAAGATACAAGCAAACCGTAGCAGGGAGCAGCACGGTAATTTGCACGCTGGCTCCCTTATTTCCCCTGTGAGCTTCTGCCTGGCATGTCCATCAGTGGGAGAACTCAATCAGCCCCTGCAGCAGCGTGCTGCTGGTGACACTGCGGGCATCCTTCATTGCTATCGAGGTAGTGGCACACCCCCCAGCACTGCCTTTGCCTTTCTGAAGGCTGAGGCAAGGTTTTGAGGTGCTGTCTCTCCCCTCCGATGCATGGGTTGCTTGGCTACACAGCCACTGCTCATTTAGCTGGCAGCCATACCGATATGAGGTACAAATAAACTTTTAAATTCACATTGCCTGGCCCTGGTCAGCTCAGCTGCTGTTTTACTCCCAAGTGAGGAAAACCCTCTGATAGGAGATTCCATCATGACTCCAAATCTTCCACTCCGCAGCAGCTTTTAGACAACAGCACTGCCTGCCCCGTGGGCAGGAAGGCTCTTTGCTTGCTGCAGTTACACAGGGCAATAAATACCGAATTCTCGGTCCTGCCCACTACATGAATTACGATGTGCTGCACCACACTCTGACACTCCCAGCAGAGAAGCACAGAGGGCAGATGCCTCCAGATGTGATTTTTAATTTCCTTTGCTGGGGATAATGTTTTCTTGTTTTAGCAACATGCGTTCAAAGCATTCCAGTTCCCATAGCAACTCCCTGCTTCCATTTAGATGTCATTTCTCATCCCATCCCGTCAGAATTAGACATCTCCTCGCAGAAGTTTTGAAGAAATGTCTTTCTCAAATATATATTTATTAGAGGCAGTGTATGCCAGTGTTCTTTACTGACATGTTTTTTGGCGATTTGCAGCCTACAGTGGAGAGAACTGTCTCCAGAATATGTTGGCTGCCACACTGCCTTTTCTCTGCCTGTTTTCAGCAAAGACTTTCTCTTTTTACTTGCCACATAAAAGCCAGAACCTGCTTTTTCTTGTCTCCTTTTTTCCCCTCAGTCCCTTGTTCCCATCACTCCCCTATGCTCAGCTCCTTGCTGACACAGGGGTTGCCCGTGAGTTCTGCAAACACACTGTAGGAACCCAGTACTGGGCAGGGACTGAGCCAGGCTCCGTCCCACATAGTTTTCTGTACCCATCTCTCTCAGGCTCTGATGCAGCAAATGGCAGTGGCAGAGCCACAGCATCAACCTCCAAGGAAAGCTGCATTCCCAGGGCAAGTGATGTCCAGAGATCCCCTCTTCGCCTGCAGGAATGCTGCAGCAGGCCTCAGAACACTTACACAAGAAAAAAAAACACAGCAAAAATACAAAAAGAAGGATTGCAAAATAGAAACTATTGCAGTTTATAAGCCCCTCAGCCTTGGAAGGAGGATAGAGCAGCATCAGGAGCTCCAGTCCCCTTTCTGCCCCCAGCTGCTTTGGCCTCTTTGGCTCTGATGCACCCCAAGGGAAGAGATGAGGGAGAGGAGTGGTGGTGATGCTCTGCCCTGGGTATCACAGTCAGTGACCCCTGCTTGCACCACATCCAGCACCTCCCACCAGTGCACAGCACACAGGCAGTGCTGGTCTTGGAGGGCATCCTGGCAGGAAACCACATCAGAGCTCCCTAATAGAGCTGTAACATCACAGCTTCAAATTGCCTGCCACCAGGAGACAAATCCAGGCAGGCAAATCACTGGGAGCCGCAAGGATCCAGCTGACAGAGCTAATCCCAGACATGTTTAAATGAAAACACCCAGGGAGCCTCATTCAGACCCTACATGACCACTAAAGCTCACTGCTCTGCTCCATTCTTGGGTGCAGCCTGAGCAGAAAGCACAAAACAAGGCAGAGAATAGGGAGCAGGCCCCACTAGCCTTCAGTAAAGCTCCTGCTCATGTCATCACAGACACCATACAGATAAATGTTACCACTGTCCCCCAGAGAAATTGCTCCGTGTTTTCTTAGCCCAGCCTCCAGCAGGGACACGCAGCCCAGGGGACACTTCTTGCTGACTCCAGGCTTCCCATTAATTGTGCCGTCCCACCAGCCATTAATCAAATGTCTTCCACTGGCATTTTTATTGAAAATCAATTTAATAAAGTAGGTGGGAGTCCACATGCTTCCATAACACCAGATAAATATTCATGGAGGCTTGTGCTGCTTTAGCTAAACGAGATTTTTAAAATTAACTGGTGCAATTCCCATGCTCCTTAATATAGAGCTTGGCTTGCCCTTGTTCAGGGCACTCAGTAGCATACCAAGGAACAGTGCCTTGCTTTCAGGCTGACACCTTTTGGCAAGGATGCTGTCATTGGTATGATGAGTCTGCTGGGGTCACTGCGACCTGGTGCAAATCCCCAGAACCACAGCTGGATTCAGGAGAGCTACCTGGAGAGCAAACCTTGCATTAAGCCACTAACAATGTGGCCACCATTTCTGCCTCCACAGGTGTGCCATTTGATTTATGCTTTTCCCTCCTCATTTAAGCAACTGTTGAGCTCCAAAAGCAAAGGAAAGCCACGGGAAATACTTCTCCTGGATGCTTATTAAAGGGGGTGAAAAGCAACCAAGCTAACACACCAGTGAAACACACCCACACAACGCTTCGAAATGCACAGAGCACAAGGGCTGGGAGCAGAGCCAAATGCCAGGCTCAGTCCCATGGGGACCACCTCTCTTCTGCAGCACCTGCAGCCAGCACTCACCCCAGGGCAACCCCTTGCTGCGGGACAGCAGTGCCCAAGGCTCCTTCCTGCAGCTCTCCCCCTCAGAGACAGCTATTAGCGTTCAGATGGAAGCAAGTAAAACCTGACACATTGATCAAATTTAGTAGAAAGGCAGGATCCAGACAGCCCTTATCAGTGTGGGACTTTTATGGTGTCTAACAGCTTCATTGTTAACTGGAGCAGTGAGGAGCTGCGGCTTCCAAAAAGCAGCAATGCAGGGCAATTCAGCTGCTGCCAGGACTGCTGTCACGTTATCTTAGTGATACCCTTCTCTTGAAAGGCAGTTCTTTGGAAATCAAGTGCATCATCATTTTGCCTCTGCTATTAACACAAACTGACTTGTTTTCATCGTTACAGCCTCGACCTAATTCCCCGTGCACGCGCTCCCTACAGCGGCTCAGATCTCTGGACCGGATTTGCTTTCTCTGTGCTTTCGTGACATGAAGGCTGTGACTAGCCCCAGACAGCCTGGGACTGACAAAAAGGTGCAAAGAGCACTCCCTGCCCTCCTGAGGCAGTGACAGCCTTGTTTCCAATGCCCCAGCTCCAGGCTGGAGATGAACACAGCCCACAAACTGCAACCCTAACTCCTTCCCCTTATCCCCAGAGGTGAACAGTGCTCACTTTCCAACCCTACATGAGTCCAGTCACTGAGTTCTTCCTCATCCACATCATCTGCCATGGGGACAGTCCTGCAAAACCCTGAGCCTACAGATCTGCCCCTGTTCAAGCAGCTGTCCTTCCAAGAGATCACCCGTGCTGGAGACAAACTGCCTGTCAGCAAACAGCATTAAACACAGGGTATCATATTCAACAGATAATGGCATGCTTTTAGTTTAGTCTCTCTTGGATGCAGGTCACACAGCTAATGTCATCTCCAAACACCGAAATCTTGGATGTGAAAAGGTAAAGCTTAATTGCCTTGAACAGCAACTCTTGTATTGACTCCAGCAGCAGGCCCATAAATATTAATACAGCTATATTTAGCCCCTTTCAATTATACATACAAAATTAAACATCTTTCTGGGAACAAATCAGTCAGGATAGGGTTTGGGGTTTCTTCTTCCCCTTTTTAATGCACTGTGCATCAAAATAATAATTCTAATACAGCTGTGGATTAAAAAAAAAAAAAAAGCAACCAACAAAACAGTGGATGGAGGCAGAGGCTTGAAAATACTTCCACCTGCCTCTAACAACCATTCAGCACATTCACACCAACTGCACACACTCCTAACCCACCCCATCTTCTTCTCTCCCTTCTCATCTGCTCTCTTCAGTCCCATCCCTGCCTGGGTAGAGGTGGGCTCCCACCTACACCATGGCCATGCCCAAGCAGTGCCTTCTACAGCCGAGGAGCTTCTCGTTTGTACAAAAATCACATAGCTACCCTCCTGATGTGCAAATTAATTATACGTCTCTTTCCTTGCCAAAGTGGACCTAATGGTATTAGTGTTACATGACAAAGAAAAGCGATCAGAAAGGCTTTCTCGTAATGACAGTGAGATCGATGGGAGAAGAGCTGAGGTTTCATACTTTTGTTCTTTAATGCTCCCACAGGCAGACAGGATCCTTTCCTAGGAAAAGATTTTTCCAAATTCTTAGCATGAGAACAGGTACATCTCTCCAGAGGGGAGGGCTCTGCTCTCTCTAACTGGAACACCTCTAATTTAATTCCCACGTGTGCAAGTCCCTCTATAGAAAACAACGTCTGGAACGGGAAGTTTACACCCTCATTTTTGGCAGAACAGTGGCTGTTAAGTGGCTAACACAGCACTACAGGAGACGTGTCTTCAGGTAAGCTTGAATTCAGGACTGCAAAAATCTGACCTGGTCTGTGTGAATGCAGATCACTTCCTCAACGCAGAGCCTTTGCCATATTCCCCTTTTGCAAACTGCCGTGTGTGGAGGTTCTTTCTCTTCTTTATTGTCATTGCATCCCTTCCCTTAAGAAGTTTACCAGAATTGCAACTGATCCTTTCAAAAAGTAGCACCTGAAATTACTTTTGCAGTTGAAATAATGCCTCCAGAATTTTCAATTTATTTCGCTCCAGCCGTGAATCATCCCATCCACTGATTCAATCTGAACTTTGTCATCAATGGGATTTTCCAGTCGACTTGGAGAAAAAAAACCACTTGCTTTACCCATGTTGTTGGTTTGAATTATGCTCCTCTAGAAAGTAAAGAGAACAGGATGTCCTTTTCTCACAAAGCAAATTGCAGATTCAGAACTAAGCTATGCCCTATGTTTGCAATTAGCAGTACACCGCAAAGCATTCCTTTTTTTTAAATAACCATTAGTTGTATGTCTTTCAGAATCACACTTTTGAAGTAAGCTACAGGTTAGGATGCAGAGACAAATAAATCAGCAGGATAAATTCCTGGCCCCAACAGACTGAGAGTTTTGCTATTTACTGACAACAAAGTGAGAATTTCACTTTCAGCAGAGCTTGGCTAAGGGAACCCATAGGCTCAGCCCACACAGCCTTATAGCAACTCACTTCCCAAAGCCCCACAAAAACTCCAGTACTTTGATTTAATCAGATAATAACCCTTAAACAAACAAAACAGCATTAACACACTGACTGGTCTAAATCAGCAGCACCAGTCCCCTTGTCACAAGGAGCCACGAAGATGTGATTGGAACTCTCCTTCCAGATGGAACTGGTCTGAAATCCACCACCAGCACAGTCAGTGACTTTTTCTCATCAAGCAGACACAATTGGTGCCTCTGTATAGATACATGAATTGCTGCAAGCATTTTGTCTTCTAGCGCAATGAATAAAATAACTGCTCTTTCCTCAATATCTGACCAGTTGTTTCAACACCAATTTCCCAGAATTAACCAATTAAAGTTGTTTTTAAACTCAGTAGAAGCTAATAAAAGAAAAAATCTTATTTCACAATCTGAATTAAAGACACATTACAAATCCCTTACATGGGACTAAACGGATGGAAACTCTAATAAATGTCTAGCTGCCATGGTCCAACAGATCAATAAAGACATCCTTGTAAGCAGTTTATAGCCATCTATAACACCATCTACTAATGTTCTTAGAACCATCGAACACATGTTCAGCATGCTTATACACCAGCTCATGCCTTCCAGAGTCACCACAAACAAATGGCATCATCCTATTCTAGCTCATACCCACAGCTTCCCCTCTGGGGAGGGACAAGCTGCCTGAACTCAGCACTGGCTTTGGACCAGTCTAGGACTGAAGCTTTGAGAGGTATTCCAGTATAAATGAGTTGGGTAAAAAGTCCTCCAAAAATTTACTCTCCTGGAAAAATTTCTCAACATTTGGGAAAATCTTGCTAACGTGCATATATGCACAGCGGGTAAGTGGCTTGGGACACACTCCTCACTGCAAACACACACAGTAAATTAAGGCACTGTCTAAAAAAAGCACCCAAAGCAGCTTGAGAAACACCTTTACCCTCTCCAGTTCCCTGCAGCCTGAAGGCTTGGTCACTCCCCCATGAAGAACCGAGGTGACCAAAGACAGCTTCATCACTGGGAATCATTCAGCTGCACAGCTCCTGCCCGGACAGGGCTGCTGGCAGGGACCCACACGGTGTCTGTCCCACCTGCCCCTGCCCCCAAGGGACACGGCACTGACCTGAAGCCCAGGTGCTGCTTCCTACTGGCAGTGATGAATCTTTTCACGATGGGTTTCTGACCCCTCCGGAGTGTCTGTGATATCCCTGAAGCTCTGATACAAGCCTGTTGCCCTAAGCAAATTCATAACTTATTTAAGAGAAGACTTTCACCCTTAGGCATAGCTGTCAAGCCCATATTCCTCACTCACCTTCTGATGTGTACATGCCTTTACACACTGAGCTCCCTCTCCCTCTGCACCAGGGGTTTAAACAGCAGCACCAGGGATTTCTGCACGAGAGAGGGGAGCATCAGGGGCTGTGCAAATCCATGGCAAAGCTGCCTTCAGAGAGCTGCACTCAAGGGGAAAACAAGCTTTTTTTTTTCTTCTTTTTTCTGTATTTGTTCATAGATCTTAACTTCAGAAATTTGACAAGATGGTGCAGGGTCCCTGTTGCCCAGAAAGGTAAATAGAAGAAATCACTGCTAAGGCAGTGTCTCAGCTTCAAATTAAAACTCATCAAGGAATCTCAGACAAAGACAAAAAGCTGAGATAAGACATGGATTTTCCTCTAAGAAAGAGGAAGATTCCTCCCCGGAGTAATCAATGCAAGGCATGAAGTCAGATCAGAGAGAAAAGATGAGAAGTTAGGAGAGGTGGAATATTAAGGCAGAGAAACAGATTAAGCATAGCCCTGAAATCCTGGAAATCATAACAAAACACAACGGACCACTGGGCTTGTCAGCTAATGCTTCTCCTGCACAAACAACAGATCGAGGTAATGTTTATGACATGAGTCGTAGGTTAGCTTCATGACACACAGGTGAAAAACAGCACCTTGGAGAGTAAAGGAGCTCGAGGGCAGACAGAGCCCAGCCCCCCTGGTTCCTGGAATCAGCTGCTGCAACAGGGAGCAGTTCTGTAATTCTTTCATTCTATCTCAGCCCCTCTGCCTGGATGGCCACGTAATAACTGAGAAGCTGTTACCTGCAGGAGGTCATGACAAGAAGACAGAGGCACTGAGTGTAACACACTGAATGGCTCACAGGAGCGTGTCAACCCAGGCGGAGCCACTCTGAACCCAAGACCAAAACCTTTGGCCATCAGCACTTGAGTCGGTGAAACATGGGTGGTAAAAGAGGGATACAGACTTTTCCTTGCTCAGAAGACATCATGCCAAACTGCAACATCAGTAAAACAAACAGGAACATCAGTAAAACAAACAGGAAGGAACACTGAACCACGGAAAGAAAACAGCGAAAGCTCCGGTTGGGGTGCACTTCACTTAGAGAAGAATAAAGAGAATCTATCAGCAGGATAAATATTAACAGGTGGCTACAGATCAAAACCAATTGCAAGGCAGAGCTGACTTTGCAAGCCCAGATAAAAGGCACCAGGGGTGCCTGTGCTGGGCATCCTTGACTGGAGATGAGGAAGAGGAGGCAATCAATAGCCTCAGGACACAAGCTGGGACTTTCTGCCTGGGGGGACCCACTTGCTGCCTACCCTGAGAATGACGTCCTGCCCCCAGAGGAGAAGAGATCATAAGAGCCACATATCTAGTTCTTAGGGAATGGCATTACTTTAATCCAGCTGTCTGTGCTTGCTGATCCCTTGCCCTGCAGTAGGCTCCTAACCCTCATCACATCATGGAGACACAGACCAGCAAAATGCCTGTCCAGACACTGCCCATTAGCAGGACCAGGTCAGACATCTGGGGACTCCAGACTGATGAAGTAGGAGATTTTCCAAGGAAATGCCATGAATTACCCTGAAGGTGATGCTGCGTCCAGATGGGAGAACAGCCATCGAGACCAGACTAGCTGCTTAACATGCTACAAATTACTGTTTAATTGCAGTTGGAGAAACTGGGTAATCCACAAAGTTTAAAGTCCATCTCTTAAAAACTGCGACCTCATGGACCTTCTCCTTGTGACAAAACCCTGCCCTTCTTGGCAGCCTCTAGGAAAGGCCAGCAGCTTTCTGGAGTGCAGGCTTCTTTGGCCACTCAGTATGGGAGTTTTGCCCAACACTGCTCCAGACACACTCAGAACCTCACACTTACACTGAGCAGCACCTCAGACTCCCTCAGCTCCTCCAAAGCAGACACCTTTGGAGGCTAAGGAGGCTGAGATGGGAGAAATCCTTACTCTGCTTTGCAAACAGCAATATAGAAAAATAGAAAGGCCCTGTGCGTCCTTCCTGATAGAAAAGGGAAGAAACATTAAACTCTCCATGTGATATTGCCAAAGAGCATTAAAAGGAAGAAAAAGGCTGTGAAAAGTCTGGAAACCTCCCTTCTACTCCTCCCCTGGCATTCACAGGATCAGTGTATTTAAGTTGCAACAGAACAAACCCAACAACCACCAGATGGAAATAATGCTGCTGAAGGTGAGAGCTGCACAGGGACCATTGCTGAACCTCAAACAACCCAACGACAGGCACTATGACTTCTCTGAAGTGATGGTGTGGGCATCCAGCTGGCCGTGCAAGGACTGCAGAACATCAATCACTCTTCACAGTAAGCAGCCAAAGAACACACAGAGTTGTCTGTGCATCAGTCATTCTCAGAGTGTTACTCAGTGTCCCACCGCTCACATTCACACCCTTCCTTTCCAGGTGTATGACATCTCTCCCTTCATCAGCCAGCCCGACCCATTTCTCCTGGCCATACCTTCTCACTCCAACCCTTGCAATAAGGCAAGCACCAGCTTCAAAGCAAAGGCCCTCTCTGCAGGAAGCCCCAGCAGCAAAGAGAATTTGTGAGCTATAAGTAGATGCCCCTCACCACAGCCCTGAGGGGCCAGGCAGAGCATCCATGTGATCCACCACTCCAGACTGAGAGGGGAGGCCAAAGCTGCCCATACAGAACCTCACTCTGCAGGAGATTTTCTTCTCCCACAAGGTTGGCCGTGACAACAGATGTCTCCATTCCCTCAGGGTCCATTTCTGCTCCTCTTCTGACTTAATAACCCATCTGCACTGTGTTTACCCAAGGGAACGACAGGTTATCTGCTGAAAGTTCCTTCCTCTCCAAGCTCCATAACACGATCCATATATGTAGCTACTCCTTTCCCAAGCCCAGACCATTTCAGTGGTCATGGGGTCAGACAGAGCAGAGGACTCAGCCCATTGGAGCAAGACATTCCGAGGGCACATGATAGAAACAGGGGAAAAACCTCCTACCAGGCATGGAAGACTGCTTGCTGACACAAATGGCTGTGTCCCCACTGCTGTTGGTGTTCCTGAAGAAGAAGGGATCTGATAGACACTTCTCCCCCTCAGCCTTTCTTCCAGCATGGCTTGGTGCGTGCTCCCAGACATCCAGGAATCACCAGGACTGCAAGGACTCCTCACTTAAGAGGATGCCCTGAGCCACATCTCAGGGATGGAGCAGCACCCAGGCACGGGGCCGCAATCTCTGCAGTTCTGGGTGCTCTTAAGCAGCCTCAGCACTGCTGTGCTTCAGCCTGAGTCTGCAGCATCCTGGTGGGAAGAGGAGCTTTGGCATGGCAGCTATTAGAGTGGGTGGCAGCAGATGGTGGAAACAGAGGGGATAAGAAAATAAATACAAAGAGGCTATCTTGAGGGGAGAAGTCGCCACATCAACACTCTGTTGCTTACACAGACTCCTTTCCCAAAGTCTAAACAAACATTGCTCAGTTCCCAGTGGGCACGGAAAAGACTTTGCTGGATGCGGGGGCAGGAGCCTGGGCACAGCCAGCCCCATACTGCTCCCATGTGCTGACAAGGGGGTTCAGAAGAACACGTCTGACACAAAGTGAGGAAAACAAGGCCAAGAAGTGAGCCTGCATACCCTGCTGCTTGATTCCCGCTGGTTCTTGCATAACCGTGGACACTGGAAGCCCATCTCTTGCTGACAGTCACCCCAGGATGGCTCCTGGTTTGCAGCAGGTCCATTTCTGCCTGAGCCCCCCAAACCCACAGCCTTTGTTAAGACCTCCTATCTGCATCTGCCAGAGTGTTCCACGAGGGAAAGTCAGAGGTGAAAGCAGTCTTTGAGCATGCAATGTCTGGCTCAGGCAAAGACAATTTATTATGTTAAGCACATTATTAAAGGATCTAAAGCAACAGAGCAGAGATATTCCAAGAAAGGTTTTAACTTTCCCAGCAAGGGGGCTCTTGGGAGTCCTCTTGTTAATACTTAGCACAGGGCTGTCTGCAACTGAGCCTACGGTGAACATAAATGCCCCCTCAGTCCCCTCTCAGAATCATTTGAGTTAAATCAATAGAGCCATCGGGGAGACTTGAGGAAGCAAAGCTATTAGTGGGACCGCAGTTAATTCTGGGGGAAAGAAACAAGCAACAAAAGCAATAAAACTGATGGATAGCCTATGCAGATAGAGTAACCCTTTCCCAGCTGGGTTCTGCAGCATGGCAGCTCATCTGAAGTGAGGATGCTCACTGGAGAAACCCTTCTTCTACAAATTTTACATAACCTCTTCTTAGGGCCATAGCCCTCTAGGAGAGATGTAAGAAGGCCATGACAAGGTGGGGACAAGGGGGTGGGCAGAGGAACACAGGGTGCAATTCCTGGCTATTGCTTTATAACCAGCATACAGGAAGACAGAGAGCTTAGCAGTGAGATGTATGGGGAATGACAGATGCATGGCAAGTCAGCTCTGGGTAGGAATTGCAGTTCCTCCAGTAGGAAGGAACATCTCCCTGTTGCTTTTTTCTCCATACAGCATGCTAGATGCATACCATGAGCACTGGAAGGTGACTACCTAGGGATTTGCTTTCTAAAAGCACTTAAACATCTGCAGGTGCTTGGAGAAGAGCTCAGCAGCTACTGTAATGGCAATGCTGAAGGAAGCTCAGGAGATAGCAGAGCTCGGCTGAGTGCATGGTACCCAGATCAGTACACATAGAAGATTTCCCCAGGTAACAGCTACCTAGGAAGCAGCTGAGAAGACATCAAGAGAGAGGCTCTGCAGCAAAACTCAGCAACTAAAAAGCAATGCCAACATGGATGGAAGGTTCTGCAAGCCGGCGGTGTCATAATTTAGGACATGATACTGCCTATTCAAGTAGCAGAAATAAATAAAATTATATTTGCTCCATCTACAGGCCTACCAATGTAATGTCACAGAAGACCACAACAGTTGTAGAGACGTGCCTGTCTTCTCACAAAATACCAAACGAGATAGAACGGACCCAAAACAACACAACCAGCAAGAGACTGGCTCTGGCTTTCCTCCCAGTACCATCAGTTTTGTTAAAAAGTCATCTGTGCAGCCCCTCATTTCTAAAGCCATACAGATGCAGAGAACATCATCACTCCAACCAACTGACCTCCGAGTCCAGGCCTCAGGCGGTTGTCATAGCCATCCAACAGCCTGTCCAGGATGCGCGTGAAAATGGTGATGTTGTCTTTGCTGTCATCGACGACATCTGAAACATGCTTCTGAGAAAGCCTGGTGCGTTTGGGGAAAAGAGGAGAGAGGAAAAAAGCCACAATCAGAATAGAAATACTCTTTATACACTCTAAGTACCTATGGAAATGAAAGGACACTTATCCATGTCCCAGCCCAGCTAGGAGTACCCTGTGCTGGTGTCCCTCTCCTGCCCCTAAGAAAGGCAGTTGGAGGAATAGAGGTTTTGGGAATCGGAGGGTTATTCAAGTGCTGGTTTCTCCTTGCAGGAGGCATGCAGCAAGTACTGCCAGTTATTTACCATATCAGCCCATTTCCAAGTGTTCTTCCCCTGGGAAAAGGAAAGAGGGGCAGAAAAATGGGAAATCGGTAAAGCAGGCTGGGAGGCTGAGTCTGCCATTAAAACCCTATGTGAGCCATTTTTGCAGTTTGTTGAACTTTCCCTGTTTATAAAATCAAATGAGTTTTCATGCTCCTATCTCCGCTCAGTGTAAGAAGCCTAGGAGCCCCAAATAAGATGATTTCCTTGGGGCATTTTCTGCCCCAGGTGGAACAAAATAAGCAGCACATTTCTCAAACAAAACTCATATCACCAAACAAAATATCCAGCGCAATTTTGCAAGCCCAAGGGGCTCAAATAGCACATTTGCATTTTGCGTCTCCCTTTCAATCAACAGAAAGAAGCCTACGAATCCTCACAAAACCGGCTGCTTCAAAGATTTTAAACAGCACAGGGTATCTGTCAGTGCTGAAGTTCCAAGTACAGCTTTTCCCAGCAGAAATAACTTGTAGGAACAAAACTAATGGAAAGGCAGAAGACTAAGAAACAGAAAACAAAACTCAGTAGAGATGCTGAGATTGCAGGAAAGATGGAGAAGGGAATAAAAACACTAAAGAATAAAAATAAAAAATAAGGGATGTGGCATAAACCTGGAGAAAGCCCAGCAAACCCCTCCTAGGTGCAAAGCATAAGGAAAGTCAATGTCACCAAACCAGTGTTCTAGATTTCTGTTCAGGAGGGGGGAGCAGCCCAGAGAACAGCACAGGGCTCGCTCAGCCCATCAGCTCTGCTCAGCTCATGGGGTGCAGCCATGGCTTTGGTATGAGCAGGGAAATGAAGTGCAAGGATTGAGAAATCATTATGAAGAAGAATGAAAAAAAAAAAAAGAAAGGAAGAGGAAGGGTGTAATATCAGTGAAGCTGTTCAAAGCGTAAACCTGCAGCATCCCATCTGGTTAGATGAGCCACCTCTGACATTATGAGTCCACTTGTAAAGATTCTGTGAGGGGTCGAGAGGGTGACAAGCAGCAGAGCTGCTGGGAGTTTTGTACCAAAATGATTCCCCAACACAAAATCCCTTTCCTGTAAAATAAAGGAATAATAAAATCTGATTTCTACAAAAAAAAAAAAAAAAAAAAAAAAAAAAAAAAATGGAGCAAGGAAGGTTGTAGTTATTTTTAGAGAGAGGCTGAATCGATGTTATTCAGCATGTCGCCGTTAATTGAAATATCTCATTTTGAGCAATTTTGACATTAATCTGTCTGCATCAGTGACCAGCGACAGTGGGAAATTGGATTTCAAGTGCTTGAGGTTTGTTTCTCCAGGGATCAGATCTCACATCTCACAAGGGTGCTTGGTCTCTGATTTGTAGCGAACCAATACCAGCTCTCATGGGAGCAGTGGTCAAGGCAGGAAGCTCAGCCTCCAGCAGCTGAACAAGGCCATGAAGCACTTGAGATGCATCCCTCAGCCCCCATGCAACATCACAATGCTGAAACAGCAAAACCCCTCAGCATCTCAGCCTTTAAGACTTATCTGAACCAAAACAGTGGTTCTGGTTTTCACCTGGACTTGAGCGTAACGGAAATCTGAAATACCTCCACTCCCCCAGGTAAAGGGGATTTTGAGGAATTTAACAAGTGCCTGCTGTAATTAGCGAGGTTTCAATTGTGCCAGCTTTCACTGGATGTCACAGTTAAAAGCAATCCGTAACCGTGTCTGCTGATGGGTATATAACCATCTATAACTTATGAATAGCTAGCACGCTCATGAAAGCTCATTCATTAATGTTTTATAAGCTATCTTTAAAAATTACCCATAATATAAAGAGCGAGAGGACAGATTTTTGTGAAAGAACTCCTGGCAGAGACTCAGCAGCAATGGGAAAAAATGAGTTTACAGATTTCAAAGTGGTTTTACTTAGGCTGACATTTGAGGTTTTGACTTCAACACAAGCAGTATAGGATCCACTTGGAAGGCACCAGGGGAGCGGCACGGGCAGGGGGGAAACAGCAGCGCCAGTGCAACACTACAAGGAGGGATGAATTAAAAGCCTTCAGGCAGGGAAGACAGTTATACAGCAAATTTAATTAGGAGAGGCTGGGGGAAAAGTCATTACATCCCCACTGGAACAGGATTGGCTTGAGATCCCTTCCAACCTCAGCCATTCTATGAGTCTATGAGCCTACGTTCGTGCACAGTTCTCCCTACATCACAAACAGCCAAACTGCTGAAACAGTATTGTCTTCCAGATTGCTTGTTTTTAAAGAGTATTTTAAAAAATTAAAGTTGGAAAGAGGTGTGTGTGCCACTTTCAGGTTAAAAATCATCCAAGCCCACTCCTCACCCAAAGCTGAAATGCAGAAAGGCTATGTTTGAAAACTGGTTTTGTTGCAAAAGATGCTGACAACCGTCCTTAGCAAGAACAGCTCAAATAGTGTTAATGTAATCAGTCAGCTCAGCTGTGCAAGACTGAGCAGTCACTGGGTGAAAGACACAGGGGCTGAGAGCAGAGGCACTGGCAGCAGTCATTGCTGTTGTGTTACGTGCCCACAAAGGCTGCCCAAAGCACAACCAAAGAAACAGCAGAGAATCTTTGCAGGATTTGCCCCAAACTGCTTCATGCGGTTATCAGCACAGGTATATTGAAGCACAGAGAAAGAACAGCAGCCTTGGCCAAAGGCCTTGCCTCTTGCCACCTTACCCAGCATCAGCAGGGACAGCTGACAGCAGGAGTCCGAGGGCAGCAAGAGAGAGAGATGCCATTCCAGTGAGCCACGGTGCCATGGCCTCAGTGCACAACGAGCAGCAAGCGAGCCTCCAAAACCTGCCATGGGGGCACAGAAGAGAGAAGACTTCATTTACTAGGAGGAAAGCAATTGATTTGGTTCCATTTTTTCCCAGTGTATAACCATATCAGCCATTATACTCTTTCTGGAGTATCATGTTTGTTGGACCAGAGGCAGCACTGCAGGGTCAGAGCCAGGAATGTACGTACACATACACACGTTCATTGAGCATCCAGCAGCACCTCAGGTGCTTTGATCCCTTCCAGTCATTGCACAGTTTCATTTCCAAAGTGATCACACTGTTTCTTGCACCCATCCTTCCCTTCTCCTCACCTCTAATGCTCAGGCATCACCTGGCAGCAGCTCCCCCAACTCATGCTGCCGAGGGACACCCACAAGTCTCAAAACCCATTTTTTTCTCTTCCTAATGTCTCTCTGGACAGCTAGACCATGCATTTAATTCTCCTAACGACATCACCAGAAATTACCATAAAGTTAGGGCACCGAGGCCCAAGGTAGTGGGAGTGTTCAACTGTACCACACTAAGGATGCTCAGATTTTTTCATTAATGTTCAGTTTTACATTTATTGTGATGCAATTACACATTTAACTGCCTTTCCCCTTTTATGTATCTCATTATGTTGATGCACCTCGGAACAGTACTGCCAAGCAACAGCCAGATAAATACAGCTTGTCATGATGTCTGCCCGACAGACAGCTCCTGCCTGGCACACGCGGGCAGCTTGGTGCTGCATCAGCCAGGCACAGCCACGAGCCCAGAGCCAGGGGCTTCTTTTGACCACAGCCTTGCATGGAGCATATTTCACATGTTACCTTTGTCTTCCTCCCCATTACTCATTTAAAGCCTCCACATCAGCGCATGGATTAATGATGTGTAGCTGAAAGTCTGTAGGTGCAGGGCCTTATTTAAGTGGAGGGCTACCAAGTGGAGCACAACCCTCCCTCTACCAATAAGTGAACACTTTGGGGGAAGCTGTCCTGGCACAGGCACACCTACACCACCATAGGCAATGAGCCCTGCTTTGAAATCCATCTTCTGACTCCTGCCACCCTATAGCTGAGAAGGGACACAGGCTTGGATTTCAAGTATTTGCTGATGAAGTACAAATTAGGGAATGAACATCTGCTCTGTGGGAAACTCCATCAGTTTGGGGAAGCTTGTTCCAAAACAGAACAAGGACAGCTAAAGTGTTGATGTTTCTTACAAGGCAAATTCAGAACTCCTTCAATTAGCAGCTCCTCAACAGATTTCCTTTCAATTCTCTTAAACTTGAAGATTATACAATAGGATTTAATTTTATTTTATTTTTTTCTAAGACAACTTCAATCACCAGCCAAAATCAAAACCCCACTGCTGGCTTCCCTCTCCCTTCCCCACATCACCACTAAAGAAACCTCATTGAAATCGCTTTCCCATTCAACAGATTTCAATGAACCGTTTGTTTTGGCAGAATTTGCACTGCCAGCATTTTTAACCAGTGCTATCCACGTGAATCAGAACCATCCCATTTCACAGCAGATGCTTCATGGCTTTGCAGGAATTCCTGGATTTGGTGAGACCACAGGCTGGGAAGATGACGCACCAAGGCTGGGACAGGGCAGCTGAAGTAATTCAGGAAAAGATAAGGCCAGGAGAAGTGATAAAAGCCACCTGATGGCTGTCTGAACCAAGAAGTTCAAGACAACCACGCTTCCACCTGACCTTGGTTCATGCAGTTTTCCTTACATGGAGATGAATGGTCAATTCTGTGCTTTGGATTGCTCCGCTGAAGGTGCTAGCCAAGGATAACAGGGTTACCTGAATCAAGTTAAATACATGCTCAAGTCTCATTTTAAGGATCAGAAACAGCTCTGCATACCTGCAGTAAGAGAATATCTGTCCTCACCAGCCCCCTGCTCTGAGCATTCAGTGTTCTAGCACACAGGATGCCCCTGAGATAGGGCATGAGAGCACATGCACGGCTGGTTCACTGTGAAGGCTCTTATGGGCTCAGGAAGGACTGCACAGCATGGGAAATAGCTTGGCACCATTTTCTAACTCTTTCTTTTGGTTCTTGTTTCATGTTTTGCCTGAGGGATTTGGATAGAAGAGACTATGCTACATTTTCCTTACTCTTTGGCTCTGTTACACTTCTGAGACATGGACTGCAAAGCAGACCCAGTCTGAAGGATTGTGGTTGGCATTCCTGACTGACGCAGGGGCTGCTGATGGGGAATCCTGGTGGCCTCAAGATGCTGAGCCAAGCAGTACTGGGGTAACCACAAAAGGAGCAGTCTCCTTCCAGCTCCGGTGCTCATCACCCCATTGCCAGGCAAGGGCTGCATCTCTGAAGAATGCAAGGAAACCTCAGCAGAGGATGTCTTCACTCCTTCCCCTAAAATGTACAGTTTTAAATACAGCTTAGCCAGAGCCCAGTTGATCCCCATGGCACAGCAGCTCCCAGCACCTTCTCTATAAGGACGGGAAAGCTCAAAGCAGCTCTGCTCTTCCTTCCTCCATCTGCCCATGGCTCATTTCTTAATGGCACGCTTAGCAAACACATTCATCACTAATTCTGCAGTTGCTGGTAACCTCCACAGCTGAATCAAATGCAGATTTTCTAAGGAGCCCCGCTAACATTTTGCAGCTGGGATTCGGCAATACTTAAAGTACAATTCAGTGCACTCGGGATTTTGGCAGGTTTCTTTATAGCCAGATACCTAAAGGCATCATAAATATGCCCACTCCTCTCCAACACATGCTGCATGCCCAATCTCCAGAGCACCATAGCAAAACAACACTCCCAAGAAATAGAGCTTTCCTCCTGGATGCGTCATTTTGGAAGGAGGAATGGGAAAAGCTTCCCTCTCCCCAAGACAGTGACACACTGGTTCCTCCTGTGATGAGATTTGGGAACCAAAAGGTTCTGGCACCTTTTGGATCAGCAAGGTCTCCATGTAGCTATGTTAACAATGGGGATCTCCTGACTCTGCATGCTGGGCCTAATCTTTCAAGCACTCCTTATCGTAGAAGCCATTAAATATTCTGAAATTCTTTCCTAGGAAATTATGATTAGCACAGGTTTCATGCTGACAAGGGAAAGAGCTCTGGAGGTGGAGAATGAAAGGTAAAGCTTGCAAAAAACCTTGGGAGAACAACTCAGGGAGGGAGAATGCAAGCAAAGGAAAGCAAATCGAGAGTGAAGAGCCCTGCAAAGCCACACAGGTACATTTGTGAGAGTCACACTGGCATCTTCCTCAAATTACCACCTCCTTGAAACACACACAGCCAAGGGAGCAACTTGATTCACTTAGCCAGACTCATCATGCAGGTGGCACTGATGAAGCAGCAGCCCATAGGACACATCTGCCCACCGTTACCACACCAAGAGTCTCAGTGTACCTGCAGTGTCACTGAGCTGGCCTGCCCATGCGCCACATACCTTTATCAGTCGCATCAGCTGGAGGAGTGCTGAGCACTGCAGCTCCCACTCAGTCCACAGCCCCCAGGACCTGCAGCTGCTCTGCATCTCTGCCAAATCAGGTATCTCAGGGGGTATTTGCAAAGAGGAGCTGGTGCTGGGAAGCCAGCTGGAAAACAAGCTGGGAAGCAGAGGCAGCCACAATCCAAAGGCTCAGATAGAAACACTCTCACACTGGGGAAAAAATGTTATCTCAACCCTGCTGGTGCCGAGCACATCCAC
The DNA here is from genome assembly GCF_987193195.1 of Phasianus colchicus. Taxonomy (NCBI): domain Eukaryota; kingdom Metazoa; phylum Chordata; class Aves; order Galliformes; family Phasianidae; genus Phasianus; species Phasianus colchicus. Next base: position 9,562,035 of record NC_143449.1, read on the forward strand.
CACCTGCACAGTAGCACAGCCAAGCACTGCAGGTGACCTCACAACACCTGCATATTTATCCCCAGATCAGGTGCACTCGCAACAGCACAAGTGGCTCCTCAGAGCCCTTCTTTATTGCCTTGGAGCCTTTCAAACCAGGTCCCAGTCATCAGGAGAGGTCCTCTGACATCCCTCACGGATCGCAGAGCTGTTCAGACACACACAGCCGGCCCCGATCCTCTGCAACACACCAGCCTTGCGGTCATCACTGCTGTGGGGAAGGCTTGGAGCTCTCTGCAGAGATGGGCAGCCAGTGAGCACACTGTGCAGCAGTAATAAAGGCAGATGATACACATGCTGCCTTGTGTCCCTGGCTGGGAAGGTTTCACTTCAATTCTCAATAGCTTCAGTGAAAAAGAAGAGTTTCTTTGAATAAAACTATTTTTTGGGGAGGTGCAGGAGTTGCAATGAGCAGACACTGTTTGTCTGGGAGCCTGGAAATAATGGAATAAGCGTGATGCTTCACAAGACTCTTGTCTGACAGGCTCCCTGCTATGAGATGAGCTAACCAGGAGGCACACACACACTGCACAGCACAGACACCAAGCCAGCATGCACTGGAAGCACTCCAGCCACACCAGCACCACTCCACCTGTACCAGCGAGCACAGGGAAGGCTGTCTGTCAGCTTGGACCAACGGGAGTGCTCTGCTTCCATCATCTAACATAGCCCAGATTTCTGACTTGGCTCTCTGCTTAGCTCTGCTTTGTGCTAAATAGATGCTGCCAGAAGCCCAACAGCTACCAGAGCATTTATAAGGATCAGAGAACGAGGAGAAGGCAGCAGTACCCCTGCCTACCTGAATCAAACTTGCTGTTTACCATCTCAGAGAAACAGCCCTGGCTCACAGCAAGCTGCACATGGCAGAGGAACCACAGTTTTCAGCGCAGATATGAAAACGTTTGTGCTTTCCACCCGAGAGGAGCGCATCGAGCAGTCCCTATCAATGCACACCCCGCACAGGCCATAAACAACCTTCCCATCAATCTGCCATGCAAGGTACAAGGCACACGTGATGGTTACCAAATGCGTTGTCTGCGGCTCTGCAAGAAACACCAGCAGAATGGGACACTTGAAACCAGAGGCACAAGGGAAGGAAATTTAAAGGTTCAGATTAACACAGATCGCGAAAGCAAGCGCTAATCTGGGTCCCTGCTGCAGAAGGCTGGTGATGGAGCTAAGGAGCTCCGTGCCCAACTCCCAGCTTAGCTTTAATTTTTCAAAACAAGAAGCTGCCTGACAGTTTCTCATCAAAACAAAACTAATCTCAGTACTGCAGTTCTCCACTTGAAAACACATCCAGAGGGACTGTAGAGTGATTCACACCCACAGCCGCTACAGGAAACCGTTTGCACTCACAAGTGTAACAAGCCAACACTGATTCACCCACACAATTACAGGCAGACACTGATTCACGGCTACTGCAACTGCAGACAGACTGACTCACAATCAGAGCAACTGCAGACAGACTCGGGCTCAGAGCACTACTGGAAATACAACTGTGCTGACAATGCCCACAGTCAGCATTCACATTGTACATACACAAATCCCTGGGAAACCAGCCAGCACCCCAACCAAGCAGCTAGCCAACCCCATGCTTCTGACCTTCACCCCATCAGCCATCTTTCCTTACTGATGGAACAATAACCACAGCTCAGCAGTTGCTCCTTCCCTGACTTCATGCTTGCCCAGCACTATTCTCACAGCCTGCACCAGGAGCAGAGATGTACGATGCACAGTCAGACACGTAATGTGTAGATGGGAAATTTATATGGCAATACCATATATGTGCACTGACTGCACTGACTTTATTTCCAGAATATAAGTAAAAGCAGCCAAGTATAATACATTCACCCCTGGGCTAAAGGAGATGGCAAAAGACTCTCCACTGGGCAAAAGCTTGAAAGCAGGATTATTTACTACACTCTGGCTGGGTATGTAATTATGTCAGCATTCAGCCTGGGTATTGTGCTACTTTTTGTAAACAGTTGGCAGGAATACTCCTACTGAGATGAGGAGCTGGGCTTCTTCTATAGTGTTGAGAGGGAGCAGAGTGAAGAGGAAGAGGTCTGTTTAGTGAAAAAGAAACCGAGGTGAAAGAATGAATTAAGCAGAAAAAGGCAAAGGGAAAGCTGACAGTGAAGTGGGACAGGTGGCAGCCTCAGACAAAGAAGAAAGGAAAGGAGAAAACAGGAGGAGGAAAGCTGCTTGATGCAGAGTGCTGATAAAAGCTCCAGAAGCAAAAGCAGCAGCCCCCCAGTGCAGCGGTGCAGCAAATGCATGTGTGCGTACCCACAGCACTGAGCACTGCTGTGAACTGGGAGGAGATCGAAGGGAAAGGGATGCAGCCCCCAGCCAAGCGTGTGCCACGGGGCCCAGGTGCAGACACAACCACCCCAGCTGCTCCCATCTCTGGATGTAAGCAGGAGTGGCACGTTTGCGTTCTCCTGGCACTGCACTTGTGTGCACACGTTGCAGGGCAGCCGCCACAGACACTGGCGGAAGGGCAGCAGACAGAGCTCCATCCTCCACAACAGCATCTTCTCAAAACAGTCTGAGATCCTTTATCCGTTGGGATAAAGAGAGTTAAAAGACAGACTACAGAAAAAAAGAGGACTTGCCCAAAGCACAAGCAGCATCTCTTAGTCGCAGGTTGCTCCTGCCACACCACCTGTTATTTTTCTTCTCACTCAGTGCAAGGACTAAGAGGTGAGGGAACAAACCTGTGTTGCTGTCAGAGCTGCTCAGGTGAGCAGGGACCAGAACTGCTCCCACCAACCAGCCCGTGGCAGCAGCAGCCTCACTGAGGGTCCCAGATCCCCCTCTCTGTCTGAGGACTCTACTGCAAATACAGGCAGCCTGAAGGTTCAGGAGAGACTGTGGCTGCAACTGGCCAGGGAAATGAATTATTTCCTCAATTATACTCCTCTCGTCCAGACCAGAATCATTCTGGCAGAAGGCAAAGCAGGGAACAATGGATAAACGTTGCAGTGGGAACTGTCTAATGCTTAATTGCATTACGCTGCTCCTTTTAAATGATCCATATCTCAGTCCCATTAATTTGCGGGAGGAGGATCTGGAGCCTTTTTCCCTTCCCTCCTATACTGTTCTCAGAGACCATCCCACTCCTTCCCTTTCTTCCTCATCCCAACCCCAACTCTGCATCGGTGCCCATTAGGCCTGGCTATGGGATTCAGGGGGAAATTTGACTTTGCTTTACTACGTTGTTCTCTCTGTACAGCCCTTCCCCTGTATTTACCGTCCGGCTCCAGGACCCCGGCTCATCTCGTTCTCTTTCAGGCATTTGCTCTCTCCCCGCTCCCCGCACGGGTAGGGTGGGCTGGGGCCGGGGGTCCCCCGCCCAGCTCGGGCTATCGCTCTGCTCCGGACCTACGCGCTCCGGAGTTGCTGCGGCATCAAGGATGCTCCCTCTCAACGCCCCGTCCTCTTCCTTTCTCCCCTCACCGCTCACCGGCCGACAGACAATAGCCGGGGGTGCAGCCCCTCCCCGCACGCCCATCTCCACGCCCGGCGAGGGATACCCACCCAACACAACGGAGACCCCCGCGGAGCACTCACCGCCGCGCCGGCTGCCCCAGACGGGGGGGGGCCGGAGCCCGCACCGCTCCGCGGCCCCGAGCCCGCCGTGCCCGGGCTGCCAGCCGCCGCCTGCGCGCTCCTCCGGCCGCGGCGAGGGAGGGAGAGAGGGAGGGAGGGAAGCAGCATCCCCCCGCCTTCCTCCTCCTCCTCCTCCTCCCCGCGGCCCGGAGGAGGGTTTAACCACCCGCTTTGTGCAGATCGGAGCGGGAGGCAGCTCCCTTACCCCGCCGCCCTCCCTGCCCCAAGCGATGTCATAGCCCTCCGCTGAAGCCCAGCATCCTTTCTGCAGCGCCGAACGAGCGGAGCACAGCAGGCTGCTCCCAGCACCTACCTGTTGAAGGGTGGGCGCTCCCCAAGGCGCTGAGGCTCTGCGAGGAGGCGGCTGGCACCCCGAAGGGTGCTGTGCCCCGGACCCTATCGAGCTGCTGCCTCGTCCCCCGCGAGGCCCAAATCTCCCGGCAGAAAAGTTGGGACTGCAACTTGGAATTGCCGGAGGTTTATATTGCAATAAAACGGCATGCAGAGGAAAACAAGCGCAGAGGAAGGGCGGGAGGAGGAAGACAGGTTCAGATGCTCCGAGGAGTAGGCAGTAAAAGCAAGGACAAAGTGGCAGCACGGGGATCCCAGAGGAAGCGCGATGCCAGACGAAGTGATGCAGGACGCACCGGCCAGAGCCAGCTGGGATCAGGAGGCTCTGCAGAGCCCCACAGCTGAAGCTGGGCAGACAACAGCTGACAGTAAGGCGCACTCAAAATATATTGTCCCTGCAGAGCTCTCCTTGTGGAACACTCTGCAGGACTCAGCTGCAGCTGTGACTTTGTGGTACATAACCACTGCTCTGCCACTGAGGGTCTGGGATGAGGAAGGATGATAACCATAAGTATCGCTGCCCTTCTCAAAAATACCTTTGAGTATTAAAAATAATACACAAACATCATGGTAAGAATCTGAAGACGAGCATGTAAACAGTTAAATCCAGTCCAAGTATCAGTTTTCTGCATTTCCATAGCCCAATCCTTGCTTCCCAGAAGAATCTAAAGCATCACTCAAGAAGAGTGAGATGTGTGCATGCCAGTAGAGGACCTTTTTTATTTTTTCCTCCACAGTTGTGGGAAAACATAGGAAAATTCACATTGGAAGAGATTTCAGATCATCGAGTCCCATCTCCCACTCAAAGCACACAGAAGAGTCCAGGGAACAACAAAAGCCAGCCATACTTATTGACACCAAGTTTCTGCTTACTTCAGAGTTCCTTCCACAGCACATCTCCTTCTGTTCTTAATTTATACGCTTGTAAATAAGTGTTGGCAAGGGAACAGGAGTGAGCTCAGTGGGAGACCCGATACACACTGAAGTAAAGGTCCTGAAGACCCAGGCTACGACCTTCCCATGGGGAAATGACACTCCATGGGAAAACACTGCTGTGAACCATTCCCAGAGGTAGGGCAATGCACAGGACCTTGATAACTCAGGAGCATTGATTCCCTATAGGATCAGAGCAGAGGAGGCCCTCAAGCTCGTTGTTCCTCCTTTCCAAACTGACTCAGCTGTTGGCAAGAGCTGCCTTGGGTAGAAGAAGAGTCATGAAACACAATCAGCGAGACGAGCGTATCCGGAGACAAGTGACTCAAGACTTAAATGGCTCATATTGAAGAACATTCCAAGATTTATAGGTTTAAGTAGCGCTAACAATAGTCTCAGGCAACAGAGGCTGTGGTTCTCTTGAGGCCTGTTCATCCATAAGCAACAGCAATACAGATTTCCCCAGGAACAACATAGCTCACTCCACTCCCAGATGCCTTCTTGGCTCACTGAGAGGTCTCCTCTGCCACTGCCAGCAGCCTGAAATAGTCTTGGGCATGAAGGTCTTTATTGAAAAAGTTTTCCTAACAAGCCCAAAATTATACAAAATTCCTCCCTTTGCAGCCATAATATACAGTAGACTCCCTTTGTAAAAGTGGGGGAAGTGGCCATAACTGGGGTCAGACGGAAAGGCTGCTGCTTACCCCAAAGAGCACCATGTTGACATACTCCTCCCCAAAAGGGTTGGAAGGGGAATCTCTCCTCCCTTCACCCCTTTCCCTCTCAGAGAGGGAAAGAACACAAGCTGAAGGGCTACAGGGATGTTGTCACATGAACAGTGACAGCTGTCAGCACTGCAAAAGGTACCCCACCTAAAGCCACTGTAAGTGAGAAGGAGGTCAGTGGATGTGCACACTGCACCCTTCTCATCCTTCCAGATGCTCTGGATCCAGATCATATCACACTCAGACCCCTGGCAGAGTAGGAACCTGTGCTCCACAGCAAGGTCTACCACCAGCCAGCCAAGCAGCAGTAATCAGAATCTCTACCAGCCAAGTCACAGACACCACTCCTCCTGGAAAGGCTCCAAAGCCTTGCATGATTTGTGCCCCTTAAGGGCTGGCCAGCCCTCCTTGCAAGGGGGATATCAAAGGAAGCCCCAATCCTAATGGAAGAAATAGACCTTTTTCATCCCAGCAAGTGAAGAGTCCAACTAATCATAAAGAAGGAGACTACTCCTGTCATCTGCTAGTGACATAAAGACACAAGGGTCTTCAGCAGAAGCACATAATAGCTTTAATCAACAGGAGAGCTGAGACTCTGGCCAGGGAAGAAGGCATTAACCAGCTCAGGAAGCCCTGCTTTAGGAAATCTTTTCTGAAAGAGAAGGCAATGTTATCAATAGCTGCTCATAGTCAGCCAGAATTGTCTTGACCTTTGCTCTGTTTGGAACAATACAGCCTTTCCCTAAACATCAGTCTCTGTAGATAACATCCATCTCTTTCAGAGGCATAAAAACATCATTTGAGACCTGTGATCAATTATTTTTTAATGCATCATAAAGCTTTATTTCCTTCTTAAAATATACTACTGAAAAAAACCCTCTCCTTTACTTGTTGAAATGCTTACCTGAACTCTGGTACACTCCAGAATGAGATGGCATTGAGGCAAAACCCTTTTTATGATGATCAAGGTTAAACTTTCAGGCTGTCACCATATTACTGAAGAGTAATCTCTCAAAATGGAAGTACAGCAGCCTGGGAATATCTTGCTTATAATTAGCTAAGCCTTTCACTTCTGCCACCCTGTTCAACCAGCCAGAATAGAAGCGTGCTTAGTTTTAGATCTATACTACAGTGCCCTTGAACTGAGAGGGATTGCAGATTTAATAACTGCTAGCCTAGTGAAGCATTTAGACTGGATGGTCCTTTGGCTGGATCACGGGATTAGGGATGTGCAGCACAGGTCTGGCACACCCAAGCTCTTTGAAGCAAGCCTGGGCCATCCACATTCATTCCAGCTGACACCCAGACCCAGCACTCAAGGGAGCTGTAGCTCCTACATAGCAGCAGTCAGGGTACAGCGCTGATCCAAGGAACATCGAAAGGCAGAGGCAGTGTGCTGATGGAGGTGTCACCCAGTGACACGTGGCTCCCCAGAGTTGCCGGGTGCTGGAAACCTGCTCTGAGGCTGAAGGCTCATCAGTACCAGGAAAGTACTCCAGTCAGAGTGGCTCTTGCATGCAGGCACCCAGTTCGGCATGGGGCAAGTCCCATTTTCTCTACAAACAATCTAGCCATGAGCGTGGCCACAAGTCTGTTGCACCAGTCCTGCACTGGGTGGCCTCTGCAATCTGACACCCCCACCCATCCACTCTGAGGCCCTCTGAGCTGCTGGGGAAGAAACCAACCTGCGTATAGTAAGCAAACAAGTAGCTGATGCAGGTAAGGGACCAAAACAGGAGATGCACCATGATGCACATGGGTCCAGCTCCTACACCAAACAAAGGCTGCCACTTACCCCAAGGAGCACCATGTTGACATACTCCTCCCCAAAAGGGCTGGAAGGGAAATCTCTCCTCCCTTCACCCCCTTCCCTCTCAGAGCATCCAGGGCCTTCTCAAAAACCCAACTCCTGTCCCACTCTCCTGATGCTCACCCTCCATCCCCACCATACCAGGCTGCTCCTTCTCTCCACCCACCCGCTCCTTGCACCCGTAGCAGGGCTTCCATCGTCAGAGCTGGCTGCTGCCTGGTGCTTTATTAGCCTGTCTCCATGGCAACTCGCCTACAGCTTAACTCTGAGAGACCCCTATCTCACCACGGCCATAAATCAGCCACCTGCCTGCATCCTCGGTCAGAGATGGGGGTCACGGCTCATCCTGCACGCTGCTGGCAGCCTTGTGACTGCCATCCCAACCTCCAGGGCTGTCCCACACAGGCAGAGCGCTGTGCACCACACTGCAACCCTCAAGCAGAGTCTAGCAGTGATGCAAAGAAACAGAACCAAAATGATGTTGGTTTTCCCAGTGTGCAGGCAAACTGGAGCCAACCGTGCGAACTCTTCCTCCTTTGTGCAGGGAGAAGAGCCTTGGGTTGCTGCTGCAGTAATACAGAATGTCAGGAAGGGCTGCACCACTGGCCAGAACCTAGCAAGCGGGCACAGCACTGGGCTGAGGTAGAAAGGTAACAACTTTCCCCATGGTAAGCAATCCTCCTCCCTTCTCTACTCCAGCATGTCCACAGTGAAGCTCCTGAAGGGGACAAAAGCCACCTGAAGCGTTCTGCTCTCCCTGATGCCTCAGAAACACCTAAGAACAACCTTTCCCCCAGCACAGTGTAAAGTGGTAGCCCTCTCCAAAGCTTTATTTCAGCAGCACTGCCCTCTGGGTATCCCTTTAACAGTAAACCCATTGGCTGGTATCTCCTATGCTGGGTGGTTGGAAACAGGTGGATCCAAAAACCTGCTGGTTCCTATAAGAGGCACACTGAAAGTCTCCAACTCTAAATCTCAGGGTTTGTGAAAGGAGACAGCTTTATCTTTATATCCCACATCATACATTATGCAGTCTGTCACTTCACGCATACACTTCAAGAACTCAGTGGTGGGGCTTAACCTTGGAATCAAATGCCAAGGTGGCTCCCACCACCAGGAGCGCAGTCTCCATAAACCTGGCAAAGCAGTCAAGAAGGGAAGCACCGCTTGTAGAAGGCGTTGGTGCATTGCAGCACTGTGCAGGAGGGAAAGAGGAGGGCAATGGGCCAGGGCATAGCTTTCAGATGGTTCACTTGAGATCTGAGGCAAGCCATGACAGAGCAAGCAGGGAGTGTGGAAAGGTTGGGGAAAATTGCCTTTACTTTCGCTAGACCTGAAAGGTGCTGATCTACACGCAATACCAAGGGATGCCTGAGGTGCTACTCATACACAGCACCACATAATCCTTGCTGCTTCAGATAAGTACCCCAATGTATCTGGAGTTTTACCCATACTCACATACAATAAAATCCACATGGCCATTGGGATGGCTATATCTCAGTCTTATATAGATGCTCAGCTCACACATCCACCCAACAACTCAAAGAGCTAAAAAGCTTCCTACATGCCATTGCTGAGCTCCAGGTCTGTGCCCCAGCAGATGCTGGCAGAGCAAAGAGCAGGAGCCTTGTTTCTCTGACAGAATGCATCCATCCAAAAATCCAGAAGGCAGACCCAGCTACGTGGAGAAGCACCAGAGCTCTTTTAGGAGGGCTAGCTCATCGTCTTGAATTTCAAGAAATATAAGCTGGCAGCAGAACAAATTCATAAAAACTAATGGGCCTGAAAGAAACTGTATTTGTCCTGCAGTCCCTTGGCAAGGGCAAAACTAAACCTGGAGAGAAAGACCTAGACACAGGCACATCTCTTTTGCAGTTACAATAGCAGCATCAGTTCAAAAAAACCCCTGTGGAGTCGTGAGGTTTTAGATGCTTCAGCATTTCTATTTCTAACATTGTGTATGCCTGTGAAGTCCAAATATGCTTAAGCAATTTAGGTGCATAACGCTAATAAATCAACTGCATAGGAAGGCTGGTTTTAGGGAGGGCTGGCTTTAGGATGGCTGCTGGCTTGCTTTTCTGATCTGGGATCCTTCTGTCCTTCTGAGCCCCACAAAACTGAACTTATTTCGTGTGGAGAGTGACATGACGCTAAGCCAAAACCAGGAGCTTGAAACAGAGCCAAACAACAGGAGATTCACACTAAATTGCAGGAGTTGACAGCATTAGCCAAAGTCTCAGGAAAATGCCATATGCTCAAATTACACAGAATGTTATCCCATGTCCTACCTTCCCTCTAAACACCTTCCTCAGCTTTCTATGCCAGCTTGAGTCTCTCCTTTTAAAGAAACTGGTCTCATCACAGCTTAATGAAACTGAGCCCTTTTCATAGTTGTACACTAAATAGCAGCAAACCTCCTGGCCCAAAGATGTGGCTGAGCTTTGGGCACCAAGACCATAAATTCTAGGGGAAGTATCAATTCTGGCGTAATCCAGAACTTATTGCATTGGAGATTGGCTGTACTTTCATTGAAGTAGCAATTTTAGGATCCTCTCCATCAAGCAGGATAGTTAGCCACACAACTTCGTTGTAGATGGAGCCTGTCAGCAGGAGAGAAGAAGTTCCTAAAGACATTTCCTAAAGACATCAGCTGAATCTGCTGCTTTAACAAGGACTCTAAATGCCACTGCAGTGCCTGTGTTATGGTGCCTGAAAGGCTTAACATCTTGCCATGTTTGGTAAACTTTATGAGGACTGCAGGAAGCTGAAGAACAGGAGACTGCCTAATAGTGAGTGGATCTCATCAGCACTAATTAGCTGAAACAAAACAGCAGAGACTCAGGTAATAAGAGCTCTTCACGAGATTAAGGTGAGTGGTGGCTGCAGGAGACAGGACACTCCAATCTCTGCCTCCTGGAGCAGCCCCGTGGGAAGCCAACATTGAGCCAGGGCTCACTTAATGAGTGAAGGAGCTGCTTAGAAAGGTTTGTGATAACCTCTTGGCAAGCGGTGAAGCAACCAAAAAAGGGACAGCTGCAGCCCCAAGCATCCCCAAGGGTTACCTCCCTGGCACTCAGGCAGTTTCTCATGCATCTGCCATATGCAACTGCTGGTACCAGGGATGGAAGCATGCTGGAGAATCAGCTTAGCCACAGTTCCAGTCCACTTCATCCCTAATTCCTTACCACTGTCAGTGATCCCCACTCTCAGAAACACCTTCAGATGTATGTTGGAAACCACTACACCAGCTGCCTGTCAGAACTGAGACAACATGGAGGTTTAAATAGTCCTCTTTGCCTCCCTTCACCCCATCCCTCTACCAGGCTGCCCAGCAGCTGATAGCATTAGGCACCAGGGCAGGATCTGGTACCTTTTCCTGCACAGTGCATTGAGGATCCATCTGCCAGTTGCTACTACAAATGCACCACCAACAGGCAAGGCCCTTCCAGGGCCTATCTGCTTCAGGAGGGTTTTTAGTGCAACTGAATCAGAGACAAACAGCACGAGCCAGCAAAAGGAGTTGTGCATCTGATGATAGGAAGACACATGGCAGAGCAAAACAGCTATGCTCAGGAGGAGGAACCACGGGGCACAGAGGCAGGCAGATGTTCTGCTGCTATCAGCTGCCTGGCAAGGGGATGCACAGCTTCTGGCAATGCCAAATAGGAAAACATGGGCCCAGGGATTTAAAGGACACTCGAGTTGAGAAGAGGGATGCTGTAACTGCCTCAAAGCTGCAGGACTGAGATCAAACCACCTGACCGAGAGCAGCCCTATGCAGAGGGAAGCCCAGAGGTTGGTAGGATTTTGAGGGTCACTGCTTCCTCTCAGCCCCAAACCTTCGGTTCTGGGAAATTTGAAAAAGCAACTTCACCTTCTGTATCCCACACCAGCTAGAAACAAAACAACGCAGTCCTGCACTGGCTCAGTCAAACACTTCGCAAAGACTTGGGTAGGGCAGCTCTTTCATCTGCTCCCTAATCCTTGACTATTCCAGGTGACTTCAGAAAAGCTGCCAGTTCCAGCCAGTCCTGGCTCTGAGCTATTCCTTCCTCATACTACATCTACATCTTCTTCATCTACAGTGCTGACTCGGATGCTGGCTGTTGGAAGGAGCCAGCTGCAGCACCTGAGCACTGCATTTCTCAGGAGCTACCAAAGGAAGCTTTACTTTGTTCCAACTGATTGCATATAATGGAAGAGTATAACAATTAGCATATCCATTCTGCTTTTTCCCCAACCTGCCCCCATTAGGGAGGAAAGCTCCTCTTGTCTGGGTGCCACTGCATACAACACCCTCTTGGTTTGTAATTAGTGGAATAGGAATGCTCAGTCAGCTGGGAAATCTGCCCGAGTAAATGACATCCTCAAGTGCTTTCTAATCCAAGGTATGCAACTTCACACTATGCTGCTAATGGAATATAGTGGGAGTACCAAGATTTCTGCTGTGGACCCACAGGCATCCAGGAACACCTCTCAAGCTAATTCACTCCAGAATTCATGCCAGCAGCTCCAGCCCATGACCTGGGAGAACACCTAGAACCTGACAAGAGTCCCTAGGAGTCCCTAAGCCCCAGCATCACAAACATACTCACTTTAAGGAAAGGTCTCTGTCAAGGGACATGGGCGCAACAGAAAGACAGGAGCAGGTTCAAGGATGACGTGCAGTACTGTTAGCACAGACAGGACTTTAGAACTGAAAGAACAGAGGTTACAAGTCAAGATAGGAGCTGCACAGCACCTGGAAAATCATGCACCAGATATTGATTAAAATAGCGCTATGCCTTGCTTCTTCTGCATTCAGATGCACAGGATAATCCATCCAGGTAATTTATGGCATGTAGCTGCTGATAGGCCAATCAAAGGAAGCCCGGAGTAACAAGTGTTGTCAAGGGACCTTGTTGATCCCCATCTCCACAAACACAGGCTTAATTCTTTCCATGCTAGCTAATCAGGTTACTTTGTTTTAATTTCTTAGACAAAAGGGGTAGCACTGGGCATCATGTATGCAAGCGCCAGACAGCTTCCCCTGGATGGAGGGAGGATGTGGAGGTGGGATTTAGGAAAGCACACGTTCTGGAGCAAATCTGAAAGGTCTCCAACCAGAGGTTTCCAAGAGGACATTTTCTTTCATAAGCAGAAATTCCTCCACATCCAAAACACCAAGATTTTGATGAAAACCTGATAATTTCCAGTTGCAGAGGTGATCAGAAAGGTAAGAAATGAAAGCTTTACTAATTCCAGGAGGCTGCAGTCAGTTTACACACATGGTGCATGGCCACATGCTTTGCCAGGAGCCAGCAGACCTTGCTCAGTGGACTGCAGATCTGATGCCAGCCAAAGTGCCAGGAGCTGCAGCAGGAAAAGTCACTGCAGCAACTTCTTTTCCACCTCATAGCCAGACTGAATTAGCACAACAAAGCACAGCAGATCCTGTTTTACAGATGTCCTGGGTCTGCCTTACAGGTGTGCTGGGCAGCCACTATTACCCAGGAGAAGCTTCACTGCAGGGACCTCTGGGGGTAAAGTATTCCAAAATCACGGCCCTATATATCTTCAGTTTGACAGCCAAAATTATTCACTGCTTTTTTTTTCTTTAAGAACTGCATGTCAATTTTCACTAATGTAAGATAAAAATAGCCTGGCTCCCTGTAGTGATGGTGTGAAATTAAGTTCATTACCATATGTGAATCAGTCTGATACAATGGTGATGAGTACTACTGTGCAGCACCTGAATAGGCAAAGGAGCAGATCCTACAATGGGCAAAAGAAGAAAGACTGAAGAGCCACGTTAAATGCAAGGTATCACGTGCATTCAATGAGGCAGAGGTGCTTCAGAGAAGATCTATGGGGAGGTCAGATAATTGGGATATATTGATGCAAAGGCACAGTACAGGGTAGAGGATAAGGTAAGGAGATGTGGGTTTCATTTTCTTCCTCCAGCTCCCAAAGATTAGGCTTCTTTGCCCAAACATTTCATTAACATCAGCATGCAAAATACTGAAGCCTTGCTCAAAGAACAGAAAGTTAGAAAGGAAACCAAGAAAAAATGTTGGGCCAGGAAGACCAGTGAAATCAAGATAAAGAAGACCAGGCTTGCACCACACATACAGCAGTAAGAGAGAAAGTGGAGGGGGCAGGGGAGAGGTTTCTATCTCTTGGTAGGAAAACATACATGAAAGTGGAGCTATCAGACACCAGTCATCCTAAAAGCCATCCAAGGCATGCTCACCAAGCACTGCTAAACCTTCCTACCATGGAAACGCCCTTCAGCTCTCACCACAGACACTGGGCAGGGCTTTGCAGCCATACGATGTTGCTGCTGTCAGGAACCAAACAGACCTCACTGTGCATCACCTGCACTGGGCTCCAGCACTGCCCTGCTAGCAGGATCCAGGTACAAGGATGGGTTGCTGGCAGCCTGTTGAAATTAAAATAGATCACCTTTCAGAAGAAGTGGCACCTCAGTGATTTCAGAAATATAAGTTTTTAAGAACTTGAATTTTTGTTTAAGGGCTCGCATTCCTACTCCAAGCTCTCTCCCAGACAGAACAGCAGTAAGACATTTTCAGAGGGAAATTTTCTTCCTTTTCATCTTTCCATCTCCACCTGAACCAGAAAGAAGTCAGAATATCTTTCAGTAGCTTCTGCCTTAATCTCTTTCTCCACTCATTTTACCTCGAAAAGCGATGTGGGCTTTCCATTGCTGAGGAAGCTGATAAGGCCTGGTAAGTCTCCCCACGAGGAAAAAAAAAAGGAAAAATTAAACCAGAACAAAGAAAGTTTTGTCAGGTGAAAACAGATGAGACAATTCAGGGAAAGGTTATTTCTCACCAAGAAGCCACCTATTTAAAACTGCTTCAACTCCTCTGCCAAGACATTCCCCTAAAGAAGAGGGCTTAGTGCCTGCTGCTAAAAATATTTTTAACTTGGGCTGATAATCACATCGCTTTAAAACATTACAGAATTAAATCATGCGCTGTATGGAGATGGTAAAGCTGCCTTCACCCTCACAGAAAGCTCTGAGCCCAAGGAGGAGACGGTGCTGCATGTAGATGGATGAGCTGCAAGGAGCAGCCCCGGAGCCAGCCAGGAGGATGGGGTCAGAGAACAGCACTGTCTGCAGGAGGAGCTGTACAGGGGGTTAAACGCCTGTGTAAGTTACTCAGATATTGTGAGATCACTGCCTGCTTGCAAAGAGCCTTCCTAAAATGCAAAGGGAAGGAGGGCCACACATCCAGAGTGGCCATGGACTGTGCTCATCATGGCCTCTTTCCAAACACGGCTGCAGCTCCTGTGGGAATGTCTGGCACCAGAGTGCCCTGTTTCAGGGGACCTGGAGAGAAGCATCCTCAGGAAGGAGGTTACCGAGGGATTCCCTCAGCTATTGACACACCGAGATACTTGGCAAGATGCTCTCTCTGGAAACGTCAGAGACACAGATGCTGTGCAAGCTCCCTCTGGGGCTTTTAAGAAGTGCCTGACTCAAATGGAAATCAATGCGAGGCTGGACTCAACTGCTCCGGAGAGAAAAAGCTGTATGCAAAGCCAAGCCCAGGGCTTCGTTTGTGCACCACGCTGGGGCCAAGAAGGGGTGTCCCAGGGCCCCAAATGGCTCACGGGGAGGGAGCGGCTCATCGGGGGAGATCCCAAATCCCTTCACCAGCAGCGAGATTTTCCCGTACATCTGCCTTCCCTCCTTTGCTCGGGCTTCAGCCACACACCTCCCCTCGAACTAGGAACCTATGCCCACGCCCAGACAGCCGCAGTGCTGCCTGCAGGCTTGCCTAAAGAAGGAGCCTGGAGAGATGCACAACAGTGGAGGAACTCCGCAAAGCGGCCGGGCTAACCGCAACAGATGCTGCCGAGCTCAATGCCTGAAGCAGCCCGGCACTCCCGCGAAGGAAACCCCCCCCAGCCCGGCTGCGGGCAGCACAGCCGCCGGGCACCGCACAGGAAGCGCCGCCGTGCCCGCACCGCCCCGCCCCGCTCCGCTCGGCCTCCGCCGCCGGTTCCGTGGCTTCTGCTGCCCTCTGCCAGCCGCGAGAGGGAAGCGCCGCAGCTACGGCCGCAGAGAGGCCCTCGGGACGCTCCTTCGTAGGAACGAGCGCCCGCTGGGAATCGCCGCTCAACGCTGGCTGCTGATTGCTGAGGAAGGAGAATGGTTTGAGAACTGCTTGCTCTCCGGTCTCCAGCAAAATCCAAGCCCTAGAGTTAGATGGAGCGTCCTGTCTTCAGAGACCAACTCCACCCTCCACACACGCAGCACCTCTGGCAACCATTGACATTAACATGCTTCTGAGTGCCTTTCTAAGGTTGCACACGTGCTAAGAGAGGCTGTAGATAAATAATATCACCTGCACACATGTCACGGCCATTCAGGTCAGCGAGTGCATTTCTCTTAGCTGGAAATGTCCACGGGAGACCTCTGCTCTCTCAGATGAACTTCCACTTTAAACACAGGCTTACTCAAGCGTTAGCATCCCATTGATGCATGAAAGTGTCCCTCTTGTAGGTGAAGTGACCATGAGATGATATTTTTGCATCTAGACTTAAACAAACCAACCAACCAAAAGAAACTGAACTATGGTTAGCTATTCAAGTTGGTTTTTTTCCTCCTCTAGGAAGAGTTGGGGTTTAAACTCTAGGCTCCTCTAACCCAGGTAGGGCAGACCTTAGACTGTCAACCTACCCATCAGCATTAGGGCCAAAGCCAACAGAACCTCTGGCCAGCCCTCTTAACCCAGCAACTGCAGACGTTCCTTGCTTACACTACTCTCAATATCTCAGCAGGACATCTGGGAAATCAAGGATTTCTCAGGAAGGCAGGGATCTCCAGAACATACCCTCACCTCCACTGCCAACTCTTAAATGAGGTCTGGGAAGGGGTGGATCCTGGCTCCATCCTTTCTGGTCACTCCAGTACATCGCATGCACCTGAGCTCCTCCAGGTTGGCCCTGCCTTCCCACCAGGTGCTCAATCAGTGCTTCAAGCCATGACTTGGCATTTCTGCTACACCCAAACAGCAGTTTAACACTAGACTTTTTCCAACTATGGCAGTATAGACATACTGTCATGGGGAATGGGAGAGGTGCCTGAGGAGTGGAGGAAAGCAAATGTCACTCCTGTATTAAAAAAAGGGCAAGAAGGAGGACTCAGGTAACTATAGATCACTCACCTCCATTCCTGGAAAGGTGATGGAATAACTTATCCATGGCTCTGTCTCTAGGCATATCAAGGATAAGAGAGTCATTAGGGGCAGTCAACACGGCTTCACCAAGGGGAAGTCATGCTTAACCAACCTGATAGCCTTTTATGAAGATATAATCGGGTGGATAGATGATAGTAAAGCAGTGGATATGATCTATCTTGATTTTAGTAAAGCATGTGATACCACCTTCCATAGCATCCTCACAGCTAAACTGAGGAAGTGTGGTCTGGACAATTGGGTGAGGTGGACTGTGAACTGGCTGAAGGAAAGAAGCCAGAGAGTTGTGGTCAATGGGACAGAGTCTAGCTGGAGGCCTGTATCTAGTGGATTTCCTTGAGAGTCAGTACTGGGACCAGTACTATTCAATATATTCATCAACAACTTGGATGAGGGAATAGAGTGCACTGTGAGCAAGTTTGCTGATGACACAAAACTGGGAGGAATGGCTGACACACCAGAAAGCTGTGCTGCCATCCAGTGAGACCTAGACAGGCTGCAGAGTTGGGCGAGGAGAAATATAATGAAATACAACAAGGGCAAGTGTAGAGTCATGCATCTGGGCAAGAACAACCCCGGGTACCACTATAGGTTGGGGACTGACCTGCTGGAGAGCAGCACAGAGGAAAGGGACCTGGGATCCTTGGTGAGCCAGCATTTTGTGGCCAAGAAGGATAATAGCATTCTGGAGTGTATTAGAGGGACTGTGGTTAGTGGGTCGAGAAGGGTTCTTCTCCCCCCCTGCTTTGCCCTGGTGTGACTGCATGTGGAATACTGTGTCCAGTTCTGGCCCCTCAGTTCAAGGGGGACAGGAATCTGCTTGAGAAAGTCCAGTGCAGAGCCACAAAGATGATTAAGGGAGTGGAGCATCTTCCTTATGAGGAGAGGCTGAAAAAGCTGGGTCTCTTTAGCTTGGGGAAGAGTAGACTGAGGGGTAACATCATTAATGTTTATAGATATGTAAAGGTTGAGTGTCAGGAGGATGGAGCCAGGCTCTTCTCAGTGACATCCAAAGATAGGGCAAGGGGTGCAAGCTGGAACATAGGAGGTTCCACATAAAAGAGAAAAAACTTGTTCACAGTGAGGGTACTAGAACACTGAAACAGGCTGCCCAGAGAGCTTGTGGGGTCTCTTTCTCTGGAGACATTCAAAACCCACCTGGATGCTTTCCTGTGTGACCTGATCTAGGTGTTCCTGCCTGGCAGGGGAGTTGGCCTAGATAATCTTTTGAGGTCCCTTCCAATCCCTGACATTCTGTGATTCTGTGATACCGTGGGCTCACAGCAACAGCCTCATGCCTCTCCAAGTGCTACAAATTGCCACAAACCAGGGGTCCCCCAAAGCTGGCAGAGCCCCATGTCCAGCAGATCAGTTCACTGACCTCAGGGTACTTCTCCCAGTGCACTGTGCTTCCTAACCATGTAACACACAAACCATAGAGGCACAGGCCATCCCTAGAAGTCTACTCCTGCCAAACTCTGGAGAGATCCCTCTTTGTTGGTTTGTTTTTTATTTGTTTGTTTGTTTCATTTTTTATCTTTCATACTGGGACTTCTTATCTGCCCACAGCTTGTTGGCAAGAGTACTGGGTTCCATCCCTGGGCTGAAGAACCTTGGTTTGATCTCCAAGAGAAAGATCAGCCTGTAAGAACTGTTCAGAGAAAATGACATAACAAGGTATCTCTTTCTTCAACAGATCTGCTTCCTTGCATTTGTTTGAAGTCTGACCTGATTATTCTTGCAATTGTATTTTTAATGCTCATCAGGTATCCTTAGAGAAATGGATAGTCACTTTTTTTAGATCACGCATATGCAATCAGACAAACAAGACAAAGCTCACCTGCTCTTCCCATCCACAGCCAAAAGCACATCCGAACAATGACTCCAGAGAAAGCAGTAGCTGATCAGATGGGACAGAGAATCGTTTTCTTGTCTGCCTTGGGCACACACACCAGAAGTGCCATCTGTCTCCATTGTAGGGACAAATGCTGCCCTCATACTGGAATGCACCAAAGGAAGTTGTCTGTTACTCATGCAGTTGTCCTATTCGCGTTAGGAGGTTGTGCACACAGTGCTTTTCTGTTTCTTTCTCCCCTAAGTAAAAATCTCACATTTGTACAAGTCCACCTAGATATTTAAATATATATTTCAGGCTGAAAGGCATCTCCTGTGGCTGGGAAGCACCCACCCCTCCCAGGTGCTCAGCCCTCAGCCATCTGAGACCAAGGCTGATTTTCCCCACAGCTTTGCTGTGGAGCAGCTGCTCTTTCAGGTTGCCACCCTTTCTCAGCTCTTCCCTCAGCACACCCACAGCCTCTGGCTCTGCTGTTGAGCCTCCCAACAATGGGACTGGGATCAGAGGCAGCTATGCTGCGGGTGCAGCACATCCCCACATGCATCTCAGGAGTTAAAGCCACAGCAACTTGTGCCTGGAGGGGATTTTAAGGCAGAAAGTTTGAGATGTTGCAAAGTGCTGCCATAAGCAGAAACCATGGGCGCAGGTAACCTCTGCATCTCATAAATCATCAGGAGGGGGCAGAGAAGTAGCCACTGTTTCATCAGTTAATTACAACTGTTAATCATATTTTCATTAACCTGAAATGAAACTGCCAGCATTTCCCCCATTTCCACCTCATGCCCCAAATCCCATTTCTCAAATAGCAATTCCTTGTCAGCCAGGACACAAAATGTTGTTTGCAACATGCATCTGGGGAGCACCCCATTCACAGGAACTTCCAGACCCTACTGCCTTACCTCTCCCTCCATGTCTGCTCTGAACCTGCTGTGTCCTAGGGATGAAGGAGCAGGGAGTGATGCCCATCTCCTGTGCTGCTCAACACCATATGGGCGGCTGCAGCAAGTCTCCAAGCTCCAGGTCTGCTCACACTTCCCTGACAGCTTCCAATTATAATTGGAAAAGATCACTAAGATCACCAAGCTCAGCTACCAACCCCTTGCCACATACCCACTAAACCATGTCCCTCAGTGCCACATCCACATAACACCTCCAAGGACAGTGACTCCCCCACCTCTCTGTGCAGCCTGTGCCTCTTCTTCTCCTTCTTATTAGTGCCTTGCTACACTCCCAAAGACAAAGAGTGAACTCAACATGTTGCTCTTCTGCACTACCTGCAGGGCTGGAAAGAGGTCAGGCCACCAGGGTTGGAAGAAGAGCTTGGTTATAAGCCACGGCCAGCAGCTTCAGGCTCCAGAGTGGCTTTTGCTATCTCCTTCTCTCCCACCCTCTAGGAGCCCTAGATGACTAAGCAGTCTGTAAAGGTGTTAATGGGAAACGCATCACCTCTGTCACAGCTGCAGTGCAACAGGGCACCCAGCTCAGAAATGAGATATAAAGAGCATACTTAACTCTCACAGTGTGAAAACTGCTGGGTTAAACAGAACAGAGGATTGCTGGCTCCAGCAAGCATAGCTGATCTCTTCATTTTATGGCAGAGTGCTTACTTTGCCAAACACAGTCCTCAATCCCCATGGAGCAGGGGGTTTCTCCTGTGTTAAACGTCTTTATATGTTACCAGGTGTGATAATGGTATATAAATTGTGTTCATTACATACCTTTCTGTAGAAAGAGTCACAGCAATGTCTCACCAGATGAGCCCAGCTTTTTTTGGTTCACGGAAGTCTTTGATGGGTCTCAGTAGCAGTGGTTTCTGCAGAGGCAGGAGGTGAGTTGCAAAGAAGGGCCAAGAAACCTTTCATGCCTCCATGGCAGCTTCATACAGAATTTGCCATCATAACTCCTCCAGTCTAGGGACAGGAATTTAAGAAAAAAAGGTCAAAGAGATCCACATTCTCCTCAATGTCCTTTTTAATAGCAAATTAAGTTCTTCAGCTGAAGAACCAGATTTCAGTCAATGTTAGTGTGCTCTCAGCTGAACAGGAAGGAGGAGAGAAGAAAGCAGAAGTTGGTCTGATAAAGGAAAGCCTTTTCTGATCCAGTTCCCAGCTATCTTAGGCTTTTCTGTTCTGTGTTCCAGAAGTCCTACCTGAGCTTCTGTCCTCATCTCCTGCAGAAGCATCCCGCAGACATGTTGCAGAGGAACAGTGCTTTTGGAAGGAGCCTCCTACAACCCTACTGGTCCAGGATCCTTTCCTCTATGGCAATAGTCTGCGGTTGAGCTGAAGAAGCTTCTTGTCCAATTTGCACCACAATCTGGCATTCAAACATCAGTGCTCCAGAAAGACTGAAGATTTAACTTGATGACTCATAGGAAGACGTGCAGCCCCCCAACATTCCCTGGCACAGAACAGCCAGCACAGTAAGATAAACCGAAGCTATATTTTAAGTGACCCTCCAAAACCATATGCTGACACAAGGCACATTGTCTCAATGCTCTAACCACTGCATTCAGGCAGAACAGCAGACAAGCCTTGAATAAGCATAGAAATGGCATACAGAAGGGAGATGCTGTAGTGCTCATGGAGGAGCCTGGTTCTTTGCTAAGGAAAGCTCCAAGAGGCATCACTTTTGCCCTGGTGCAGAGACCAGCTCAGAGAGCTTTGTTGCACCCCAGCAGGCAGTGCTGAGGGGCTGCCTTTAACGTAAGCAGCACCTCCTGCCTTACTTTGCAGCCCCAGGAGGCTCTGGCAGCACAGAACCAGCCCAGCTGGGACAAGGACACTGCAAACACGCCCCAGGATTGGTACAGGTCAGGACCTGCTTCTGTGGCAGCCCTGACAGTTAGCATCTGCCTTCTGGTTAAAGCTTTAGCTACAGATTTCCTCAGCCCCTTTGTGCTTACCTGACCCATCATGCCCCAGACAGTCAGAGTGAGGATAAGCTGCATTTGTAATATCCCATCATACTGACAGCACAGACTACTTGGCATTCACCCTCAGTCTCCCTCAGGATCATTTGTAATCCCCTGGACTTCAGGTCCAACACAGGACATCCTTATCAGCTACCAGTGAGGAGAGCTTAAATGCCAAATAAACACTTCCATGAGTTACAGACCCGCTCTCCCAGCTAAGCAACTCCTACAGCTGGCACTGTGCTGGACCACAAGCGCTCACCTTTGCTTAAAGCCAAGCTTCAAATACAAAGCTCCACATTCAGCAGTAAAAGTTGACTTAGTCTCACCCCTTGTTCTCCCCATGGCTAAACAAGGCTTGCTTGCCTCATTTCTGCCATAAAATCATGACCTTCACAGTTTGAAATAGCCAAGAAAAAAAAAAAAATCAGATACAACATTTTTAATGACAAGAATAATTAAATATTACATTCCCTGCAACTGCATTCCTAATTTAGCTGGTTGCATGGGAGCTCCTGTTGACAAGATATCTGCAAATCAAAGCAGCTGCTGTAACAAGCTGGCCTCGCTAAAAATACTCTGCCTTCATCCACATAAAGTTATTGGGCTCATCAGATGAGGAGTGTCAGTCATCCAAAAGTTAAGGACCCCCTATACAGAACTTACTTAATCAGCCTTTCTGGCCTCAAGCTCCAAGAGCTGAAGCCTTGCACTCTTATTAAGGGTTGAGCTGCTAAGCCACTCACCTTAAGAAAGTCAGCATGAATATTTACTAACTGAACGCAAACTGCACGGCTGCTCTTCTCTGTGCTGCTATCTGTGCCAGCTTTAAGAGCAGCCCACTGAAGGCATGGCAGCACGACTTTTTGCAAAAAAAAAAAAAAGATATGTCTGACCCAGGAATGTGCCAATTGAGCTTGCTGTAAGTGAGGATTTTTTGGGAAAGCAAGGAGATCCATTGTGTTAAGTGCTGGGTATAGAAGTGGGTTAGATGGGACTTTCCCCAAGGAACTGGTCTGTCAGTCATCAGGGGAAAGCATCTTTTAGAAAAAGCTACACAACTCTCAGTGCTGCCCAATGCGTTTTGAAATCATGGTCCTTTATCAGCACAGCTTCTGTCCTGGGAGCACCAGCTGGGCGGATGGCAGCTCCAGCCCTCCATGCTTTACCCCAGCAGGATTAGGGCACACTTCACATCTTTGTGTTGGCTACAGTGTTAGCATCACCTCCCTTTGCAATATGTTAAACTCATGCAGGTCACTCTCCTCAGAAACCTTGAAGAGCAGCTGCTAACACATCCTAGCTTGTTTTCAAGGAAAGACCACAAGGTTGGCAAACCTTGCATACCCATGATACTTCTCTTCATTTTAGTACTTAGCACTGTGACACAGGGCAATTCAGGCAGCAGCTGAAAGACCATGCCCAAATTTTCAGCAGCATATCAGACAGTAAACTCAGCACCAACAACAGAAAACCTTATTGGCCTTGTGTCTCCAGGCTGGAAGCAGTGTTTTGAAGACACAGGAAAAGGGAAAAGTTCCAACTCACCTGGAGCATTTTGCTAAAAATAGCCCCTCTAACCCCATCACACACTCAGGTTAGACTGTTCTATTTTAAAAGGAAGGTTACAGGCACAGCTTTCTTCTCTTACTTCAAGAAATTTCTGATCAGCAATTGCTGCAAAGACACTGTGGCATGCACAGCCCCCTAACAATTGTGCCTGTAAGGCTTGGTGAAGAAATAGGTTTACCTCAGACATAACGTGTGCCATAAGGCAGTAATTGCTCAGGTCCCTCAGCATTTAGCAGGGGAACCACAAAGCATCAGCAGATGGAAGTGCAGAAGGAAGAAGTCTGAAATGAAAAGCAGAAACAGGGAACAGCACCGAATGACGACAGACTGCAGACAGACCAACGGACCCAGGTCTCCTCTGAACCCCGCAGCCCCACCACAAAGACAAAACAAATCCAACCTGTGAGACCTCCCACAAAAACACAGCGTTTACAATCGGTAAGTGCCCCGATTGAGATCAGCCGGTGATTAAGCGCAGATTTTGCTGCAGTCTGGGGGTGGCTACGGGGCTGCCCCCCAGCATCACGGCGCGCTGCTGGAAGTGGCACCTCCCAGTGGCAGCACAGGAGATGGATGCTGGCAGCAGTGCCCAGGGCTGCCGCTGCCAGGCTGGGGGTTTGTTCCTGCTCAGACTGTGAGCACCCTGGGTGAACGCAGCACTTTGCCGAGATGATCAGTGCTTAGAATAATTCCTCAGCAAACACCCCACCTGGAGAGCAAAGCCTTCCTCGCTAATGCCCTGCTTTTGCAACAAGATGTTTTCACAGGAAGGCTTTTTCTCTGGGCTTTAAAGTCATCTTGTCTGCTCCAGATCACCAGCGAGAGATGATGTTTGTGCTAATGCTCAGCTACATATCCCAGGGCAAAGGCCAGAGAGAAATACTGCAGGAGAGCGGAGAGGGAGGGAGAGGAATTCCCTGAGCAGAAATTATTTTGAGCAGAGAAAGCTGCAGAGCGGTGTGGAGCGAGGCAGAAGAAATGCAGGAGAGGGAGGTGGCTGTGCTGGGGGAGATGGAAAAGAACAGAGGAGCGGATGCTGAAAGGCTCCTCGGGAGAGGGGTGGGCAGTGCGCAGCTCACCAGGCCCTGGGGAGGTTCCCTGCTAGGAGCTGGGCTCAGCCGTGCTCCTCCTGCACAGGGATTCCCTCCGCCACCCACTGCCGGCGATAAGCCGCTGGAGCGGAGCTCTCCCCGTATGCACGGTTAACAGCAGCCTCACCCCCCGACGCTCCCCTCTAGAGAAGCGGCATTCTCTCCTCTTCCGTGCTGGGTGCTCAGCCTCCAGTGAGAACCAACGCATCCCATCCTGCAGCTGTTAGGACAGCCCCAGCCAGCGCCAAGCAGCCTTGCAAAGCCGTCGTGCTCCCGCATGCACAGCAGGGGCAAGCGAAGCAGCTCCGGAGATGCAAGCCCTGCTCTTTGTGGTTCCCACAGCCCAGCCCTCATGGCTTTTCTCGTTGTGAAAAGGAGCTGTGACACCACGCACGCATTCAAGATCATGCTGCACCACACCAGAGTGCAAAATTTTATAGTCTAAAACCCTATCTAGATTCAAGCTGAATCTTAACAACTAATCACTGATTTTCTCTGACAGACTTCCTGAGTGACCTTGGGACACCTGCTCCTTGCATAGCACCTCATTTTAAGTGAAAGCCCTTAATTTATTACCTTAAAGGTTGTTTAGGAGATGGTCTCCTGCTCTGTCTAGCCCCATGGAAGGCTCTGCTCAACTACAAAGAGAAAATGGGATGTAGGGGACTCAGCTAAGCACCTCCTTAGACTCCTGGTACCTGCCTTTCTTCTTGGATGCAGGCTACAGAAGGGTACTCAGCAGGCTGCCCCACTCAGTATCAAGGAAGCAGAAAGAGTAGAACTGCCCCACAGGGAGGGATAAGACCAGAACCAAAGAGACCAGGGTGTACAGCCCCATTGTACCTGAGCACTACCCCACCTGTTGTCATGAATGAGAACCAGAAAGCCCAGCTAGAGACAAGATTGCAAAGCACATCTAGGTACCATCTAAGAGATATATTCAGAGATAGCTACAGCACAGCCCAAAGCAAAGGGTGGGTGCGTGAGCCTGAGCTTAAATGGAGCCATGGCCCAATGGGTGGTGTGAGTGGGTGAGGATGTCCCAGGTGAAGCTGGCTGGAGCAGTCAGTGTCTGGTGGTGCACTTGTGATCCTGGCACAGCTTCCACATCATGAGACAAAACTCCCCAGAGACTGCTCTGTCCTGAGGTTGTGGGTTTTTTTGCTGTCACAGATTACTTTTCCTTTTGTCATCACTCGGTTTATGCTATTGTGGTTCAGGAAGCAGCAATGTGCAAAGTGCAGGTGCGAAGTGAAAGCCTTGCAGAGCTGTTCAGAACGTCAGGTGGTGCTCAGAAGATGGAGGGAAACCTCACCGAACTTTTGCAAGAGACCTGAAGTGCAACCTGGACCAATCTGAGGACCCAGCCAGGGGGAAAGCAGAACATCCCTTTGAGATACTTGAACTAAAGACCGCAAAATATTTAGCCTGCATTATCCAAAATAATGTGAAATTATCCTAAATTTTGTGCCTGAGGTTAACACACACCCTCCTGCTCAGGGTGCATGGGCAAACCCCTGTGAGTCACATCACATCCAGAGAGGGAGCAGGGAGCCCTGCAACTGCCAATTGCAGAAAACCCTGGTGTCCTCACCAGTACTTCAGAGATTCTGCATGGAAGCAGTGAAGGTTTGGCCATGCAAACAGACCTGCTTTTTAACCCCTCTACTTCTTCGCTCTTGTGTTTCCTCAGGCTTTCTAAGTGAACGAGTATTACCTCATGCTTGAACTTTTTTGTTTTTTTTTTTAAATATAATTTAGTGTGCAACCTGCAGCAAGGATGTGAAAGCTGTGCAGGGTGATGATGAGATCTGTGGGATACCACAGCCCAAACAGAGCCTGGTCTCCCACTTATACACTAGATCCTTCTTCACTGCTTGGCTTTGCTTCCCCAAAGGAGGTGCTGGGAAGGAAAAGAGGGAGAAGGGAGGATATCAGAAGAAAATGCTCTCTCTTCCTCCTCCCTGACAGCCTGGGCTCAGATTATGCTGTTTTTCTCCCACCAAAATAACATAGTTATTCAACTTGGCAGCACAAGGTGGAGCGAGTGAGGGAGGACGATGGCGTGCGGCTGGTGGTTTTTTAATCTATCAAACATTTCCCCGTTCTGCCAACTGCAAACTCCTGCCCGGCCATCCCCACTGCAGCATCCCACGTTGCCATGCCAACAGAGGCTGTCATCCCCGCATCGTGAAAGAATGCTCTGCTTTCCTGGGGACCACGGGCTGGCAGTGTGCCCAACCAATGCTGACCCCTCACCAGGGGATTTTGGGGTTGTTTTTTCCCCGGATCTTCCAGTCCCAGGTGATCATCTACCTCTCATCTGCTCCTTTAAGATGTCATCATCAGTGCTTGACTTAATCAGGACACCTTCGCATGATAAACAGCCTTCTCCTGACCCCTGCACTTCCATTGTGAATCAGATACAGCAAAGCAAACAATTCTTCGCTCCCTGCAACATCACACCAACTCCCTGCCCTCACTGCTGTTGTGGAGCAGGCAGAGCTGGAGGGAGCATGCAGGGCTGGGGTGGAGAGAGCCTACAGTGCGGGGCAGCTGAGGGGCCCTGTGCCAGCATAGGGGTCTTTTAGAGTGTGTTTAAAACTTGCCAAGCAGATGTCCTGCAGGGCCACTCAGGAAACAGAAAGTTTGATGATCTTTGCTTTTTTCCATCAGGGTGAAGATGCTGGTAGGAGGACTGCAGCTGTAGATCTGAGTCTGCATCAGGAGATAACATCCTCTGCCAGGGAGCTGAGGAGGGGGAAGCAGTGCTCTGTCAGCTAGTCCCCAGCACACTCCAGGCTGTCCTCTCTGGAGGGAGGAATGTCCTTGTGACAATTTGGGGAGGGGCCATAGGACTCACGATGGAAGAGAAATTGAGAGCACGCTAGCAGACAGCGCTTAACTGAGAAGAGGTGAATCCCCTTAGATCAGGGCTCTGATTCTTACAAGATATGGATTACTTGCAAGGGAATGGGAGGTTGGACTATGTGATCTCCAGAGCTCCCTTGTAAGCAGTGTTCAGAGGAGACCTTATTGCTCTGTACAACTACCTGGAAGGAGGTTGTAGCAAGGTGAGGGTTGTCTCTTTCCCCAGGTAACTAGCGGTAGAACAAAGAGGTGATGGCCTGAAGTTGCACCAGGGGATATTCAGATTGGATATTAGGAAAATTTTCTCTCTGAAAGAGTGATAAAGCATTGACTGCTCAGGAAAGTGGTAGAGCCAGTGTCCCTGGAGGTGTTCATAGGCAGGCATGGTGGGAGTGGGCTGGCAGACTAGACAATTTACTGGCCAAGCCCTCTGTGCCTTGGGGACACACATCCAGCTCAGATGTCACTTAAGGTTACATTAGCAAAGTGCATTGCTCTCTCCAAATGTGAAAGAAAAGTGGCCCTGGCTTTAGACAGCAGAGTTTGGAAGAAAGTAGTAGCAGAAATACAGGTTACATCACCTCAGTGTGGACAATGCTGGGCTGCTGGCTCTGGAGAGATCTCAGGGACTGAAGAGGGAAGGCTGAGGGTGCACCAAACTGACAGAGAAGAGAAACAGGGCTCTGGGGATGCAAATAGGTGCAGCAAGCTGGCAGCAGGACTGAAGGGAAAGGGAAGGAGGGAAGAGAAGAAGGTCTGGGTTCTGTTTCAGCTGTGAACCTTGTAGGATTTGTGAGCCTAGGCCACCTTCTATAGCCCTTTGATTTTCAAATGAGGGTCGGAAGGAAGTAAAAGGGAAAGGTGAAGTTCCCAGGAACAGGTTCAAACATCAGCTTATGGAAGCACCAACCAGACAGAGCCCATTGTGGTCACCCACTGCTAACCCAGCCATTACTTGCTGGTCCCAGCACAGCAGAGCCTGCAGTCATACTCACTTGGGCTGCTCCTTGCCTGTATGGACACCAAAGATGCTGAGCACTGTGGCCACTGCTGTTCCCATTCACATAGGAAACTGCCTTTCCCTCCCAGAGGAGGTTTGTATTCCACCAGCATCACAAGAATGTTTTTCAGCTCCATTTCCAGCTGCTTTGTTCTCCTGCTTCCCTGCAGTTTCCTTGGAAAACTTAATTTTCCCCATGGGCTTCTTTTAGATGAAAACATTTCCCCCCCAATAGATTTGGTGAGCAAAGAAAGCTTCAATTGGGAACCTGAATAGAAATAATCCTTTCCATAATAATTCTCTACCTTGGTGGAGAAAGAATGAGCATAAACTGAGAAAACTTGTGCTCCTCTACCATGGCTTTGTTCAAAACGTGCCAGATACAGCCTAAATTTAAGTCAATAGCTTTCCCAAAGCTCTTGTGTTAGCTTCAACTCACTTTATGTTACCTTCTGCAACAGCTGGCACCAGCATAAAGCAAGGTTAACACGCTACTTAAGTGTTAACTTTGCACACATTTTAAGCTGGTGTGAGCTGCAGCAGGAGGTTTTGGCTGGTGGAAATCAGATGTTTCTGCTATCGCTCCCATGATAGACAGTTCCTCCCAGGAAAAGATTTTCCTGCCCAAGAAAAGGG
Source organism: Phasianus colchicus (assembly GCF_987193195.1). Lineage (NCBI taxonomy): Eukaryota > Metazoa > Chordata > Aves > Galliformes > Phasianidae > Phasianus > Phasianus colchicus. The sequence goes on from NC_143449.1 coordinate 9,590,659, forward strand.
CAGCGGAGTGAGAGGCCTGGCAGGAGGAAGGCTGAGAAAGTATTCACAGCTCCTCCATGCTGTGCCCTACATGGAGGACATGGATAGATTTTGTTCTGATAAGTATCACAGTCCCTGTCAGTTTAAATATAGTATCATATGATATTGGAAACTACAAGAAAGGCAAAACAAAACTTTGTCCTGCACATCTCAGAAGTAGCTGTAGTCAGGAAAAGTATTTTTGCTTTTCTTCCTAACTTGGGATAAATCAAGGACAAGTTTTGGAGTTCCTTGCCAGGTAGGTGGCAGTCCTGTTACAAAGCTGCTTTCAGTCAAGATGGAGAAGTATCAAGATGGAAAGAACTGAGCTAAAAGGTTTATCTTAATAATTAAGACTGCAGACCAGAGTTCAGGGAAACCACAGTCTATTGCATCGCTGCTACTGGCTTGCTGTGTGAGTGCAAACACGATAGCTTGTTTTGTGTGTCCCAGAGGCAGAGTGGATGAAAGCTTCCTCTTGAGAACACTGCGAGATGGTGTGCTTATTGGAAAAAAACAAAAGGAAAAGGCAGTGAGCAGCCAGAAGGTCGGCTGACATCCTTGTGTATAGAGACTGTCCTGCATGGCAGCTGGGACAGATGCAGAGCTCTATCTCCTGCCCAAATCAGTGCTGCAAACGGACTAAAATAAAAGCAGGAGATAGGGAAAATTTGTGCATAGGACAATACATCATCCCCAAAAATTTCATTGGGGGTGGAGGTCTGCAGCCAGGACTCAATGTGCCGTGCTCCTGATAGGGGAGTCCTCTGCCTGGTGGGGTCAGCAGTGGGGAAAGAGGGACCTACCAGGAAGGATTCCCAGTGAAAGAGGAGCTGGCACTGCTCTAACAGTAGGGGAAGTGATCTCCCTGGGGTCTTCCCTAAGGCCTGCCATTGCCCTGCATGTCTCCCTCACCTGCATCCAAGCCAGGGCACAGAGTCCCCTCCTTTCTTTGTTCAGAGAGCACAGCCAAAATTCCTTGTGGGTGCAAATGGGAGGGTAGAGTTCCAGGGAGACCTGTGGCTTTGAGGGGGGATACCCAGACTAAGAACATTTCTTGTGGATGGAAACTAATTGCTTTTCATGTCTGTTTCCCCCAGTCCTACATAATTCCCCCCCCCCCCCAATTGCAATTTCAAAGCGATTTAAAGTAAAGGAAATGAAGGACAAATTCTTGCTGTGTTGACCAAACTGACCTGTTAAGCTGAGCGTGGTCCCTCAGGACAGCTGGTCTGGGATCATTTTGAGACTGGTCAGAGAGGTGCTGTTATTCCCAGGGAAGCCTTGTGTGGATGCTTGTCACTCAGAAAGTCACTGCAATCAACTTTGAAACCTGTGTAGAGCATCCAGGGATCACAAGAGCATCAGGAATATATGACTTCCTTACAGGAGAACAGACACAATTCAGAGGAAAACTGCCTCTTCCTGCTGTTCTTTGGATTGAAGCCACAACACATCTGAAGAGAGAATACAGCCACTCCCTGGAAGATGATGGCCATGAGCCCTCACAGCTCAGCACCTCTTCCACCTTCTACCCCCCACCAGAGGGGACTGTCTTCTCTTTTCTTCTTCAATTGGACTTCCATCTCCCCCATGGTCCTTCCCACACTTTTGTGTCTACCTTGCTCCAAGCACATTCCTATCTGCTGAAGCACTCATCCCTTCCCTCTACCACATGCACAGGCTGGAGATGCTCCTCTCCAGCACAGCCCCCAGTAAGATCTGCCCTGTGTTCCATCACTCCCAGCCTGTTGCCAGGCAACACAGCGTCACACACATCTTACTTTCAATCTCCAAAATGAAGTGTATATACAGGGAATTCTCCTCTTGCTCAGCCGGAGAGGAACCTCATAGACATTGGATTGGTGCAGCCAAGACAGTGAGGTGCCCCAGCTGCCACTATTTGCTGTGCTTGGTGCAAATCCAGAATAATCTAGTTCTACTCTGGGCTGTTTCTCACCAGTATGAAGGAACGCAGAACCCATCTATGCTGTTTTCCATGGCAGAGGCACACCTAGCACATAAATATGGGGCTTACACAGGTGTTTTGCTTTCATGGTTGCAAAGTGAATGCTTCAATGACTTAGAAGTTGAGGCATGACCAGAGCTTATTAGCTGTCAGCAGACTGATGGACTGTCAGTCCTATTTCAGAACCAAGATACATGTTGCACTGTCTTCCATCCTATAATGTACAAATTGCATTTCATGACAGCAATATAACACTCCTGAGAGCAAGTTTTGGCACCATTATCACCCTTCTCAGGTCATAAAAGTCACTCAATCTCAGCCACCTGTTTTAGAGCCATCAGACAAAGCCCTCTGGAACCACTAGAGTGGCTGAAGGCCATGGGAAAGCACATATGAATATTATCTCACATAAAACACTGAGTTAACGAGGAGCACACATCATGTGCCCAGTGAGAACATTTTACAGAGTCCCCATTCCAGTCAGGAGCAGTCATGGAGGAAGCACATATCTGCCTCAATTTCCCACTTGAAAAATAAAAACAGAAATTTACGACACACAAAGGAGTAGGGTTGTTCCTTCTACAGTCTTGGAAAGTTTGAGAGCAGTTTTATGTTATCTCTTATCTCTGCTCAGATTAGAAAGGCAAGATAGGCACCTTGGTGTGTGTAACACCAGTGTCTGTCATCTTCCAGCCAGGAGACTTTATGAATTTAGTTGTCATTCTGAAGCTCTCAGTCTTTGTGATGCTCTCTTTAGTAAGGCTCTTACTCAGACACCTTCTGCGTGTGCCCTCTGTGATATTATCACTCACCATTGTTCTCCACACTGTGACAGTAAAGATCATCTTTTTCTGTTATTTCCAGAATATGATTGAGCCTGGATGACCCTTACAAGCCCTGTATGTATGGTCAGTGCTTACAAACAAACCTCAAACTTGTGGTCCAGCCAGCCCTTCCTGAGGCCTTAGCTCCATGCTGGGCTCTAGCATAAGAAATGACTGAAAACATAAGAGCTAGAGAGCATTTATAGGTACAGGAACAAACAGGATATCCCGGCTGAGGTTGTTCCAGACCATGAAGGAGACCATCATGAGCTTTGTCTTGGGATAAAATACAGAGTTCTATGTGCCTGAGCTGAAGTAGATGTGGACTTAATCAACATCAGGCTAATAGGGGAAATGGGTACCCTGCTGTAACACAATGGAAAGCACAGCAATGACAGCAGAGCAGCAAAATCCCAGGCTGCAGCAAGTGACAATTTACTCAAATGCAAAAGCCACAGGCACAAAAATAAAGGGAAGAAGCTGCTTACCTTTGAAAAGCCTCAGAAGCAGAGAGATCTCAACAAGAAATGCTTACCTCCATTGCCAACCCTTAAATGAGGACTGGGAAGGGATGGATCCTGGCTCCACCCTTCTGGTCACTCAGGTAGATTGCATGCACCTGAACTCCCCTGCACCTGCCCTGCCTTCCCCCCAGGTGCTCAGTCACTAATTCAATGACTTAGCATTTCCACTACACCTGCAAAGTGCAAGAACAATCTGTCCTATTGCTTTGGCTTCAGCCCATCAACATTTAAGTTGGAGGAGACAGCTTCACGGTTTGCTCTAGAAACTCCCTGCTTCTGTGGCCAGTGGGACCGAGGTTCTGGATTTATTGTCTTTTCCTTCCTCCGTGGTGATTGTTCTCAACTGATCTTAAAGCAAGAAATTGGCATGGATAGAGGAGGAAAAAGTTGCTGAAGCCATCCTATGGAGTTCAGAGGCACTTTTTAAATCTAGGTCATGGAATCATACTGTTATTAAGGTTGGAAAAGACCACTAAGATCATCTAGTCCAACTGTCAACTCATCCCCACCATGCCCACTATACCGTGTCCCTTAGTGTCACATCTGCCCCTTTCTTGATCACCTCCAGGGATGTTCACTCCACCACCATCAAGCAGATCAACACTTTCTCCCAACATGGTGTCATCAGAAAGCTTATTGAGGGATCCTTGCAGTCCTCCTCACCACCAGTCCCAGCACTTTCTGTTGTCTCTCTAAGACTGCAGCTAGGAGGCTTGATTCTGAAGGAGAATTGTCTGTCAGCTTAAATGGGAAGGAATATCCATAGCACTGAGGGGTACCATAGCACCTGAAACTGGGGAGTCTCATGAGAGACATTCGCAGAAGATCTCCACCCTTAGCAATAATCAGTTTGGAGATGGGTTCTTTTTTGGCACTTCTTAACTGTCTGCATGGGCTGGAGCTCCTTGTCCTTGCCTTGGGCCCTTTGCACTGCCAGTCGTAACACAGTCAAAAATGCCAGTCCCAAAGGGCATCACTACTGTTCCTAACTGCAGTCGTGGAAATGTGAAGAGAAATTAAATGTGGGGCCATTGATTTGCTAAGTTCAAACCTGAGTAGGCCTTCACCATGGAGCAGGCATGGCAGGAGAGGCTGTGGCTTGGGCAGTCTGCCATGCATAGGGCTGTTCTTTCACCGTAGATGTAGAGCTAAAACTTCTCAATAACTACAACCATCCCAGCACTTTGGCAACCATAATTGAAGGACCTCCACTTGGCTGTACCGTTTTTCAAACAAATAAAAGCTCAAACTAGACTGGTCTGCAGGCTTGTAATAAAGGATGGCTGAAATGGGAGGCAGCGTGTGAACTCACCTCCATTGAGAATTCATTCATCCTTCCCACCACAGTTTCCATCTCTGGTAAAAGAGATTTGAGCACAGGCAAGATGCACTGCTGCATGCAAAGCTCAGCTCACCAGTTCACCCATTCACAGTTCCTAAAAATAGCAAACATTTCCGCTCGCTCTTGAGAATTCTGCACTATCTTGCAGAAGTGCAAGATGAAGGATCTTTAACTCAGCAAAGATGGAGAACCCTGGATATAGACTATGCCTTTGGGATATTTCCTTAGAAATATACAGCATCTAGCATATGGTGTGTCCATGCTTTTGGGGCTGAAGTGAGGTGGGATTTGTGGCTTAAAGGACACAGAGTTGCCAAAAAATGATGCTCCCAGCTGTTCAAGCAGTTGTTGATGTCTGTCAGCTACATCAGTACTGGTGGTCTTCTCATCCAGGGCTGATGCACAAAGGTGATTACGTGGCACTGTAATTGCTGGTAGAAACTTTGTCCTGTGGAAGGTCTTGAAGAAAACTGCTAGGAACCTGTAAGATGTAACCGCCAAAGGTTTCTGTCTTGTTGAGACCAGGCCTAGGTGCAGCTGCAGCAAGTGCAGGAAGAAAAGGCCATGTCCTACACAAGGTAGGAAACATTCCCTTGCCTCTGCCCTTCCCTATTTCCACATCACAAAGTACACTTCGTGTATTTGCGGGGTGTTTTTTGTCTTCTGTGCAGGAAGATCAGTAGCACTTCTGGTTTAGTGTCCAATTTGCTTTGCTTTCTCTTCTCTTGTTTTGATTCTTGTTTTTTTTTGTTGTTGTCTTTGATTGGGTTTGGTTTTCTTATTTCTGTTGTTGATAAGAATAACCGTGTTCTTTGGGAGCTGCTGGTTTGACAGAAGAGCCAGCCCTGTCCCCTCCTGTCAGCAGTGCATGGAGACCAGTAAGATTTTCCACCCTGATGACAAGGAAAGAGCTCCTTGTTCCCCCTGCCACAACAGCTCCTCAGGGCCAGAGGTGACACAGCTAAGTGGTACTGGTAGAGATTTATTTTGGATGCTCCCTAGTGCTAGTTCTAATTATGGTATTTACTGATGTGGGATACTTTCTACAGAAATATCTCTCCAAGCTCCATTTGCTAGATGCATCTGTGTGCTTGGACAAGAGGTTTGAAATGTGCCCTGATGCTGGCAAAGCCCTCCTTTCTCTTTCTTTCCCTGTTTCTACAGAAAGGTAGATGTAATCTGATTCACTGCTTTACTTCTTTACTTGTGCAGACCCCTCAGGACTGATTTCTCCCTCCATGTCACAAACCCAAAGATGGAGGTAGCAGACAGATGAACAATTAGTAAGTGCTGAACCATTGGACACCATGCACCATGGTAGCTATAGTCCAGAAGCCATGATCTGTAGATACTTTTGGCACAGTGCTGTCACACTGTGACTGTGGGACTTGGAGACAGGGGTGTGCACAGGAGAAAAAGGTTATGGTGTAGAGCTTGCAGCGGAGCAACAAGTAGGAGGATAGTTAAAATGAGTGATTTAATAACAGAGGACAGCGGACAGCCGTGAACAAATTCCTCCATGGCCTCTTCAGGATGATTGCAGTCACAGCGTGCCAACTCCGGCAGCCTCCAGTGACTCTTTTTTTACTCAGAACATGAACTTCAGAAATAAACACTTTGGGGCTCTCTCTAGAGAGCAGACAGCCCCTGAGGAGGGGAGGAAGACCCGGCTCTGGGGGTCTCAAGGCTGCCTGTCATCTGTGGAAGAAACAAACTCCTCAGCAAGCATCTTCCTGCATGAAATGTGCATCAGCCTTAATGAGACTCAGCAGAGATGGGTGACTAATTCCAGAGCATTCATTTATTCGTGAACATGGCTTCAGGTAGATTATTCAAGAGCGCACAATGGTGTCTTTGAATGCATTTGCTGCTAAGCAATTGGCTTTCCCAAGCTCCATGTTGTGGCTGAATGGTCAGATAATTCATGTGATACGGTTTCTGCTCCCGACTGGGTGAACTTGCAAGCACAAATGTCACCATTTGTGAGCATAATTTTTCCCCTTCATGTATGCCCCTGACATTTGCTTTCCACTTACCTTTTTGCCAGTAACATGCAATCACATTTGGTGGGCTGGAACACTGCTAATGGACCAGAGAAGGAAGGAGTGGAGTGGCCCATAGTGGGGCTAAATGGGACCTTTGGTGTCCAGAGCTTTGAGAGAGGCAAAGGCTTCTCATCTCTCCCAGTAGCTCCTCTCTGGTACCCAACAGCTTAATTCAGAACAAGTGCTTCAGAAACGTGCTGCTGCCAGGAGACCTGTGCACTGCTGCAGCAGTGGATGGGGTTAATACCACACCTGTGTGACAGCAAGCACTGAGAGGAGCTGGAGCTGCGTCTCCCACACTCCAGGCTCCTGGTGGTACATTTGCACATGGGGAAACATCACATGGGAATCCTGATATCATGCCAGCAATACCTGTGCCCTTCACCACAGGGCGAGGCACTCCATATGGAGCATGAGCAACCACAGAGAAGACAACCTGCCACGTGGAAATGGTGGAAGTGGCTGATCTTTGGCTAAAGGCTGAACCTGACAAAGCACAAGCTCAGACCTGCTGGGCCGGTCCCTTCTCTGTAACAAGAATACAGGGAAACCCTATTCCTTTGGAAGAGCCCCCAGGCCATGAATATCATGAGATATGAGGAGGGCTCATTTTCATTAGCCTCAGCAGTTGTTGTGATACCTTTTCCCCTCCCATCCTTTCATACCCTTGGTGTGGATGCAAAACCTTTCTGGATCCCCCTTTTCCCCCTTTGCCTTCCATGCTGGCTGCCCCCAGGACCTCCCTGCTGTGACACGAGCTGCCCAGGGAAGATGGTCCCAACTGTGACATCAGTTTGGGTTGCTTCTCTTCCTAAGGGCTTGCAGAAGGACAGCCCCAATGGGTTGGTAGCTGCAGTGGAGCAGAAGGGCAGCTCAGAGATGCTCTCCAGGTTCAAGGACTGACAACCCACAGATGAGGGTGTTGCCCAGCTGCCACCCAGAGGGCTTTGGAGAGCACCCACACACAGGTGTTAGTCAGAGCTAGTGGGGTGCAAGAGGAAGGGAGAACCTTGCTTCAAGGTCTGCTACCCCCCTGCATCCCCTGCCCGGATGGTGCTGCTGGGAGGGCTTGGATGGGACCACCCCTGCTCTGTGCTGACTGTAGCTCTCCTTCTTCCTAAGAAAAATTCCTCCATGGAAATCCATCACTCCATGCCTGATCTAGAGAGGTAGAGCTCCTTAATTATATTACTTTTTTAAGATAAAGATCAGAAGCTGATACACAGGAGATTGTGACTGAAGATTTCATTGACTGTTACCATTTCAGTGGATAAAACTGTAGCATCAGCAGCTGATCCTCAGCAGTGTTTCTGGCAGTTTTGTCTCCCTTTCCCAAACTTTGTTACGCCCACAGGACAACACCCCCTGGGGAAAGCTGAGCATCCCCACTGACCTGGGCTTACCTGGCCTGGAAAGGCCCCCAGCCCCACCAGACCTCAGAAGGTCTTCCCCAGCTCCCCAGGAGGCCACCAGGCCACCCTCTGCTCTGTGGCATGGAAGGACTTCCAGCAGATCACCTTCTCCTTTATCTCTGTGTCTGGAGGAAGAAGTCCAGCCTCCACTGATCACACTATTTCAGACACCCTCTGCAACCATCAACTCCTGTAGCTCAGCCGCTCTTGTCCAAGCGCATCCCCCTGCCTACCACTCCATCCTCTCCCCTGCTCCCACCTCCCCAGAAATAAGCAAAACCCTCCCCTCTGCAAGCCAGCAGGGGTTAATGCTGTCAGCCATGACGTCAGGATCGCAGTTTGCCCGGAGAGTCCCCCTCCCCATCCCCAAACTCCCTCTCTCCTCCCCTCCTCTTCTGACTTTGCAATGAGCAGCAAAACTCCACAGGAGCTGCGGCAACAGCACTAGGGAGACATCCAGCCTCCCTCAGAGAGTGGCTCCTTCCACAGACAGGGATTTATTTATTTTTTACACATGCATATATGTATTTATTTATTTACCGGGTTGCATTTGTTTTTCCCTTTTTCTTTTTTTTTTTTTTTAACCCTTTCAGAGAAGCCCCAAACCATCCAAGTGATGAGTCTGAGCTTGCCATAAAATAGAATAACAGCAGAGTGGGGTGGCACTGCTTCCCCTTCCCCCTCGGAAAATAAAGAGGGAGGGGGGAGCAGGTAGATAAAATCCAGAATAAAATTGTATTGCTCGATAACTCACACCTCCCCCCTCACACACACACAGACACACACACCACTCTCTTTCTCCTCCTCCTCTTCTCTGAAGGTGGGTAGCAGGAGCCATGCAACATCTGCAGAACCGGATGGCAAAAGAGCAGGAGGAAAAATAATCCAAGTGGAGTGCTCAAGGGACACTGAGTTCTTCTTTTTTTTTCTTTTTTTTTTTCTTTCTTTTTTTTTTTCTTTTTTTTTTTTTTTTTTCCTTCTTCTCCTTCTTCTCTGCATACCTGTGAGATTCGATTTCACATTTTGCTAAGCTCATTTTGGGGCATTTTATTTTTCTTTCTCTTGGGATTTTCTCCATTGCCAGAGGATGTCTCTTGTTGAAAGGATGCTGAAAGGAAGAAGAAACGAATTCTTTGACTGGCACTGAAGGAGGGGGGGGGGATATTTTTCCCCCACATTTTTTAGTTTTTCTCATTATTCTTTTTCTCCAGGAAATAACTGACTGGGGGGGGTCGGTTTCTTTTTCCCTCCCCCCCTTTCTTTGGAGGGGGATTTCAGGAGATCCATCCTTCTTTCCCCTCCCCTCCAAAGATTTTTTTTTCATCCTTCGTCTTTGTGGAAATGTGGACATTTCAGGCAGACAGATTGAGTGGAATTGTCTCTGCTTTAGCAGCTCTTTGTGTCGCCTGCTGTGCGCAAAGGTAAGGATTGCGATCCCAGGCTGCAGGGACTGGGGTGCTGATACAGGGCTTGTTTGTTTTCTTTGGGATTTTCTCCATCAATCTGCGTGTGGGAAAGGGGAGGGGGTTCTTTCCCCAAATTGCTTCCCCCGCCGCCTGTTGTTGTTATTCCCCAGCCCGTGTCATGACAGGGGGAGGAGGGATGCTCATACATGCGATGTGCTGCAGACAGAGCCCACCTCGCAGCCCACTTGCAGCACATTCCCCCCCCTTCCCCCCCCCCCTTCCCCCTTTTCCTGCTCAACCTGGGGGGAAAACAAGAAAATGAAGCATTTTGCTGGGAAATATGGTGTCCATGGGAGCCAAGCTGCGTGCATACGCACCCGGCACAGGGCTGCCTTGGCCATGCCTGTGTTGCACACACACGGTGCACACGCAGCCACATCACATCCAGGCGTGCTGTGCCATTAGCAGAGCCCAGCTCCGCAGTGCACAGGAGGCAATGCCTACGTCTGTGCCTACACGCAGATTTATGGCATGCCACATAATCATCTGGGGGTGCAACCGGCTCAGATACAGCCCTGCATGCACGCATCCATCTGTGCTGATTGGCTGCACACATGTGCATGGCAACACACGGACAGCACAGCACGGTTTACCTGCTCTGTGTGTAGCCATGTCAGTGTTTGCACTGCTTCCCTGCGTGCCCAGGCTGCAGCTATTCCTGGTGCATGCCTTGAGCACTCTGAGCAATCCCAGCAGCCAGAGGAACAGGCACCCATCCAGCCTGGACAAGGTGTACAGAGCACACCTGTTTGCTCTGACACAGGCGTTCCTGCTGCCTGCACACACAGGAGCCCTCTGACTGCTCCTCCTCACCCTTCTTTTGACAGATGCAGGCAGGTGGGTTTGTACCTGTGTGCTGCGGTGGGAGCTGAGGCATTACTATGCTCAGCCATGCACGCTAACAGAGCATTCCCATCACACATATGCAGCTCCATGCATAGGCTTGCATATCTGTATACACAAAGATTTATGTTCCCATAGTTATAAGCATGCACATGCGCAGAGTCGTGCCCACCTTCTGCACACTATTTGTGCATGATTCTAATGTGTATGGACACATACACAGACATGCTTAGAAGCAAATGTGTAAAGAGCAGTGCTCACATCAGCAGCCTGTGCTCAGACATGTCCTTGCATGTGTATTTATTTGTATATTTCTTCTGCTTATGTCCCAGACAGACATTCACCTACAGTCTCAATGCACATCCCTGCACCTTCTGGGGACAAACTGCTCTCCCATGTGCACATGCCTCCAGCTACTCCCACTCATCCCTTCCAACAGCACAGTGCGCATATATGTGGATGTTTGGCTGCAAGTGTGTGTGTGTATGTGAAGCACATGCACGCCCACACAGCCAGGGACATGGTATTCACAAATTCAGCTCACAGGCTGGATGGATGTGCTCCCTCGGCGGATGCAGACCCACATTTGCCAGGAATAGCACTGACATGCAGCTGCTCGCCCACAGCTGGGCAAATGCACAACTTGCCTGCTCAGCATGAGGGAAGTGGCTTTTGGGATCAAAAAGAGCACTGACAGACAAGAAACTGTGCCCTTGATCACAGTGCCAGGTTCTGCCCTCATGGGGCCAACTGATGGGGAGGAACAAGTCCCTCTATCCCTTTCTCCCCTCTGCCCCTTACCTCATGGCCCCTGACACATTGGTTGCTTTCTCTGCTTTGGTTTCTTTGCCCATATCAAAGAATCATAATTCTGAGCTCGTGTCCTGTGTGAGGCAGAAGTGCCTAGCCCCTGAGAAATGCATACTATGTTTATATGTTGAATATGGAGATCTATGAACATAAAAATCTTTGTGCCCATAGTGACTATCTAGAAATGAAAAATGCCTATGGACACTAACACAGTGAATACAAAAGTGCATGGCGAAAACTTGCATACCTGCATAGAAATCCACAGGTGTGAACACCTTTGCAAGCACAGGCACAGTGCTGTGAAGACATCCACCTGCATGCACCTCTCTGGCCTTTTTACAGTGATTAAAACAATGCTCTCCAAGGAAAAATCTTTGTAAAGTGCCCCGCCAGGAGTGCAGCTCAGTCACAACCCTGGCACAAATGCTGAAGGGTTTGTGTCTGCACCAAAGCTGGGCCAGCAAGGTGTGCTGGCTTGCACTGCACATCACTATTTGGCTGAGAGATCCCTGCACATCCACAGCCTCACTGCACGCCCAGTCCTGCCAGTCCCACATGCCTCCACCCACTCCTGTACTGAGAACCTGGCCCCAGCTCATGGTACCCATCAATTCCTGCTTCTGTGCACCTGCATAAATCGTGTCCACACCCCAGCTTGTCCTCACAACCCAACAGGGCACCTGTAGTCCCCAGCATGTAGACACATATGCATGCATTTGTGCACATCTGTCACAGCTGTAGCCTTGAGCTCCAGTGCTTTGATGTGTTTGCATGCCCGTGTGCCCATGCAGAAGGCCATGCATGCCCTATAGAGTCTGCCCTGTGTGTGTGTGTGCAGACACACGGACATGTCAGGACAGACACTGATGTCCAGCGAGGCGCAGGATGGCTGGCAGAGGTAGTGCCATGGTGCGGCTTTCCTTTGACTTAGATGGATGTGGGAGGCAGTGCTGACAGGGAGACATGCTGTTCTGGTGGGTGACTGCAAGGAGCAGTGCTTGTTACTGCCAGGGACCCTATTTCTCTTGCAGAGCAGGGGATGGAGGGTGGTGCAGGGGCTGAGTTCCAGGTGACAGAACCTATATGCCCCACAACATAGAATAGGCTCAATATTTTTAATATCTTCTGCATTCTGGTCTCCTGCCTTTGGTTTTGCTTTGCCTCATGGGCTGCTTTTAGAGGGAGCACTGTTCTCACTGAGGTTGCTGGGGGGGGGGGGGGCTTAAACTGCTGAAGCAAGGGCAGCTCTGCATGGCAGTCAGGGGGCCAGAGGGCAGGGCACCGTGCCCTGGCACACATAGCAGAAGATGGACCCTGCCTCCCAGCTCTGCCTCTTGATTCGCGTTGCTAAGAAGCCATGGTGATGCTGAGTGGCAGAAAACGAATTTTTACATGGCAAAGATTGGCTGTGTGTTATTACACCGCTTTTTCCTCTGCTTTAACAGCATGAAGACATATCTATGCACACAGGGAAGCAGAGCTTGCACTGGGTTGTAGCAGCGCAGGCTGGATGCTGGGGGCAGGTGTGCAGTGGGGACATCAGAGCATGGTAGTCCATGAAATCAGGGGAAATCAGGGGAAGGTACCCAGAAAAGTGAATTGCTGGCCAGGGTACACTGGGCTGTGGGATGGCAGCTCAGGTTGTGTCTTCCTGTGGGATGCAAAAAGTCCTGTGGGATGCTGTGGAATATGAGGGATGCTGTGATGGTGCTGGCTGGTTGGGATCCCCATGCATGGGCCTGGGAGCACAAAAGATGACGAGAATTTTCTCCCTTTTATTTCAGCCCATCCACTGGGAATATTTCTGTGGTGAAAGAGATTGTGGACAAACTGCTGAAGGGCTATGACGTCCGCCTCAGGCCTGACTTTGGAGGTATGGTGACAGCCAATTGCGGGGAACAGAGCACGGGACCCTGCCTGCACCATGCATCATCCTGCAACACGCTCCCTCCTGCCTCCTCCCTCATGTTTTCTTCTTCTCCATGGTTTCCCTCCACCTCTCCTCCCACCCTGCCCTCCCTTCTCTTCCTCATCCTTCCCCATCCCTGGCTCCTTGGCCTCCCCAGTGCCTGCTTTGGCCCCTGGCTCAACTGAGTGCTGAGCTCTGCAGGGCACAGGCCAACTCTCCTGGTCCAGATTCAACATTACTGAGTGCCACTGGAGATGAAAAGTGTAGAAAAAAGAGGAACTCTATCCAGAATTTGCACTGTCTGCAGGCAGGGATTGTTCATGGTAGGTTGTTTCTGAGAACATTTTACTGAGACACTCTGGATTTTCTCTACCTTGAACTTTCCTCCCTCATGGACCACAGTTCATATCTCCATAACTTCTGCTGCTCCTGGTGCCAGATTTTATAGCTGCTTTCCTTGCAGAGGGTTGGGATGTCCACTGGCAAGGCTGTCAGTTTGTCTGTACCCCTTAGTGACAATATGGGATAAAATATTACCTGGAGAGCCTCTGGCCTCACTGTTGTTCAGTAGGAGATGGAAGGATCTGCAAATTCCTCTCTTGTATTCTGTGAACACAAAGGAGAATGGAAGGGATTTGCTCTTTGTCACTGTGGTGGACATGAAGTATGAGATAATCCTTGGATATTGTCATACTGCAGGGCACTGCTGAGGTCTATCTGTTGTGAAGCTGCAAGCACTAGAGATCCCACCACTGACCACATGGTCAGAGAACATCCCAAGAAGGTGGGGGAGTTGGAGCACTCCTGACTTCACCTGCCACGCTTGGCTGTTTTCAGTCTTCTCTGGGCAATGCCAGTTCCTCCTCAAGAGGAGGAATGTAGAACTGGGGGAGCTTCAGCCCAAGGAGGTCAGATGTTCTCCAGACAACTGCTGGGAAGCAGATTCATTTATGGGAAAGGGATGCCAGAGTCAGTTCAAAGGAGGGCAAGGGAGGAATTTTCTCCCACAGAACTTGATCCAAATCTCCTTGAAACCATAGGTAAGGGAATATTGCTGTGGATTTCTTTTTTTTTTGAATCACCCTGGTGACATCAGAGCAGCACAAGGTGCTGCTGGCACTGGCCTAGTGGGGGCTGTGGGACGGGGCGATGCTTGTTCCTCCATGGTGCAGCTGGGTGTCGCTTCAGTGCAGTGGGGTACAGCTTTGTGAGCATATGCAAGACAGCAGGATTCCTCCTTCTCCCTCCTCTCCTTTAGATGTGAGACATGGCTGGATTGTTTTAAAGGTCTATCTGGGAAATGTGAAATGCCCCTATTAGCTGACCTGCCCCAATCAGAGGAATTGGCGCAGTCACATTTTATGAGGAGGAGAGAACTGCAGAGATGACATAAAAACGGTGAGGAAAACGATCTCCTAAGCCACTGAGATTATTATGATACAGTAAAACAGCAGGTGACCTGGCTGCATGAGGGAACAGAGCAGAAGGGTGTGAGGAGCTGTAGAGGTCCTGCACTCCCAGGTCCCTGGGACACCCATCTTGTCCCTGGGACACGCCACCCCATCCTTCAGTCCAGGTGCTGCTACTGGAACTACCAGGTCTGCGCAGTGCATGGGCTAGGCTGAACATGCAGTGCCTCCTTTCTGACTGTAAAATGGATGTTTTTGAGAAACCATTGCAGTTTATTTGATTTTACCTTGAATTCCCAAAGTACATAATGCATTTTCCTCGCTCAAGCTGAGCAAGAGAAAAAAAGCAGTAGACTTAATTCTGGTACACGTCTCAGTGCTACCTCTCTCTTGCCCTTCTCTCTGCTTGGGAGTGCATAAGACCCCTCTGGCAGTACCCATTACTGTGCCTTTGGTGCTCAGTGTGCAGAGACACCCTAACTCTTAGTATGTCTGACCCTCTGCT
The DNA here is from genome assembly GCF_987193195.1 of Phasianus colchicus. Lineage (NCBI taxonomy): Eukaryota > Metazoa > Chordata > Aves > Galliformes > Phasianidae > Phasianus > Phasianus colchicus. Next base: position 9,605,735 of record NC_143449.1, read on the forward strand.
CTTGAGGATAAGATTCTGTGTGGAAAAATTGCCTCTGCAGCATCTGTAAGTAAGGGAAAGATGGATTGAGAGGTAGATCTGAAAACTGGAGGTCATTAGCTTTGTACACCCAAGGAAAAATGGTGGAAGTCTCCTTGCACCATAGCTGTCTCCAGAGCTCAACAGCTCTCTGAGATTTTGGGGCAAATCCATTGCTAGGATAAATCTAGAGAGATCACACCAAGACTCATCCAACCTGTAGTGGCTTCTGATCCCAGGAGATGTGACGACTGTTCTGTTCTCCAGGACAGTGCCCATACTTCAATGCTGGGCAAGATGGGTGTAAGCCATCTTTGCTTGAGAAGGTGGTTACTCTTCACCCACTTGCCTCTCATTCTGAGAAGATCAGTTAGGGTGAGCTATGAATGGCTAAGATGGCATCTTGGTGGAATGGTAAGTTCTAGTTGAAGATATGGCCCAAGAGGAACAGCACAAGGCTGTCTTGGCGCTGGCACAGCTCTGACCAAAGTCTCTAATTGGACAGGGAGATGGGAGCAAAGCAGCTCCTCTTCCCTTCTGGCATAAAGGAACACATTCCCCACTTTCACCCTCGCACCCTTGGTCCATTAGTCTATGCCAACCATGATCTGACCCTGGTCTATCCATAATGCCAGGCTTGGTTTTGAGGCAGTAGAGTTCAGGAATCAGATGACTGTCCTCAAAGTGAAGAATATTGCTTCCCTCCTTTCCCTGGAGAAGAAAGGATTTCCAGCAGCACCAAAGACCTTTGTGCTGCTGTCTCCATTCAAGGGGCCTCCTTGTCCCAGCACCCCCATTGCACCTGGGATGTGGTGCATCAACAGCTCCAAATGCAACTCACGGTTTCCCAGACCTCTTTTTTTTTTTTTTTTTTTTTTTTTTTTTTTAAAGAGAATGAGAACTCTGGCTAATGCCAAAAGGAGGACAGGCCTGCTGGGGATTGCAGTTCACTTTTTAATTTTGAGATGCCTCGTTAGCTCTGGGCTGAGCTGAGTGGCTGAGAAGCATCAGCCACTCACTCTCCTCCCCTCTCCCCCACGCCCTGGAAACCCATTAGGCCGATGAGCAGGTCGGCTCTCAGGGGTGATGTGGTGGCATTGAGTGTGACATGTTCACCTGGGAGCTGAGCTGAACAGCAGGAAATGTGGGAAAAAGGGGGAAAAGTTGGAGCCATGTGGGGATGATGAAAAAATCTGGGAGTACCTCCTCCAGAAAGCCATCCTGGGTCAGCAGAGGCTGCCTGAGGGGGTCAGAAGCCAGGAGAAGTGGAGTAGAATGGGTGATATTGAATGGATGCTGCATGGACAGCAGGTACATCCGTCCTTGGGGTGCAGCTGATAAACCCTTCTGGCCTGTTGAGCCCTGGCGATTCCTTCTTACTTTCCAGATACTGTCCTCCAAACCCTAGGTGAGCATGCCAGATCGAGGAAATGTGGGACAGTGGCACATATGCAGGGGCAGCAATGCTCAGTTTCAATGGGCTCAGCGTGGATAAAGGGCAGAATGTCAACACAACACATTTCTAATGGGCTTGGCCAGGATTGTGGTGAGGATCTGGAACAGGTTTGGAGGAAGTATCTGCATGGCAGGAGAAAGATTTAGCCAATCTTCTGAAGCAGAGATCTCTGTCTTGGTACTGCAAGAACGGCAGTGGAAGGGAGGGAAGGAGCTTTTTAGGGAGGTGCTGGGAAGCCTGCTCAGTTTGCAGGAAGCAGGGCAGCTCACGGGGAGACCAAGTGGCAGTTGCAAGAATCCAATTGGCCCTGCCCTGGGGGATCCATGGCACAGAGCTCCGTGTCTTCTTTTGGGTGGGTTGCCAGCCAGGTTATGGCACAGCAAACAGGATATAGCAAACCCCTGTGTAGAAATGGACGATGCTGCAGATCTGTTCTGGGAAGCATCACAAAGCTACGGGTGGGGAAGAGGGAGTTTTCAGAGCAGTACCCTGGTTCTTTTAAGTGCTCTTAGGCACTTGCTTTCAGAAGCATTAGTACCATAGAAGGGGGAAAAAAAAAAGAAAGAAAGATACAAAAAAAAAAAAAAGGAAAAAGAAAAAAGCAAGACAAAGTAAATGAAGACTATCTTGCCCCAGGGTAGAGAAGCCAGTAAAGGAATGGCAGGAGGATCCCACTTGAGCTCAGTGACTCAGCTCCTCTCTGTTGGTGCAACATTTCCAACCTGAAACTTTGTCAGACTTTCTTTTCTTCCAAGGAGCTAATGGAAAGAGGACCCTGCATGGAATCTTTTACAGATTTTAGTCAAAAAATAAGGGGATGTTATTCCCTGCTCCTCATCCCCTGCCTACCTAGGAATGCAGGGTTCCTAATGCTGCTCCTGAGTGATGTGCATGTTACCTGAAAATGTGTGGCGAAAATGGAATGATGGCATATGTTTCTGTGTTTCCTACATTTCCATGCCTGTGTGTTCAGCAGCTCTCCCCACTCCAGATTTTATTCAAATTTCTCTAAGAAGAATTAGGACGTAGGGGGTCTTGGATCCAAATGAGCCTAAGATTAGGGCTCTTAGCTCTGCTCCTCATCTGCCATGCAGCATAGACCTGGCTTCCCGGCTTCCATCAACCTTGCCCTGTCTCACTCCTTTCTTTAGACATGAACCCCTCTTTCAGCTGCCCTCCCTGCTACTCCTGCCCGCCCTTCTGCCCTCATCCCTCTCTGCTCCATCACACCTGCACCCTCCTGTGGTCCCAGCCTCCTTCATGCCTTTCTTGTTCCACAGCACTTCTTCCTCAGGGGCAATAAAGGCCACCCCAAGTTCAGTGGGCCTGAGGGCAAAATCCTCAGCCATTCCCTGTGTAGCAATGTGGCTTAAAACCCAGAATTGTAAAAACAAACGATTGCTGATGCATAAAGTGTTGCAGTGAAGCACTGTCAGTAGTTCAGGGCTTGGAAAGCAGCAGGGCTGGCAGAAGCAGCAGTGTTGGCTGGCACCAATGCAGCAGGAGGCGCGGGGCCGAGCCCTGGCCCCCCAGCCCAGCATGGCTGGGAAACAATTGGTCCCAGTGGCACTGTACTGGAAGGATGGGAATTTGGTGCCTTATGTAGGCAGGGCTGGCAGCGTTGCATAGTGCTAAGGCTCCCTGAAAATGTCCCTGTTTTCTGCTGCGTATAAGGCTTGGCTACTGTGCTCCTGTTGTGTTGGTTTTTTTTTTTTTTCCATGTAGCTAGTTTGCTTTCACTTTTCTGAGGAAAGAGGGGAAATTTTAGCCAAAATGATTCAGATATTTCTGAGAACAAGCCGAGGCACATATGTGATAGGTTTTTTTTCCTCTTTCGAAATGCTGGGGGGGAAGCCAGCAGCACCCCAGCAGGGCTGGCCCTCATGCACACACAGCTGCTGCCCAGGGCCATCATCACCCCAGCATGGTGACACTGGCATCTAGATGTCACTACTTCCATCCGTCACAGTGTGGCAGGGAGGGAGAGGCACCCTGCAAGATGGAGCTGCAATCCTGCCCTTCCAAGGCTTCATCTTCAGCACTGCATCTCTCTTCTCTTCCTTTTCTGTGGCAAAAATGTTAAATTCTCAGAGTGGCCAGATTCAATTTCCTCAGTGCTTCTGAGGTGCCTTCAGCCAACACTTCTGCAAGCTTTGGAACAGAATTGGGTCCCAGCAGGATGGCACCCTTTTCTCCATGGCCATCCTTCACTGTTCGCAGGAGAGACTGTTCAGAACTGAACACACATTAACCTGCTGCACTTCGCAGCTTGACACCAAGGTGGGAGATATCACCCTTCCTCCCCCACACCCATGGGGAGCAGCTCTGGGTTTGAAAACAGGAAAGGAGTAAGCAGAAGAAAGAGAGGTATGGAAAAATTAGCAAACCCTCATGCCATCCAGGACCAAAGCGAAGGTAGATATGCCACCAGAGCTACCAGTAGTTCCACTCTTCTTCCTAAGGAAAGGGTTTAGAGAAAAGTGTGTCCTTGCTTGGTAAATTGGCTGCAGCTGCTCGGCCCCTGCTTCTTCCCCCATGTATGTGACTTCTGGCTCCAGACCATGGGTCACATCCTCTCTAGGGCTAATCCAGAAAGAAGATGACAACCTCCTGCTGTTGTGTCTTACTTCATTAGCTGAAGTGGCAGGAAATGAAAGGATCCAGTCCTTCTTGGGACATATGTGGATGTTAACACATTGCCACGTTATGGGATTTCTTTTTTTTTTTTTTCACTTTGCTCTTTTTATAGGAAGTACGTACTGTGAAAAGGACTTTGAGACTGTAAAGTCAAATATTCGGGACTGTAGAAAAGCCACAATCGAGGTTGCTCCCTGGCTCTGCATTTGTTCTCCTTGTGAGGGTGCGTCTGGAGGAGAGCTCCAACAACTGCTTCCTCATGCACACCTCCACAGAGCACCCGGGGGATGATGCTGTTACACATGGAGATGCTCCTTCATGTTCCCCTCACTCAAAAGGGGCACAGGCTGGCAGCATGGTAGTGGGCATGAACTGAAGTGGTCATGGAAAATGATTAGGACAGACTGAGCCAGGAGAAGTTGGTGAGCTGCACATCTGATGCAAAGCCTCAGACTAAGCATGCAGACACCAGCTTATGCTTAGGCTTTCTTGTCTGCTCCATACTGAGATATGCTCCTACGGAACTAATTGTTTCAGTTTCTGCTGTCAAATATGTAAGAACAGTGTGAATATCTTCACACTTCCCCTCTGAGGAGTCAAGAGTAGCCCTGCTGTGGGGTACCCAGCCAAAACACCCGATTTTCCAGAATGCTTAGCAGTGTTACATTCAGCACATGACATGTTCAAAGCATGGTGCCTATTGATATCAGACACAGCTGTGAGTGCTCAGCCCCATGTCCCAGTAGGCATGCCCCAGTAGGCAGTCCACGACGACCTATAAGATCTGGGTATAGGACTGTGACACATCCAGCACTGGAGAACAGGACACAGCTACACAAACAGCTTTCCTTTCCTGAACGCCTCCCCCTCACTCACTGCATGGCGATAAGATTTTCAGCAAAGCAGCCAGGGACCCCACTGACAATATTGTCCTCCTGTATATAATCCTACATCATCCTTAGAGCAAATCCATCCTCTACTGAACAAGGAAGAGGAATGAACAAGAATCCTGTGAACTCTCTAATTAAGAATTGCCTATATAATGTCCATTCAGCAGTGGGCATGATTTCACTTACGTTTCATCCATTTTGTTTCTTGGGCACAGTAATATTTTAAAATGTTTAGTCCCAACCTCCAATGTGACATATCTTGCAGACTCCTTGTTGCATGCTGAACATACTTGTGCATCCATCTGTGGCCCCAGAAGATCTTTCAGTGTTAGGAAGCTCTCGGTGGTGTGACAAAGACAGCAATGAAGATGGGTTCTCCTGACTCTCAGTGCAAAGTAATGTTGGATTTGGGTGTCTGAGCAATCTGAATGCCTGCCCTAGAGAAATGCTCAGTATCACCTAGTGTTATTTACTGGATTCATTATCCAGTGAAAGATATGAGGGCTTAGTGTTACCCATGAAACCATTACACTTTCAAAGCAACAGACGTTGACTCTTCTGTTTGTGACAAATTCCATGTAGGACTGCTGCATTCAGTAGCCCTCCTCTTTCCTTGTCCCCATGGGCTGGTGCAGTCTTTCTGTGCCACTCCATCCAACCCCTGACACAGCCACCATGGCTGGTGAAGGGCTCTAAGATCTCTTTATCTCTAAAAGAAAGATGTCATCATCCTTTTTGCAAAGTATTGATTCCGGGAATTTTGCCTCTTTTCTTAGTCACACATTTTTTTTCTCTTTTATTGCAGATTACAATGTATTCAAGTTACTGATTGGCATAAAAATTTCCATGATTCTTAATTAATTAACTAATCAAAAGTAGGTTGTTGTTTATAGCAAGTCTGGAGGATATTTGCCATCTCACCTGGACCCATCTTCCACCTTGATTAATATCTACATAGCACCCAACCATTTCTGAGGCTATTCCTGCCAGTAAGCTTGCATTCCAGGGACTGTCACTACAAGCAAAATGTAAAAAGAGTGCAAAACTCACTAGTGCAAGTCCTTTTGATTACTCAAAATACATTCCCACAGCCCTAGATCTGTTCATTGGAGCAGCTTTACATACACATCTTGTTTGTTTCTTAAGAATCCCAGAATCCCAATGAAGCAGAAGAATGTTTTTAACCCATAGAGCACAAAATATAAAACACAGGCTGTGTGTGCATGTCAGTTTTCTCACCTGTGTCTGGTTCAAAAATAAATAAGCAAAAGGCTACTAAAGTGTCAGGCTGAACTGATGTAACACAGTTCTTCAGCCATAGTGACAGCATTTGGTGTGGAAGACTAAGATCCATTCTTGCAGATAGCCCTTGGTGGGTTTGTTAAGTGTCTATTTATATCTTGATATTTCATGTGAAATATCATGCACTTGTTAAAAACATCACTAGAAACATGGACAAGACAAATGATGTGCTTAATGATGGCATAAAGCCCATTAAAGGAATTCACATCATGTATGTGAGAAAGGGAGGAATGCTGGATGGTGGAGCTCTGTGGCATGAACAGATTTGTCGAATAAACAGGTATTCTATTGATCCAATGACTGATCCTGTTCCCATTAAATGGAAAGCAGCTGAGCTTGGCTCAGTCAGCCCTTCTTCCCAGGCTGTAGGAGCACCACTATTTGCTTTGAGCAGGGTATGAATTTCAGACCGCTTTGGAGAACACTGATCATGCAATTCCTATAGGCTATTCTTCTGATTCTGGCATTTATTCTTGGTTCTGTGTCAGAGCTAAAAACTCTTTTTCTTCTCTGATCTTCCCTCCCTCCCTTTTCTGTTCCTTTCTATTTCTTCTGCTCTTTGTAGTCCTGAAGGAATAGCGCCGTTAAGTAATTGTGCACTTAGAGATGTCTGTGCTTCTGACAGGGGTGAGCCTCAGCCAAACCTACCATGGCTTGAATTTCCTTCCCCAGACCTCAGGACCTCTTAGTTCAAGTCTGGGATGGCTTGGAGTACAGTTATGGTTGGAAAAGAGCCTCTGTAAAAATTACATCTTGTTGTTCCATATTTATTCTCCCTCAGTGGTTTCCATGTCAAATTTGCTCAGTTTACCAGTCAAAACAAGATATTTCTACCTGCCAGCTCTGCCAGCTCAGCCTGGGCTCTGGAAATCAAGCTGTGCTCTCTCTGCTCTGGACATCATCACCAGCCAAAAAGGATTCTTGAATCGGGGCTGAGCTGAGTCTGATTTTGATTATGCAGGAATATAATTTGTTCTCAGGTAGTATTATGGGCTCGGTGTGATAGATAGCAGCAAGGTTTCTGTGCTGTACAAACATTGACTAACAGATCTTCCCCACCTGTGGGCTGATGGGCTTCTGCTAGCCCCACTGTGTATCTATAGACACCAAGAGGCGGCAGCCTGTTGGGGGTGGCACAGCAAAACCTGGGGCAGAGCAAGGCATGGAAATGGAAAGATCTGCTTCCTTCTGTTGCTCTTTATTCAGAAGAGCAGACCCAAACACTGTCAGTGTCCTGGTCCACTGTTTGGTCACCAAATAGCCTGTGAAACCTGCAGAGGGAATGGGTACATGTGCCCTTCTTTTGCTGCAGAGAAATGTCCATAGGAAGGGCCATAGGAAAAGCTCTGACATGCTGTGGGTATTCATTTTGTTCACAAATAGTTCCCCTCCTGGTAGACAGGAGAGTATTCCCCACAGCCTTTTCAGAAAATACAAGATTTTGAACAGTCATTGGCTGAATATTTGGAAAATAAGGCGTGAGGCAGATAATAGACTCATTGGGTATGATTGTGCCATATGCTAGAGAAATTGGAAAAGGTGTCCCAGATTTCAGAGTAGTTCCAGCCTCTCCTGTTCGTGTGCTTCTAAAATGACTGTCAGTGCCTGCTGGAACAGACACCCTGCCATTCCCTGCCCAGAACAAGACTCAGACCTCTGAGCCAGCAGGGTTATCTTGGCCTTTAAAAGCAGTAGTAAGCTTTTGTCTGCTACACAGACCAACTTCCACCAAGAACAATGACGCAGAAGTACCTTGGTACCCAGAAGTATCTTATCCAGTACCTATGACACTTTATCATCCAGTGCCAGTGTTTAGAACCAAGGCTCATCAGGCAGCTGGGAAGTAAGAACCCCAGACTGCCCTTTCCCCTTCCCTGGGTCATAACTGCAGTAGTGCCGTGCAGCTATGAAAGCTTTACTCATCCAGAGATCTTTCCAAACACATCTCCTTTCAGCTACCAGTTAGCTTCCTGATGATCTTCTTGCTCTCTTGCTCTTCTCTTGCATGTTGGCTGCATTGGCACTTACGGATTGACATGGTAGTGATGGGCTGGTGGTTTGTCTAGGTGGTCTTAGTGGCCTTTTCCAAACTTAACGATTCTGTGATTCAATCAGGCAACCCACCTGCAGACTTCTTTCTTTAAGACAGGAGAAGTCTCTTTCAGGTTAGGAATAGCTCGTGTTTTGGGTAAAGGCAGGTCCAGCAGAGGCACTGTGGTTCTGCACTGAGCAGCTCAGCAGGGAATGCACAGTTGCCAAAGCTCCACGTGTAACACCAGAGCCTTCCCTCCAGGACAGGAGGCCTCATAGCTTCTATATGGGACCTTCTGGTGGAACATTGTCCCATGAAGAAAAAAACCTCCTCCAGACAGAGAGAGGAAGCTCCACAAGGCAAACAAGGCTGTGTGTTAGGTCTGCTGGCTTCTGGGGAAGGGTCTCGGGTTGGCAGGATATTTTTAGAAGAGAGGGAGAGCATATGTGATGATCTGAGTTTTAATTCTTATTCTCCTTTCATTTCAAAAATAGAATATTCATCAGAAGCTCCTCTACATGTTCTTTTTTTTTCTATTGCACGCTTGCTCCTTGCTAGGATTTGAAGCTGAAGAGAAAAAACTGATGAGTACTCAAGTTAATAATGTGTGATTATTATGTTGATGAATTGATGGAGATGAATATATATGTAAAAGCTCTGCAAGATTTGCTCATCCATGCATCCTGAGTGAAAGCAATTATTTTGGTGAACAAATGGCGGTTGTATCTCTTAATAATACGTGCTGGGGTAAGGGATGGCCTGGGAACTTTGGTTCTGATGAATCTCCAGGACAGTTTTGCAAAATGATAATTAGCAGAATGCTGGAAACACCAGTCTGGGCATCAGTCTTCCAAAACTGACCAACTTACAAACATAGATCCTTCTTCCTATAGCAGTCTTTCGGTTCTCACTCATCACCTATGTTATTAAGATTTTCTCTGTCTTCATGTGGAGAAAAAGCAGATCCTGAACAAAGCACATCCCTGACCGAGAGACCGGGAGATAAAAACATACAATCCCATATCTATCTATGGAAGGAGGGAGGCTTGTTTGCATGTGCTTTGCTTCTCGTGATTTCTAACTCAGGCTCAGGATTTCAATGTGAACTCCATTATATTTTTGGGCCTGACTCACTGTTTTTTTTCATGGCAATACTTGCACTGTAAATTATCCTGACCTTCGCTGTGCATAAGCCTGGGGCACCGTGTGACCCCAGAGCTCTACCTCCAAGATGATCTACATACCCAGGAAGGTAGGGGAGAGAAGGGAGCAGGTGTGTGATACAGACGGGTGGTGGTGGGCAGCGTCCAAAGTCAGCATCAGCTAGAGCCCTAATAGCAGTGTATTGGGAAGGATGAGCTAGGCACTGAGAAATGCTGTATCTCCACCAAACACCTGACAAAGGTAACAAGGAAGGAATGGCCATCTTGCTCATGGGGACCCCAGCCACTGAATTTGCATCATGCTGTGGGATAAAGCACCACCAGCAAGTCATCTACCAACAGGTATGGCATTGGGCATAGCAGGGCTGTCACTACTGTCACTGGAGGTCTCAGCCCTGAGTATGCTCTTTGCATAAATCTGATGTGTGCTGACCTGTTCATTGTTTTTCTTCCCTTTTCTTTTTCTCCCCATGCTGTGCATGTCCTATTGGATTCACCCAGAAATCAGAGACTGTGGTATCCTTTAAAGACACAAGTCTATAAAAGTGATGAGGAAGTGTGACTAACTCATTAATGACTGAAAATAGAGGGAAAAGGAAAACACCTTCTTGTTGTCACTTTGTTAAAAATGTCAAGTCCAGATATTTTGTTGTTGTTACAAATACTTCCAAGACAGAGTAATGGATTTGATATGAATGGAGAAGCTTGTGTTAACCCATTTAAATTAATTTGGTTCGGCTCATTTTCAGCTAAGGGGATTAGATGGCTCAGGATTTGGTAATGTATGAGAGCGTTTTCCTAGAGAGGTCACATACTCACATACAGCCCAGGTCTGTAGTTGTTTGGAGGATGATGTTTCCAGGGCATCACAGAAGCAAGCATCTTCCATGTAGGAGCATTCACTAACAAAAGTCCAGTGTTGAAAAGGTGGATCAGGACCTTTTCTCTGAGAGGCCAGATGGAGTGCTCTGAGAGGTCAGATGGATATGAGGCAGACTAATGGGTAATGTATGAGAAGTTTCTACAGCTGCCAGTTGGTATGACTGCTAAATGGCCTCAACTTTGTGCCATCATGGCAGCCTTACCCAATGGGAGGAGGCGGGGTGGGATGCCCCCCTTATTTATAGCACCCCTTCTGGCTGTGGGTAGGAGGATAGTAGTTTGGTGCTGTGGTCTTCCCAGTTGTTTGCTGTATTCCTGCCTGTTAGGCTGCTGCAGGAGAGTCATGGTGTGGTGCATCCAATACTAGGCTTGACCCCAGTGGATAAGTTCCTTCTTGTGTGGCTCAAAATACTAAATGTCTGTGGATGATGCTTTCTAAAGATCTACTCCTGTCTGCTAGTCCTGGAAAGCCAAATAACTAGCAGTGGGCTAGGAAATGGGAACCAAAGGCTTCCCAGACTCTCTGAGTTGGGGATTGGGTAGCTCTGAAAGCAGGAGGAAGATGATGGCCCTGAGAGCACAAGGGGTGCCCTAGCTGGAAGTGTAGATAGAGCAATGAGGGCCTGAGCAAAAGCAGAAAAAATGGATTCCTTCTGAGTCCTCCCCAGCTTCCTCAGGTGAATAGAGCTCTGCCCAGGTGCTGTGCAGGCCTGCAGGGAGATGCACTTGCCTGCCAGCATCTTAGCGGAGGTAGGAGGGAGTTTTATCAGGTGGAGAAGTGTGGAGGTGGCTAATCAGTGTGGGTCTGATGGTTCTTGCTGCTGGAGGAAAAATACCTGGCTTCAGTTGATCTGCTGTCAGTCTACGACAAATTCTTGTTTGGGAAGCTCCGTTGCCTTCCCACTACCACTTTTGGAGGGGTTTAAGAGCTGAAGGAGTCTGGGAAATTCAGTACCTCTGCTTTTTCTAGAGCCAGCTTAGTATCACTGCAGGGAAATGTAATGTTTTACAGGAGCACCCTTCTCTGCAGAAAGGGATGTAAAAGCAAAATCCTTCAAACTATGTATTTACTCTGTAGAATGCAAAGCCAGGGATCTGTCTGAGTGTGTGTGCCCTGGACAGGGAGAATGGGTGACTGATCCTTGTTCTGACAGAGTACTGCATCTTCATCTCCTGATGGCAGGATCTGCCTTCTGCACTCGGCCTAACAAAGAAACCAGTGTCTATGGCATCCCTGCAAAGTAAACTTGCTGTGGTTTGGGCTGGGTGTTGCCTATTTCAAGGGGTGGGAACTGGTGTTCTTAGTCAGGTTGCTCTTTAAGAGTTTATTGCTTGAGTCCCAGTAATGATGTCACATTGTTAACTATCAGATTTAGTAAGGTGATTCAGCTTTGTAGGTCTGTAAATGAGGACAAATAATTTATGATAAACCTGAAAACTTTTCCCCTCAATTTTCTGTAATCTTACCAAGCACGTATCACTCAGGCAAGAGATAAGCCTGGCTTTGGAAGGCTACCCTCCTCACTGAGGGAGAAATAGCTTTAAAAAAATCTCCTCAATGTTGGGCCAGGTCTCTCCCAAAACCAGATCATATTCTGAGAAGTTGGTGATTTTTCTTAATGCTGAAAGTCCTCTGTGCATGTAAAGGTGCTTTGCTGAATTGAGTCCACCAGTTGTACAAAAGTTGTGAGGTTGATGTCTACTCTCTTGTTCCATTTTTAAGCCTGTACATTGAGATCTTGTTTTTATTCAGCCTGGGAAGCTGTCTAGTGATATCTTTTAAAGTCAGCCTTGATTTAGCTTGTTCTGTAATCCTTCGATACCTCTGGGACAACCTTTACACTGTTTTTGCAGCCGGTTGATTGTTGTCTCTCACTTCCAAATTTCCATGGGATATTTGCAATATCCCACTCTAATACCTACTAATCCATTAAAAATACCCCTGGGATAGATTAGGTAATCCACTGTGCTTGTGGATTGTGCTTGACTGTGCTCCTTAGCTCTCTGCTTTCCCTAGAACAGTCGCAGAATGAGTGTTACATCTGCAGTGGGAAAGCATTGTTCCTCCAGAAGGATCCCTCAGCACTGGCTCACAAGCAGGCACAGCTTGCTCAAGAAAATATTCTCTCCACTCACATCTGCAGGGACAGCTTCATTTGACAACATAATGGAAATGTGGCAGCTATTATCAAGTTTAACTGATAGGGTATGTCTGCAGAGAGCATCTTGGGGGTAGCACCTGAGTGGTCAGATATGCATACTTTGCAAGTGCTGCATCTCTTGGCCCTCTGCTGAAAGATCAGCTTCAGTGCTTACTTGGAGGTAAACCTGTCTTTTACCTAAGCCCTTGATTTTTTCTGTATTTGGATATGCCAAATACCTGTTCAGGAAACAAACTAGCCCAGCCCTCCTGGCTCATGGGCTGCTAGTGTCAGGAGGACATATGACTTAGGAAAGTACATACTTTAGTTACTCTGTTGGAGCAGAGTAGTGTGGGCTGGAAATTCCCATTAGCCTCCTCACACAGGGTTCTGCTGTGCCTGATCTGATTTGGATGGATGGAAGCCTAGCAAGGCTAGGCACAATCTTGTTCTGTGTGAAAGCTCAAGATGTGCCAAGCCACGTCCCTAAAGAAACATGGCAAAATGCAGCAAGCCTGTCAGGCAGAAGAAACTGTTTTCTGCCAGACCTACCTGGAGAGTGGCTGCAAACTCCATGAGTCAGTGGTGATGGGCATCCCTCCCATGCAGAAGATTAAATCCATGGGGAAGCAGCAGGCATGGATAGATCTGTATATTTTGGATACCAGGGCTCTGACTTCCAGCTCTAGACTACCACTCTTTATTCATGTGAAGCAAGAAGATTCCTTAGCACAAGTCCCTCTGCCTCTCTGTTTCCTCACAGTGTAGCAAATGTTGTAGCTGTTAACATGCCATGAGACCATCTCTCTTGTAAACTACAAAGCTGGCTAAAAGGCTATTGTCATGGTACAATTTTCTCCTGTACATCCAATGGATATCAAGGAGTGACCTGCTAGAAGCATCAGGAGAGTTTTGATATCAGCCTCTGGATGCATGATAGCTCATAGCAATGATGGCTGTTGTGCTGATCCTTGCAAGCTCACTGCGCAGCTATTAGATGTGGATGGGGGAGAGGTCAACAGTGAGTCATAGAAGTAAGAATTAAAAAAAAGAAAAATGTTTGGAGGACGTTTAGTTGGTATTTAAACCTCAATTTTTTTGAAAAGTTGAAGTAGGTGCTTAAGAGATTCTGCTGATCTTGGCACTTCCAGATGTCACCACAAATCAGAGATGCTGGATGAAAGCTGCTCCCAAAACATTCGTGCTTTCATGATATGCGGTCAACTTTCCTTGCTCATCCAGCAGGATTAATGTGTACTGAATCATAGAATGGTTTGGGTTGGAAGGGACCTTTAAGATCATCTAGTTCCAATTCCCAACTATAGGCAGGGACACCTCCCTCTAGACGAGGTTGCTCCAAGCTCCATCCAGCCTGGCCTTGAATGCTTCCAGGGAGGGGGGCATCCACAGCCTCCCTAGGCAACCTGTTCCAGAGTCTCCTCACCCTCACAGTAAAGAATTTCATCCTAATATCTCATTTAGATCTACCCTCCTCCAGTTTAAAGCCATTTTCCCCTGCCTGTCACTACCTGCCCTTATAAAAAGTCTCTCCTCAGCTTTCCCTTCAGGTACTGGAAGGCTGCTAGAGTCTCCCTGAAGCCTTCTCTTCTCCAGGCTCTTTTAGCTTGTCCTCATAGGAGGGGTGCATACTGCATTTGTACCTAAGCTAAAAGAAAAAGAATGGGAAAATTACTGGAATCTTCATTGTTTGATGTATTGCATGCTGGGATGGCATCCCCTTGTCTGATAAGACAAGGAGAAATGGTTTCAAACCAGAAGAGGGGAGATTTAGACTGGATATAAGGAAGAAGTTTTTTACAGAAAGGGTGGGTGAGGCACTGGCACAGGTTGCCCAGAGAGATGGTGGTTCTCCGTGCCTGAAGACACTCAAGGTCAGGCTGGATGGGACTCTGAGCACCTGATGGAGCTGTAGGTGTCCCTGCTCATTGTGGGGGAGTTGGACTGGATGGATGATCTTTAAGTGTCCTTTCCAATGATTCTATGATCTTCTAGACATTCTCCCACTAACTCCTATAGCAGTTGAGATTCAACAGCACAGCCAAATAACAATTTGTAAACTCCTCCTACACTCCTCCAATGTTGTGGAGGGAAAAAACAGGAACACTTCTATTACCCTGGTGCTGGCAGTAATATGGGCGACTCCCCTGTGGTGAAACTGAGTGTTCAGGCACTACATGGGACTTTAAATTATCTTCTGGGAAGATGTAAAAGAAACTGTGGAGTAGTCTTTGGGCTGAAAGCTGTTCTGGATAGGACAGAGTGGGATTTCTTGGCAGCCTGGATGGCTGGGTCCGGGCAGCAAGCCCCGGTCCATTCAGTGCCACTGATTACCTGGTAGCTCTCTCCATCTAACTAACAGTGTCTGTCAGCCTTGTATAACCAGCTCCTCACTGCACGTAGCAGTGACGTAGGCCACGGTTTTAAGTTGTAAACATAAAGCCAGGCTGCCCTGAGGTCCAGTGCTGAGAACAAAGCAGGGGCAGTGGCTTGGACAAGCTTTTTCCTGGAGAAAGAGCAAGTAGATACTGAACAGTTCTCCTGCATTCAGCAAAGCGGGAGTCATATTGAAGGCAAAAGTCCTGGGAGTGAAATTAATCTGTGTGCTTGTCTTGCCTTTGGCAAGCCTGAGAATACTCTAATTGGAGGTGGAAGACGGGAGGGAGGTGGGAGCAGAGGAATCGTTGAAAATGCAAGTAAGGCACTGCAGTCCTATAGTGGCATCTAACAAGAAACCTTGCCCTCTCCATGTCTGCCTGTATTGCCCTGCTTTTGCAGAAACATTTCTGCCAGCCAACACAGGGCAACCTTGTCTGGGACTTGCTGCTTCTGGGCTCTAGTGCCACTGCTGTCCTCTGGTTTCTGGAGAGCATGCGTGGACAGAGGATTATGGACACAGGACACAGACCTGTTCTTTGCACAGATTTGGTGTCTGAAAACTCATTTTCTCTGGCAGAAGTCTTTAAAGCAGTTCTAATGCTACTGCGGGAATCATAGAATCATAGAATGGCCTAGGTTGAAAGGTACCACAATGATCATCTATGAAATCATCAATGATTTCAACCCCCTGCTATGTGCAGGGATGCCAAACACTAGACCAGGCTGCCCAGAGCCACATCCAGCCTGGCCTTGAATGCCTCCAGGGATGGGGCATCCACAACCTCCTCGGGCAACCTGTTCCAGTGCATCACCACCTTCTGTGTGAAAAACTTCCTCCTAATATCTAACCTAAACCTCCTCTGTCTCATTTTAAGACCATTTCCCCTTGTCCTATCACTATCCAACCTTGTAAACACACATTCCCCCTCCTGTTTATATGCTTCCTTCAAGTATTGGAAGGCCACAATGAGGTCTCCCCAGAGCCTTCTCTTCTCCAAGCTAAACAAGCCCAGTTCCTTCAACCTTTCTTCATAGGAGAGGTTCTCCAGCCCTCTGATCATCTCAGTGCCCTCCTCTGGACCCGCTCCAAGAGCTCCACGTCCTTCCTGTACTGGGGGCCCCAGACCTGGAGGCAGTGCTGCAGATAGGGCCTCACAAGAGCCAAGTAGAGGGGTACAGTCACCTCCCTCTCTCTGTTGGCCACCTTTTTTTTAATGCAGCCCAGAACACAGTTGGCCTTCCAGGCTGCAAGCACAAACTGCTGGCTCATGTCCAGCTTCTCTTCCACCATGACCCCCAAGTTCTTCTCCAAGGGCTGCTCTGGAGGAGATCTTTCCCCAGTTTGTATATACCTGGGATTGTCCTGACCCAAATGCAGCACCCTGCATTTGGCCTTACTGAACCTCATTAGGTTTTCATGGGCCCACTTCTCCAGGCTGCCCAGGTCCCTCTGGATGGCTTCCCTTCCTTCCAGTGTATGGACTGCACCGCTCAGCTTGGTGTCATCTGCAAACTTGCTGAGGGTGCACTTGATGCCATTGTCTGTCATTGAAGAGCACCAGTCCCAAGACCGACCCCTCAGGGACACTGCTTGTGGCCAGTCTCCACCCTGACACAGAACTATTAATCACAACCATTCAGATAACTAATTCCTGATCCATCGAGCAGCCCATCCTTCAAATCCACACCTCCCCAGTTTAGAGAGAAGGATGTGGTGAGGGACCACATCAAAGACTTTGCAGAAGTCTGGGTAGATGACATCCATCGCCCTTCCCCCATCCACTGAAGCCATCACTCTATCATAGAAGGCCACCAGATTGGTCAGGCAAGATCTGCCCTTGGTGAAGCCATTGGCTGTCTTGAATCACTTCTTTGTCTCATATGTGCCTTAAAATATCTTCTAGGAGGATCTACTCTATGATCTTCCCAGGCAATCTTGGAGACTGATAATGCCACAGGCAGGGTACGAGCAGGGAACACTGGGACTCATGCATATAGTTGTGCTGGATGAGCCTCACTGTTGGCCAAAAGACAGTGCTACATTCCCTGTCTTCTACATGTGATGCACTTGAATGTTAAGAACAGGGCTGCCCCATTAATATCTCTGAACTCCTTCTCAAAGCAAGCAGGTCTCAGAATGGGAGCAGTGGGCTTGGAGTGGTTTCTGGACAGCAATATACCCAAAGTGGTTTAGGAGAATGCTATACATTGGAGTTTGCTTTTTACCCCTTTGTGCTGATGACATGTCATTTTTACTTCAGAGTCTGGCTACCATCCTTTAAAATAGAGATGTAGACAAATTGGCAAAAGGCCAGAGGAGAACAGCACTAATTGTTAGAGCTTTAGAAAACATGACCTCCAAGGAGAGGTTGGAGAACTCAGGTGCATTTAATCTAGGAAAGACGGTATTAGTGGGTGAGGGAGAAGGATGTCATGGTTTCTCAGTACATAAGTTTCACAGTACATAAAAGCTGTTGTCAAAGAAGGATGATTGATTTATTCTTTCACTATCATTGGTGGGGGGAAGGGAGGGTGGGAGATGATGAGACAATCAACTACGCTTGTACTGCAGAGAAGGTTTAATTTGGATATTCAACTAATGCTTTCTCAGAGCAGTCAAATGCAGGAGATTGTCCAGGGGAGCAAGGGAATTTCTGATACTGGTGGTTTTAAAGAAAGCTTCCACTAAAGAAGTTTTAAGTTTACTTGAGTCTGCTTCTGTGAAGGATATGGGCTGTGCAACCTCCCAAGATCCTTGTCAACCCTTTCTTCCAGTAGTTTGGGCTGGAGGGTAGACTTGAGGCTGAAGCCTGTCCCTTAGCAACTGCAAGCCTTTGCTGTGCCAGCAATGCCAGGTTCACATACTCAGAGATGCATGAACCAGGCTCCTCAAAGCACTGGCTGTAGTTTATAAAAGTGATGTGGCTTTAGTAGATAATAATATAAGTTCCATTTGACTGCTCACCATTCTCGAGTCTTTGACTGTTTCTATATTGTAGTTGGAAATCTAATGGCAGAGAAATCTAAACTTGCTCTAGTTTAACTTTCTGGGCTAGGAGTGAAGCAAGGGCGGTGTGAACCATGGTGCAGTCCTGCTGCCCAAGTCACCTTATTGTGTTTGGAGGCACATTACGTACACTGAATTTTGTGCTATAGATTTTGCTTCCTCCTGCAGCTGAACTACAAGGCTGAAAACTGGAAGAAATGCCTTGATCCAGGCTGCCATCACCCCTGGCTGCAGTGAAAACAGACAGGCTTGGGAACACAATCTTTCCTCTGCAGTTGTGCCATAGGGGTGGCTTCTGTAGCAACACGATGCTGGGTTCTGGGGCTTTAAAACATTATAAAATAAAATGTGAAAGTAATAACTGGTTGCTGGAAAAATATTGCAGATTAGCACAACTTGTTCTCTACCTTGGCTGTTTTTGTATTTGACAAGTATCACTTGCAGAAAAAGGACTGATTTTATTATAACTCTTTTGTCTGCTTTCCTTCCAACTTCCCCTGAGAACATTTTTCACAGACGTCAAACTGCTTTGAGGACAAAATGTTGGTGACTTCTCCAGTGGTGGTGGTGAGAAATGGAGATGCGTGGCGGTGCTGTTCACTGGTGGAAGAGGCAGAGTTTCTCACTCTCCCTCACTTGTGAACTTGCCTACAAACCTTTCCAAGGCATAAACATTTTCTCTTAGGGGTAAAGGTCTAGTTTGCAGATAAAAGCATAAATCTTTAATATCAGGTTTTCTTTTGCATCTTTTCAGATCTGCAGATGCCGAGCTCTGCCTTTTGAACAAATTCAGATGACGTTATCCTGTATTTTAAATACCCTACTTTTTGTATCCCTCTTGCCTGAAGCTATTAACATTGGCAGAATTGATGTCCTTTGTTTATTCTGTGTACTACTTACAGCCTGAATGTTGGACAGCAGCCGATCTAGTTTCTCTCTGGGCTGTGGTAAGAGGTAGGGCGAGTATTTCCTGCTGGCTGTGTATGCACTGAAGAGATGGAAGGGCAGTCTCCAAATTGGAATGGAGGTAAAATGGCTTCCTGGCAATCAAGCCAAGGGTAGATGCAGTATAGATCTTTGCATACCTTCATCTCTGGAATGCTTGACAGATCCACACCCCAGGGGATGGAAGTAGCTTGTGGAGCCTCCCACTTGCTGTGATGGATGGGGTGTAGAGGTCTTGGCAGTGCCCAGAGTGGCCATTGGGAACATTGCTGACTGGGCACAAGCTCTGGGTGCGGGTTAGCACAGACTGATGGGGAGCAGCACAACCGATCTCCGCTCCAGCACTTGTCTTGGAGCTGGGAGTTGGAAGGTCTGGATCTTATCCACAGCTCTGACACTGAGTCACTGCATGACCCCAGGCACTCAGATACCATGGTGATGAACACAGCACAAATGTCTAGACAGATAGATTAGATTGGATAGTCTCTGCATTTGACAAATATTTGCATATCACCGCTGTCAGTGCTTCCTATTGCCACCCAGACCGGTTGTTTCAGTGGGTTTCTTGCACAGCAGGGGTGAAGAAAAGCTTTTTTTTCTTTGCACCAAGAAAGGAAAGGACACCCAACCACAGTATCACATTCACCAGTATTGACAAACTGGAAGCAAAGAAGACAGCAGGGCATCTCTTGGAGGAAACAACGCTGGCATGCAGTGGGGCTCAGGAGTCAGGAGCTGGCTTCTCCCCAGCTCTGCTGCAGCCCTGACACAGCCCCATCTTTCCTCTTGCAGCCAATTAGTCAGTAAGGTCTTCAGGGCAGTGATACTTCCTGCTATAGCTGCTACCACTACAAGGTCCTGAGTGCGGAAAAAAAGACAAACTACTTGAAGTGAGACTTCCTGAAGTGCTTTACTGGTGCTGCTGTCAGCCTCTGGCACAGTGCAGGATGCGAGGAGGTTGGCTGTCACAGAGTAACTTGTGGTTATTTTCCCACCTGGTTCCTTTGTAATAGATGAGCAGAGCAATACAAGGATGTGGCTGGGAGCCTAAACTGCATGGGGATTTCTGGAGGCTCTGCAAGGTCTCCTGAGCACCCTGTCCCTGGCACCACTGACAGCGAGCCAGGAGTGCTGCAGAAGAGCACTGCCTCTTTCAGGGGATTTGCCTAGCAGGGTCTAATTACAGTTGTTGATTCTGATGTTTTCAGTGTTGTTCATATTCCATTAAAAGATAATGCTGCTTAATTTGCAGCAGAGGGTCTTGGTTAACAGTACACCCAATCACAAGGCAGCCCTAATGACACTACTTCCCTACTTCTGGAAACATATAATTAAAAAATCACTTCATTTCCAGTTGTGTGGTTCTCCCCTCTACCCCAATCTCCTAATTACTTTCTAAGCCATTGCATGATTGTCTGTAAATATTTCAGCTCTTAGATCTACTAATGAGTCCATGGAAGAGTTAACACCTTGAGTGGCAGAACTGCTTGCCTTTCCCTCTCTTGTACTACACTGCAAGGAAGCATTTTCTACCTGGCACATGTGAGAAGGCTGTTGTCTGCAGTGGAATTGAGTTTGACTGTGGAGCAGTGGGGATGACAGGGGACTGGTGGCTCTCAGAAATCCCATCCCCAGCTGCTGTAGGTAGAGCCTGTGCTAGTTTTAGCAGCAGATGTGCATCTCTCTGCAAATCATTTTACACATCTTAAGTGAGGGATGGTGTACCCTCATGCCAATGGCAAAATGGGGAATTTGTTCTCTAATTCCAGCACTACTCTTTGCTTCTCTGAAAAGCCACAGTAGATATGCTAGTTTCTAACTTAATGGATCTGTTTCCATTACTTGTCTGGTGTCTTGGGTATTAAAACTCATCTGGGCTTTGGTTGGTACGGCAGTGCTGGCAGGAGGATGGAGAAGTGAGCTGGAGTATCTTTCCTGCCCATGTATCGCATGGGTTTGATTGCTGTGTTCTGTGTATAGTCAATCAGCAACACCTTCTGCAAGACCTCTGAGAGCCTGCTGATGTCTCTGAAGGTGTTATTTGGAATAACCAGAGATAATTGTATAACTAGGGGGAGTGATTAACTTCCAAGAATTAAAGAATCAAGCTGGGAGTTAGACAAATCTATTCTTCTCTAATAATCTCAGCACATGTGACTTTGAAATTCTGGATACTTGCAGAATGTGAGGCTGCTTCAAATCATATCCATACATTTCTAGTCAGTGCTGTAATAGCAAGCAGGAGGAGAGAGCCTGGATATGGTCCTAACCTAGTCTGTTTGTGTTTCAGGTAACCCTGTCACAGTGGGAATGAGCATCCATATCTCCAGCATTGACCAGATCTCTGAAGTCAACATGGTGAGTTTGGGATGAAAAACAAGCAGAACAAAAGGCTAATAAAATGTTTTACCTCTTTCTGGTTGAGATGCACATCCAAGACAATGCCTCCTTGGAGTCACCTGAGCTGTCAGGGTGCCCTGATGAAAAGAAGGCCAGACAGCTTTTCTTCCTTAAGCTCCTCCTGCAGATCTTCCCTGAAACCTGTTGGGAAGTTGTTGGAGAAAGGTTGTAATTGTCTGATACAAAATGTGTTTTTTTTTCTCATTGGACATAGGATTATGAGAAATGTTGTACTATGGCTTGAGACAGTTCTTCATCACTAAAGCATAAAAAATTCAAGCATGATTTCTTCATGTGCAGCATGATAAAAAAGAAAGTTCAGCACATCACTGGGCTGTACTAAATGAAGTCTCCAAATTTTTTTTCTGGTTTCTGTCTGAGCCTTGCTCTTTCCACCCACTAATTGCCCTGTGTCACAACTGGCACCACAGCCCAGCTCCTGACCAAAACAATTCTGAAATTAAGCCCTCACAAAGCAAGGCTGGTGTGATGGACCTCTGGTACATGCCTGTATCTGCTGGTAGTATTTGTGATGTAATTGAAGGAGTGTAGTTTGCTTCCTGATGAAATAAGTCCTGGAAAGGTTAGCATTCACTAGCTCAGAGAAGCATCCTCAGTGTCATCTGTCAGTATGTGGATGAAGAAACTTGGCTAGCATCTCTGGAGCTAGTTACAACTTATCCAGAGCAGACTCTCATCACTTATCATTTTGTGCCAGTTGTTTCCTCCAGCCTTTAATGCTGACTCCTTCAAAGTAGATGCTTGTATTTTTCTAGTGGAACAAAAGCAAAAGTAGCTTTACAGTCAGTGACTGCAAAGTTGAAAAACAGGCTTTGTCTGCTCGCTGGTAGTGATTTGGCATTTCTTTGGAGATCTATACTGGGAAGGGAGACATCTTAGGGCAATCTGCTTGCTTGGGGTGGCATTTATAATCTGGAGCTTTTCCTACCACTGAAGAAAAATGTTCTCTGCTCAGATAACAGATTTCACCCCGTTGCATTGCACTGATCTGTCACCTAGACCTACCTTCCTCCCTCCTGCCCAGAGGCTTTTCCTCTGAGTCCCTCTGCATGCCATGAGGATGGATGGGGACCATTCAGCAGCAGCTGTCCTATTCCTCAGTCCTGACCCATACAGGGTACCCTAGGCCAGCTTAGAGCTCTTGCTGTTCAAGACTGTTAAAATCCTGATCTCCCAATGCTCCTGTTCTATTTATCTGATTCTGGACTCCCCTGCCCTGTTTTCTCTAGCCCAACCTTTACTATCATTCTCTGTATGGCATGTTACACCTCAGTGTTAATAGTGACACTGAGCAGTGTGCACGTACAAAAATTCAGGTAAAGCTCTCAGTCCCTATTGCATTGGGTAACTGTGCTTGAGGTTAAGCTCAACTTCGAAAAGGCAGATGGCTTAACCCAGTTCCATCTATCCTGCCTGTCAGGACAAAGCTCAGCATTAAGTCACCTCCTCCCCCAGTCTCAAGCTGGACCTGAATTCTCCTATGCAGCAGCTGTCACCTTCCTTGCTAAAGCCAGGATGAAAAATTTGGGGTCTGGAAATGTTGTATAAGACCCCAGATTGCACAAGTGTAATTGCAGGAAGTGAAGGATGTATTCTCAGCTTAAGTGCTACAATTACCCTGATCTTCCTGTATAGATATCAGAAGAGAGCCAAATGCTTCAGATTCAAGATGAAGCTCCTGCTGGAGTGTCCATGGACTGTAAGGTCTTCTCAAGTCTTTTGCCATACAGCTGCTGTAGTCAGGCATGCTGTACACTGTGCTAGCAGCCATTCTCTCAGCAATACTTTCAACCCTTTCCTTATGAGAGCAATGCACTTCCCTTTCCAGTGAACACCATATTTCCTCTGCAGGAGGACTGCTGGGGCAAAAATGTATGATTGAGATTGTAGAGAAACCTCTGTGAAGTGTAGGGGAGAGCAGGCTGAACCAGCACCAACCTTCATCTGCATATCGCTCTGGGTCTTACAGAATGTGGGCAGCACTGCTGATGGACACTGAGTGTTTTAGTAATCATGGCATGGCTGTAACCAGAGCAAGCACTACGCACTGCCTATGCCACATGCCGTTGATGCTGCCATGGCATGTTGCTTCCATGCTTCTGATCATCTCTCCTGGCTTTCCGTAGGGATTGACAAACACAAACTCCTGGTCATCTTTCCTGCCTATGTTTGCAGGAGAACCCACTCAAGATCAAGATCTGTAAGAAGGGGTTAAATGATGAGAATCAAAATCAAACCTACAGGGAGCAGAATCTCACGGGATGCAGTTTTCCAGGCATAAGAGATTTACGTGCATCATTCTGGGTGACAGAGGCCCCGGGGAAAGGGCCATGTCCTACCCCTGTTCTGGACATGGTGACTGGCAAGAAAAACAAGGCATTTTTTGGCACTGTGTGTGATTGGGGAAGGGACTGTGCAATGAATAAATTAAAGGCACACAAGTGGAGCTGAGTTGTCATGGCAACCAAATAGCTTCTATTGTTCCACAAGGAGTGTTATTACTTACTGCCCCTTGTAGGATAATTAATTAATCCTCAGACATCCTTTCTGGAACAATGGGTTGGGCAGGCTGAGGAGAACCCCCAGCTCTCCCATGTGCCTATCCCTGGGACTCCTGGCATTTACTGGCTGCACAATGGTGGGGAACAAGTGCTGCCAGTGCCTGGCCATAGCGTGATTCAAGAAGTTGTTTTCTACAGGACTTTGGCTGGATGTGGTGCTTTGGAGGAATGCAGCTCCACCCACGATCTAAGTGACACTCTTTGCCTCCACTCCCATGAGAATGGTATTGCTGAAATGATTATGTGATGACATTTAATCCTGGAGGCTACAGGGCTACGCAAAGACAACACAACTGTGTCATTACACTGGAAGTTCCCAGACACCACAGAATGCATTGCAGCAGCCTGTACAAGCTCAGTGTCTCCTGGTCCCTTGCTGTACAAAGGCAAAGCATCTTATCTTCTTGAGGGCTGTGCCCTGACACCATGACATGGTACAGTGCAGATGGAGTCACACTGGGTTAAAAGAGGCTCCTAGGTGCACTGCTGGCTTTGTAATGATCTCCTAATCATAAGGGACCAAAACCATTGTCCTTATTTTAAAAAATGACATCTCATTCACCACAGCTGCTAACTGTGTGTGGTCAGCCGTATTTTCAAGCTCACTTGCTCAAGCAATGCTTTATTGCTGTGTACTCCTCTTAGCTCTGCTAAGCAATGCTGAGCTGCAGCCTCTGTTCTTGTCATTGATTAGAAGGATTATTTGCTGAGCCAAGATCAGTGACATCAATTGAAGTGCTTGGGAAAAGGTGGCAGGGGTCAGGCCAAGTAGGTACTGGGGGGGAGGGCTCATCAAGTGGAAGATCCTCTGGGAGGTGCTGATCCATGAAAATGAAAGGCCTGATGGGAGAATTCTAGGATTCTGTATGAATTTGCAAGTTGGGGTTTTAAAGGCAGTCTGAGAAGAGTAACACCTTCATAATGATGTTCTGTAGCTCAGTGGATCTGCTAAGAACAAAAGGATGGTACTTCCTAGTCAGCCTCTGAGGGAACAGGCTGGAGAAGTTATCTTGGTTGGATGCTGCTCTGATGGTATCCAGCACCAACTGCTTCAGGAGCATGCCCTTCCAGCAGATAGCTGAGAACTGGCCCAATCTGGACACTTTCTGCAGAGTGGGAGTGGAGGCTTCTATTTCCACCTGCAGCCTTGCCTCCCTCATCTTCAGAGATGTACTTTTCCCAGTACTAGACAGTTCAGACTCCCTTCAAGCATTCATGAAGGATTTCAATAAGTGAAACAACTAGATGCATTGTATGCATTTAGAAGAAGAGATGGTTATCTTTCATAATGCTTCAATTTCCCTGCCCTATGCTCCATGTGTTCCTAAGCCTGCTCCCCCTGTGTATCTGCACACCATAAGCAACTTGGAGCATGCAGCCGCTGTCGTCGTGATTTCTTTGTGGCTCCTATAATTTATTCATCCCGAGATGCTCTCCTACATCTGCAATAACATTGTTTCAGTTTGTTATAGCACTAGCTTTAAAGTTTTATAAACCTGGTGACAAGTTGAAAAGTTACAAGAGGATTATTGTGGAGGGCTAGCATAAGAAGCAAGGCTTCCATAAAGAACTGCTTGCAGGGATATACAAGGTGTTAAAGCAGTGATATTTGTGGGACTGGTGATACATTTTGCTGGGCAACAGTCCGCAGTGCAGAGAGGTTAGTGGCTGGTGCAGGATCCTTGGCAAAGCTAACCTTGATATTTCACTTCATTGCCTCCTGTTCCCTACTGCTCTATCATCACCTCTCACTACGCTGCTGCCTGGTGGGAGTGCCAGCAATCAGCTGATCATTTGGAGATTACAGGGAGATAGCAGACAGGATACCTCCTAACTTCTTGAAGTCTGATTGAAATCTAAGAAACCAAATTGTCTTGTTAGACAAAGAAGTTATCCCTGCTCAACAGGGATGCAATGTATGTCCCTGGAAAGCTATGAGCTGCAAGCATCTTAAATCTTCTTTTAACCAAGGAAAAAGGTGGTTTGGGTTTCATAACACAAGGGAAAGCATAACAAGACAACAGAGCAGCAGGACCCCAAGCCACAGCAAATGACAGTTAGCTCAAATGCAACAGCCATAGGGGGGGGGGGGGGGGGGGGGGAAGAACTGCTTACCTTCAGAAGACCTCAGGTATGCAGAAAGCTTCAGTAAGATGCCCTTACTCCTACTGCCAACCCTTAAAAGAGGTCTGGGAAGGGGTGGATCCTTGGTTCCACCCCTTCTAGTTACTCAGGTATGCTGCATGCACCTGAGCAACCCTGGGTTGGCCCTGCCTTCCCATCAGGTGCTCAATCACTGCTTCAAGCTGTGACTTCGCAATGCCATTACAGGTGTGTAAGGGTGTTTTTGTCCAGAAAAGATCATCCGACAGCCTGTTATGCCACCATCAGGGGTGCACCATTCTCTCCACTATGTTAAAGATTCCATTTATCAGGAATGTCTGCAATGGCCCATGTAGAGGAATTTTGTAGATTAATCTGTCCTGATCAGGCTTTGTAGTCCTGTTTTCACTGCAGTATGAATGTGACTAGCTGAATCCCAAATCAATATAACCCACACACATTAATACATGGGTGATTCTGCTGTGTGCTGAACATAGTTGGTGAAAGAAGGCAGCATAGATGGATAGACTTGGTATGAGAGACAGCAGCTTCTTAGGCTACAGGACACATGGGCACATCTCTTGGCCTTTGATTGCTTTCCAGTGGACCAGCAGTACATCTGCAATAGCAGGCAGGAAACATAATACACACCTGGAGAGGATTTTCCATTGAGATGCTTGTCTTGAGTTTTAAAACTCAAGTTTTTAAGGAGCGAGTTCTGCTATGGATGTCGTACTACCACATATTCTCTTAAAATATATAAGCATTTTTCATATTTATCTGAAATTATTCTGCTTTGTTGGCAACTACATTCAATGGGGAAAAAAATGATATAAAGATATTTTCCAGTCAGTCTATTCTATGTATCTGGATAGCAAAGGTTTTAAAGGTTCAAGTATTCAGAACCTATAGTCAGAGGTTTCTGGGTTATATGATGTAAGTATGACAAGACATTACAGTACTGTAACACTAGAGGTGTCCCTCTAGCCTCAACTATCTCCTGATTCACAGCACTGCAGTATCCAGATGTGTGTGTGAGTATGCTACATCCTAATATTTAAGGTTTCTGAATATTGAAGTCTGCCAAAACACAGCAAAGATGCATCTCTGGTGCTGAGCTGAATGGGTGGCATGTTGTAATAGTACTGCAGGGGCTGTAGTCCTGCTGGATTTGCTGTAGGCTCCTGCAATGGTAGTGTTGCAGGTAGCAGAGGACGCCTTGGTGCTGAAGAAGGGCCAAATTCTTGTAGTGTAGCAGAAGCGTGGTACAGTTCCGATGTACCCAGATTTTGTGGTGGCATGGACAAATAGGAGTTGTGCTTTGTTTTGTGTGCTAGAGGATTCTGTGTGCTGTCATTTAAACTGTAATATTGCAAGCTGAGATGGTAGGTTTCTTTAGAGCTGGCAATGGTCTGTGCCTTCCTCTGCCAAACATTGCCTCAGTACCACTTAGGTCATGCAGCAATTGTCACTTGCGTGCAGGGCTGTAATGTATTGGGTGGCTGCTTGCTTGGAAAATCAAACAGTAGCAGTTCTGTACATATTAAATGGTATTTTCCTGAAGGAGAGAGTTAACAGGGAATGAGAAGGAAGGTCCTGCTCTAGGCTATGAGCAGTATCCTCTGCAGGCTGCCATCAGTTACATGTAGTCACCTGGGTGGCTTTCTCACATGCTTCTCCAGCAGTGGAAAGTAACTTCTGCACAAACACACAACCCAATGCTAGCTGAAGGGAAGCAGCAGAATCCTGGTGCTTTTTCCTATTGTCCATGAGCTGCTTGAAGAAATAAAGACAGTTGTAGAAGGGGAGAAAGGAACTCTAATCCATAGCAAGAACCCATTTTCTCTGCTATTTCTAGACCTTACTTGCTTTGCCTATTCCTCCAGTTGTCATCCCATCATGGAACGCTGGGTCTCAAGGTGACTTACCAGCACTGATACAGTTTAAAAGGCTAAGAGCTGCTTGTGGATATCTACACACACCACATTCTACTTTAACAGAAATCCTACTGATTGTACTGAAAGATGCAGAATTAAGCCATAGACTCATTTGAGTTGGAAGGGACCCTTAAAGTCCACCTAGGCCAACTTCACCAACAGCTCCATCAGGTGCTCAGAGCCCCATCCAGCCTGACCTTGAGTGTTTCCAGAGATGGGGCACCACCACCTCACTGGGCAACCTGTGCCAGTGACTCACTACTCTTATCATAAAAAACTTCTTATGTCCAATTTAAACCTCCCCTCTTTTAATTTGAGACCATTTCCCCTTCTCCCATCACAACATACCCGGCTAAAGAATCTGTCCCCTTCTTTCTTATTGCTCTCCTTTAGCTATTGAAAGTCCACACTCAGGTCTCCCTGGAGCCTTCTCTTCTCCAGGCTGCATGGCCTCAGCTCTCTCAGTCTGTCCTTGCAGGGAGGTGTTCCAACCCTTGCATCATTTTTGTGGCCTTCCTCTGGATGCATTCCAATAGCTCCATGTCTCTCCTGTACTGAGGACTCCACATCTGAATGCAGCTCTCCAGGTGATGTCTCACAGTGCAGAGTAGAGGGACAGGATCACCTCTCTCAACCATCTCACCACAGTGCTTCTAATACAGCCCAGGATACGGTTGGTTTTCTGGGCCGTGAGGGCACATTGCTGGCTCACATC
Organism: Phasianus colchicus; assembly: GCF_987193195.1. Lineage (NCBI taxonomy): Eukaryota > Metazoa > Chordata > Aves > Galliformes > Phasianidae > Phasianus > Phasianus colchicus. The sequence continues at coordinate 9,634,342 of NC_143449.1, forward strand.
CAGCTTGCTATCCACCAATATCCCCAAGTCCTTTTTGACAGCCCTTAGACTAAGGTACTGCATGGAGACAAGGAAAGCATCAGGTCTGAGGGAACTTCTGTGTGATGAGATGTGGGAGTGGCTGCTGAAATTCAAACGAGCAGTGCTCCCATCCCTGCCCCAAAACACGATCCTTTCACAATAGGGTGGTGATCTTGCACAAAGTAGTTAAGAAAAATGCAAACTACTGTGAAGGATCCTGATGTGCTCCACATTCTTGGTTATGAAATTAGTTACAAAGAGATTGGCTTGGGTTAAAAACTGGAAAATAGGTCAGTGTGACTCATATGTCAATATGTACTGTATTTATGGCAACTCGTAGAAGGGAAAAATCTTATCTATCTTCTATAATATGTTGAAAATCATCCTATTCCAATGACAAAATTCTCCCTATATCTTTGACCTTGATGTTGGCTACCTGTAGAGACAGCCCAGTGAATTCACTACATCTTAGAGTCAAGTTGCTAAGTAACAAACCAAAGATCACCATACCATTTCTTCAAATGCCAGAAGAAAGCTAGGACCTGCACAAGGAGCCAGAAACTCCTTCTGAGATGGAGGTCCCATGGATTTGAGGTGTGTGTAGCAGAGGGCAGTCTGGTAAAGCAGCAGCCCTACTTGGATCCGTCCTCATGTGAGTGGGGGAAAGCTTTATAGCATCCCCTATAATGAAGTCCCCTGTGTTTGTGCTGAAAGGCTCTAATGTCTTTGTCATTAATGATGTTCTGGAATGAAATATTTTTGTTGGCTGAATTGCATGATTCTACCATGGACGTAGATCAATTGATAATGAGCTGTGGAAGCCTTGCTGAAATAAGCTCTCAGCCGAAGAAAAACTGGGAGCTGCTGAGCTAGAGTATGACTCTTTCCCCCTGAGGCTTTCTATTCTACCATGCAGATTTCCTCCTAGAAATCCTGTAGCATTCGCAGGATAAATTAATGGGAGTTTACACAGGAAACCCATTATCTGTGCAACTGGAATAGATTGGATATGGACAAGCAGTTGGATGGACTGGGTGATTCCTAGACCAAATCTGGGATTTTGCAGCACTAATAAGATGTGCTGGTGCTGCTTATTGAGTATAAGCATTTACATATCCCCATTAAGCATCTTTCCATTGTGCCATGTGTTCTAAGGAGCAGCTCTGCAAGTGCTCCAGTATCACAAGTCGGAACCTCAGCAAGGCTTAGTCAACCCCACTTCTAGGACTGAAAATGAGTTCGGATGCCTGGCTCAGTGGGTGATTTCCCCCATGTGAATATTCTGTGCTCTCACTGAAGAGACTTATGTTCACTCTGCATTTTCTAGATGACTCCACCCCACAGCAGGAAAGAAGTCATATTGGAGAGGATGAGAGTCCATGGCTATATGGTTTGCAGCACGCTTTCAGCTGAACAGTGCTATGTATTGCAGTGCTCCATCTGTTCCTGAACAAGCCAAGTTATCTTTAGATCTGAACATGTCAGCATTGTATGGCAGTGGTATGAACCACTTCAGCTTGCACTGTGGCATTCCTGTAGTAGTTAGAATTGTTACTGCAGAAAACTGTCCTGGACGATTTTTTCCTGCTTCGGTTTTTATATTACAGGCAGAACTCCCACAGCCTTTATATATATTTATATATATATATTAAAAAAGCTGTCTGCATTTGAGAACAGTGTTCTAAATGGCCACCTGTTTCAATAGCAATGCTGCAGCATTGGAGAAGATTAGTGCAGAAGTATCTTCCCACAAGTGAAGGCTTCATCTGGTTGATTGAAAACCGTATTAGATCTTGTAGATCTGACCTGCTGACATCTTGTCATATATATATTTATAGCATGCAGCAATGCAATGTGCGTGCGCAAGAGTGCCAGCACCTCAATATAGAACCCAGCTCTGAATACAAGGGCGTGCGTGTCGTGTTGCTATTTGAATATGTAAATAAATGGGGCTATATATAGCTCTATATGTTATGTACATGTTGAGTGAAGGTGGCAGATACGACAGCTGAATAGCTTTTCTGTTTCTGAATGCTGATATAGGCTCCCTGCGTGCTCCCTACATCTCTCGTGCTTGCTCCTACCACTCTCAGCCTTTCTGCTATCACATTTTTCAGGCCTCTGGAGAAGACTGTGTGTGGGGACAGGAGCTGTTAATATTCTGAGTCTGTGCGGAGTTGCTAGGCTACAGAGAAAAATGAACATTCAAGGAAAAATGATGGTGAGAGGGAAAGGATCTGCTGAGCTGTTTGTAGATCCAGAAAGGCCTTCTAGTCAGATGAAAGGGATCGTTTTGGGGAAGGAGCTAGTGCATGCATGTGGGATGAAATGCGGGCAGTCTCTGCTGCACTGGCACAAGCAGACTCTCGGGGCATCTCCAGCCAGAAAACTGTCAGGGAAAGAAGTGAAAGGTGGGATCCTACAGCCCTTGCTTCCTTCCACACCACTGCCTGCAGGGCACATGCAGCTGGCTGCTTTCCATCTACCAGGGAGCAGTGGGCCACCTGGGATGTGCACTCTTATACATCCCTCACACCCCTCTTTACAGTATGCTGTGAGCTCCCACCTGAGGCTCTAGGGAAGAGGAATGCAAACCCAAGCATGTTTACATCTTGCAAGCTGTAACCATCTCCTTCTTCATCTCCCTCTTCCACTGCTGCAACCTGCTGCCACAGGATTTCCTTTTAAGTCATTGTGACTGCAGGAGAAGGCAGCCTGTGCCTTTCATCTCCCCATGCACTTTGCATTCCTAGGTCATGGATACACAAAGTACTGACCCTTTCGTTCATCAAGTTTTCAACTGAGGTTCAAGTAGACTTGAAGGTCTACAACACACCAGCTCCAGTACGATCCTGGTTCTCCTAAACCTCCAAACAGGTGTCTTTTGTTCCTCTCTTCTGGAAGGTCAGCTTTGCCCTGTGCTCATGTTCCTGTCTGCAAGATTTCTGCTCCCTCGCAATATTGCTGGCTGTATCAGAACCCTCAGAAAAATTAAACAGTGCCTTTGGGTATTTTTATTATCTGGATACTTTATTTACCGAGCTCACATGGGCTCCCTGCCAACAACTTTCAGCCAGCTCTGCAAATAGAGCTCCTTGGCTCCAGGACTGTTGGTCCTGGTACTGCAGAGAGCACTCATTCAGCATGGACAAGGACTGCAGTTTGTTCTTTGCCATCCAGTTGGCCGTGAAGTCCAAGTCTGCTTGCTTGTGGACCTCTACAGCCTGCTGAAATCTGTTTTTTGCCTCATGCATCCTGTAATAAACTTGACTCGTTCAGCAGGATCAGGAGTGTTTCATAAGCTGCATTTTGAAGGCTATCGTCAGTTAACTACACTGCACCCATCCATCAGATTTATGCTCCTGCAGCCAGGACTTGGATTGCTGAAGTGGGAGAATGATAGCGTAGGCCATATCTTGTGTGCTGCTGCTGCTCAGTCTGGCTCCTTTGGCTCTGCCCAGGCACAATCAAGGGCATGACTGGAAGCAGAGGTAGCCTGGAAGTATGATACCCCATCTGGTCAGCACCCTAGATGGTACATGTTGCCAAGAATGGGTTATCAGTTGGTATCCTTCTACCTTACAGTTGTCCCACAATGACTGTACAGTTCTCTGCTCACACCACAAGTGACTGCTAGCCCTTTTTTTCTAACACAATCTGCAAGCATAGAGGTCACAGATACAGCTATGCAGAGTAGTCCTGTAGAATCTGTCACATCAGATATAGAAATGGGCCTGTATGTACAAAAGTCCTGGAGTTTTTGAGTGCAATAGTTTGCAAAAGTTTTCATAGGCCTGTTGAAAAGCAAGCCTTGTTTTTCAGACCACAGGCTGCCATCCTCTCCCTTTAGGATACCCCCCCACTTGGCCTAACTGTGCCATGTTGCCAGAAAAATGTTCTGCATCTTCTGTGCCTGATTCCACATCATCTCTGGCTAGTCCCAGTTATCTTTTCTACGTGACCAAACTCTTGTGCTTTCTAAGGGAAATCAGCTCTACCACGTAGCCTTTTGGTCAAGCCACTTTGCACCAACTAGGTTGCCAACCAAGTGGTAGCAATTATTCCACACAGGACATGTTAGTTGTCTTACATCATTTAAAGGATTTGTTTGCCTCCAGCTGCCTCCAGGGAAATAGAATCTTTGCAGCAGTTTGTTGTTTTTTTTTTTTTTACCATGGAATAACAATTCTTCTTTCTCTAAGTTAAAACTGTTTTTTAAGCTAAGCATGCCTTGATAATGCAGAAAGAGTCATGGTTTTGGTGCTCAGAACTCTATGTACAATATTTTATCCTGCCATGGAAAGTAGTAGTATTGCTTCATTCATGCCATGATTCCCTATCCACGCAGCCCTAAGCTGCACTGATAGAATTGAATGCCAAAGTGAATTATAAACTCTGCTTAAAGTTTTATTTTCCCAGGGGAAAAAAAAAAAAAGAAAAAAAAAAGTAGTTTCTGTGCACTGTACACTTAGCACTTGCCTAGAGATGTAGGATCCCAAACTGCAACACAGAGGCAAGTTAGCATCACTGTCTCAATTTTACTGGTAGATTAAAGTGCCCAAAGTCTCCTACAGAATAGCATTGACTGAGCTGAAAGAGAGACAAAGAAGTGTTTTCTAGAGCGCCTAATCCCAGTGGGCTTCTAAGTCCCTTGAAGGATTTAGAAGTATCCTTTTCTCCTTGCCATTCCTCCCTTCTCTTCCTATAGTGTCTGGCAGTCAGTGTCTATTTGGAAGGCTTCAGAAAATCTCCTGTCTGGAGTATGGTTTGACTAGATTGGTGTCCAATAAACCTCTTGACAAGACGATGAAGAGGACATTTCATTAAAAAATAATAATAATTCTTCAAAAATAATAGCCCAGAGGAATGAAGAGTTCTGGGAATGTTTTAGTGAAATTGCATTTTACTGCTACTGTGTTGTTCCTGCTAGAAAGCATAATGAGTGTTGACCACTTGAATTGAGCAGCTCTCAGCAAGCAAGAGGTAAGAAAGTCACTGTAAAATGAAAATTCTCTGAAGGTGCAAGCAGGGGCTGTGAAGCACCTTTGAAAGAGTTTAGGGAGTGTCATTGGTCTTCCAGCTTCACCTTTCTTTTGGCACAGCATTCTCCCCTCAGCTTCTGAGGGTTTTAAAAACCCATATCTTCACTGGTCACTGTTTAAATGTCTCATTCAAATTCAATTTAGCTTAATAGGCTAGTTGTTGCATGTTTAATTGGATACAAATGATTATTAAATACATATTTTTGAGCTTTAATGGCTGTATATTAGATATGCCCGTATGTGTATGCAGCAGGGCACTGGTAGTATGCTGCAAGGCAGTAAGGGTAGCTCCTAGGAAGTACAAATAGATGGGCTGGAGGAAGCTGGGAGATGGGTAAAGAAATGGGATGCAGCCACCAGTGCTGTTCTATGGTTTGTTGTGGGTGTGAAAAATGCAAGTATCTAGCATGCCAACATAATGCAGGATTAGCACCAGTACAGATGCTATAGAGATGGAGTGTGACAGGAGAGAAATAGGGCAACAAGATGACACTTCACTTGCACACCCCTAGTTGTTGAGGATACAGCTGATATGTCCCAGTTTCTGGACATGCATACAGCAATTAAACACATGCAAATTACTACAAAAGTAGATCAGATTGGTGAGGGGAAACATCTCCATGCAAAGTTCTTCCAAGGTCCTAAGAAAAATGAGTTCAAGATCACAAAGACCTGATGTACAGAGGTGCACAAAGCCTGTCCTAGAAGCAAACACATTTGTTCCCTTGCATTATTGGCAGAGATAGTGCAGGTACAATGTGGTTCTCCTGTCACCCAAATCTGGGGATATTTGGTTATTCAAAATTAGGGTAGATGGAAAGAGATTCTGGATTTCTCTTCTTCTAAGTTGAAGAACAGGAAGAAGGACAATATCTAAAATAGTTGTTACTTTATGTATAGCAGTTGTCATGCAGAACTTCAGACTTGTAAATTGGGCATTGGCTTGCACCAGAAGATAAATTAAAAGCAGGATGTTGGCAGAATTCTCTCCCCATGAAAAGCACAGTAAGTACAAGAGCTGCTGCCTCCTGCCCTAGGCAAAGGTGAGAGCCTAAGACAGACTTAGTGCTGTCTTGGAGAAGGAAAGATTGCCATCATGTCTTTACTAATGCCAGATTAACTGGTGCTTTTTAAGATCTGGAATACATTGATTTGTTTTATCTGCATGGAAATGGACAATCCATCGTGAGGCCAAAGGAGTTTTCTTAAACAAGCTTGCTAAGAACTGTGGCCATCTTGCCCTGTCCTTCATATATTTTCTTGTGCATTTTACACTGCTCTGTTTCTTTGCAAAAGATTGTAAGCACATTGTCTCCTTCCCTTAAAAATAATTCTTATTTTCCCTTCCCTCTCCTTAAAATAAAACATACTGGAGGACTACTTTGTCCTTTAATTTCTCTCCCAGGAATGACGGGAACAGGAGCTGGTGTTTAATCATCAAAGAAGCTGAAGCCAACAAACTGTTCATTAGTCTCTGGCAGTGGCAGCTTGGTTTTTACTAAGTCAGATGTTCCATTTTTCTCTCTCTTTCTGAAGCATCTTGGCTTTCCTAATGTTCTTTTATGATCTTGGACAAGGAGACCATATGTCATTTGCTTACATGGGGTAGGACTTTTATTTGGTCACTTCTCCAAAGGGAGCTGTTTCGTCAAAGTTAGGGGTGGGGGGAGAAAAGGGGAACAAAATTAAGTGGCACATCTAGAGGGGGAGTAAGTTGTAAAATGGCCTTTATTCCCCTCGTTGCTTTCAGCAACTTTCAAATTCTTGGTGAAATGTAGCCTCCACGAGCTGTCTGCAATTGTTGCCTTCACTTTAAAAGCTCTCTCACTTTAGAAGAAAGGTATAGGAGATGTGGGCTAGGCACAGGAGACATCCATGTTGCTAATAATACTGTATTCTAAGCAAAGATTTGACTCTTTTGCATGTCGTATTCCTTCAGTTTCTAATTCTAGCTTTTGAATCTACTGTAGCCTGCAACAAGAATGCACACTTCTGCCTCTGGCCAGGTTTTGTACTGGGGTCTGTATAGGTCACAGCACAGAGGAAACCAATCCGATCCAACCTTCCAATGATCCACATCTGCCAGGAGCTGTTCTGATGGTTTATGAACAGCCTGCCCAGGAGGGATGCTTCTGGTGTCTGTCTGCTGGGAGCTGGAGCTTCTGCCTTGCAGCAGGATGCTCTGCATCTGTGGACTGTTCTCCTTTCCTGGTATGTTAGTCCCTCCCTTTTCTAACCTGGAGGACTGTTTTCTCCACATCATGCCTGGGCCTTCCAAAACGCCATTAAGCAGCTGACCCTGTGTTTTTGTAACAAGTTTCATTGCTTCTGTGGGAAGTTGTTTTCATTACTTTGCCTTCAGCCTGTTCTTGTACAGAGACCCACTGCAGAAAATCAGACGCTGTCATCTTAAGCCTCTGCTTAGTATTTAGTATTTAATCTGTGCAATATTTTTCCTCCCTTGCTGCTTCCTTCTTCTATCAGAGCCTTTCTACTGTTGTTTTGTTGGGGTTTTTTTTGGTGTATTTACTTGTTTGTATACTGCTCAGTAACCATTATATTTACAAAAGAAGGTGGAACTCTGTAAGCTGAAGTAGCAGTTAACAATTACTTGTTAACTGGGGAAACTGGGAGACTCTCATATGTGTTGCTCTGCATTTGTCCTCTCTGGAGTTCTGCAGGAGATACCTTTCTCCATCCATACCCCTCTTCTGTCCACATTCCAGCCTTTCATTGTTCAAGTCCTCTTACATTGTCTTTGTTTTGAGGTCTCTGCTGCATCAGAAAGGATGAGCTATCAGTCACATTCTGTTGTTTGGAGATGCACATTAACAGCTCTGTCCAGATTAGTCGGTAGGATGCACTGTCATTTTAACATGTGAGGCCTCCAGATAAGCTCCTCTTCATTCTCTGAGGTTTTTGCTGGCCTCAACATGTGCTGCCCTCCCTCCTTGCAGGCAGCTCTGGAGTGTCTGCCAGCTCCACGTGCTACTCTCACCTCTGCTTTGTGCATGCATCACATGGGTAGCAGGAGGAGAAGAGAGCAAAACCTCTGCAAATGCTGAGAGAGGGGGCTCAGGGCTGACAGCTCACTGCGAGCTGCTGGGCAGAGCAGAGTGGGTCCCTCCAACACAGGTCTTGCCTTTCCCTACCCACTGGGAGAGGTAAGCAGGGAGAACATTTTCTCTTAGCAGGATCTTTAACCAAAATCAGAATGAGGGATGGATTGGGAAGCGAGAGTTAACAAGAGTTCAGTCCTTTAAAAATCATAGCAAAACAACTTCTTGGCCAGAAAACAGGAACTATTTTTTTATTATTATTTTATTTTTTTGTTGTTGTTCTTCTTCTTCTTTTCAATATAATGCAAAATATAATGCAAAATAACTTTTGTATCCAGACAACACTACATATTTGTTGCTCCGTGACCTTTAGGATGTGGGTCTAGATTTCTGAATCAGAGTTAGGCACTCAAACCCTAGCAAGCCTATACAGTGGGATTATTGGAGCTTGTTTTCAGAGGTGCTAACCAAACCTGGCTGTGAGTAAAGTAAATGGGAGAAGGTGGGCAGGCAGGATGCCTCTGCGCCCAGCCCAGATGTTAGTGCAGAAGCGAGGTCCTCACCAGCCCTCCTCTGCACAGCAGAAATGCCCCTCATGCAAACTTGCATTGTTCAGGGTGTTACTGTTGTGCTGTCAGTATCTGCATAGGAAGAAACATATCTCTGACCCCAACAGTTCATTTGCATGCATTTGCAGAATGCTTTTTGTTTAGGGACTTGTGAAAAGTTACTGGTTTCTGTAAGATTGTGCACGTGGTTTCCCCTGCCCACTTCCTAATCTACATCTTGTTAGCTGGTTACCCATAAAAATCTGGCTCCTGGCCTATTTAAGAGCTGTTGAGAGAATATTTTATCATTTTGTACAAGACCCCTTCCAGTACTACTCATTTATCTGGAAGGAAATAATTATTCTTCCTTCACAGTGCCGCAATACTGTGTATGTCTTGGTGAATAAGCTGATATGGGGCCTCTAGGCCTCTCTAGGATATACAGTTACTGTAGAGCATCTGAAGTCATTTCTGCAAGGCTGCAGCTATGGGCCACAAAACATCTCTCCCTTCCCTTTAGAGAAATCTTGACTTAGCTGCTGTTTTAAGCTTCAGCTTTGTACATTCGGAGTGGAAAGGAGCAGGAGGTACGTACGGCACTGCGGTGGCTGGGGATGTTAGGGCACTGCCCCTTACGCAGTCGATCATGCTCCACTGGTGACAGATTTCCTCCACATATGTCCCTCACCAAGAATCACGATGAGCTCCCAACTCTGCTCGTATAACAAGGCAGGCGCTAATAGCTTGTCATGGCTGGCCTGGGCTGACTTTGAATCCTTGGCCTGGAGGTAAGACTTTCCACGTGCCCTTGGGAGCCTCCTGAATTTCTGCTCAGACTAGAAGTGGCTTTTAGCAACTGCCTTGTTTCCATTTTCCCAGAAGAAAACACAGCCCTCCCCAGCTGGTGGTGGTTCAGAAAGAAGCATCTGGGTGCCAGCAAAGGTGAAGACCCACCAGGTGTCTCTGCAGTGGCAGCAGAAAAGTCTGAGTTATGCCCCTGCATGTTTCTCTCCTAGGACTACACCATCACCATGTACTTCCAGCAGAGCTGGCGGGACAAACGCCTGGCATATAACGACCTTCCTCTCAACCTGACCCTGGACAACCGGGTGGCCGACCAGCTGTGGCTGCCAGACACCTATTTCCTGAATGACAAGAAGTCCTTTCTGCATGGGGTGACGGTGAAGAATCGCATGATTCGGCTCCATCCTGATGGGACGGTCCTGTACGGCCTGAGGTAGGTGTGAGGGGATTCTTGTTGGTTATGTTCGTGAATGATTTCTCATCTAAATTTCCCTCATTTGAATGATATTCCCGTATTTTCTTAAGGTGCAGACAGGGACCCAAGCCATATTCAGGTGCTGCACAGGTTTAAGCATCTTTCTCCAGGCTGGAAATAGTTGTTACCTTCAGACTGCCAAAGATCCCTCTACTGCTATAGACAGGTGTTGGAGATGGGAAGAGTTGGTTCTGTGCTTTTCAGGTTACTGTCATACAGTACTTTCACTTCCATTTGAAACACTCGTTTTCAGTTGCTTATAATTTTCTGTAAATTTGGCTTAGAGACACAAGAATTCATTACACCAGTACCTAACTTCTGTAGCATTCGAATCCAATCATTTCAGTCATTTTCGACCATGAAATATAAGAAATGTTTTTGGACCATTTAAAAAAAAAAAAAAAAAACTCGCTTGTCTTTATCAGAGCAATTTTGATGGTTGTGCTTTGAAAGTTGATATTTAGTAGGGGAGTGGTCCTCAGCGAGGAAGCTTTTTGTGGTGTCTGGAACAGATTTGCGTTGGCAGTCCATAGAATTTGAAAGTACTCTGAGTGCAGTGAAGGTGGCAAAGGCTGGCTTGCTGTGTTACCTGGATTTGTGGAGATGCCAGGGCAGATAGGGGCTAAAAGAGAAGTCTGCAGCTGTAAGTAGAAGTGCAGTGCAGTTTTGGATGCTGTAGCTGAGAACTAGGCAATGATTTCCCCAACCCTGTGTTTGTCTGCTTTGAGCTGTTTGCCTATTTTTTTTTTTTTTTTGGTGGGTGTTTTTTTGTGTTGTGCGTTTTTTTTTTTTTGCAGTTTTTTTTTTTCCTTTATTCCCTTTTCGACTACCAAAATTCACAGCTGGCTTTTCGACCTGCCTCCACATTCACAAATGATTATGATAGCAGCTCTGGGCTTACGTCCCAGTGCAGCAGAGGGGGAGGAAAGACCTTTCTCTTTCAAAGAGGGTACACCCACCCTTCCCATTTACAGTATCAGCTCTTCTGCTGCCTTGTGCTTTGTGGCAAAATCTGACTTTTTATGATGATTTCCTCCTTTTCAAGTAGCAGGGCTGCTTCTGGGAGAGAGGGGCTGAGTGTGGGCACAGCAAAACAGGGTGTGGGCATTGTTCTGCTAGGGACAATGGGGTGACTGTACCCAGTGCTTCCCTATTGCAGAGGTATGGGAAGCCAAAAGAGAAGCAGTGGCTGCTGGTGGTAAGGAGCAGGCTGGAGTAGGTAGGTCTTCTGATGTCTGCACTTAATTATCCTTGTGAATAGAGTATGCTTCTTGCTCTTCTGATACAGCAAAAGATGGAATAAGCTCAACTGTGAGCCTCCACCAATTCCACCTCTCCTTTCCCAGAAGCATCCATCTCTTGACCTTGTGCCAGTGATGTTGCTTGGCTGATACCGCTCTGAACTTTACTCACTCACCAAAAAGATTGTAACCTTCACCCAGCTGGCTAACCCAGATTTCTCCATTGCATTAAACAAAGTATGAAGTCTGGGCTGGGCAAGAAGATGCTTTGATTCAGGGTACGTAGGAGCAGAAATCCTGTCCTGTTGTGAAGGAGGGGGCACAAAGTGCTGTGAAGCTGGAGCTGCTGAGCCAGCCCACCTGAATGCAGAACTGCCTCCCCCAAGCTGGTAGGAGACCTTAGCATGCACCTGCACAGCAAAAGAAGCAGAGATGCTGGTATCTAGTATATTTTTATCAGCTGCCATTTAATCAGCTCCAAGAGCGAACAGTGTGAACCCTGCTGCACAGGTGAAGAGCAGTGGAAGCCCATGGAGGATTTCCAGGGCAAGGATGCTGCATGAGCAGCTCCAGCACTGTTCCTGCCCCTGTCCTCCTGCAGGGCCCTGCAGCATGGGCAGGGGAGCTCGGCTCCCTCCCAGCGCCTGCGTAAATGGGTGAGCTGAGGAAACTGCATCCAAGCTAAAAGAAAGAAAATGACAGCTGTTTGCCCCTGTTATTTCCAGGGCCATAGTAAGAGCTGCCTGTGTTGTTTTAACTTTTGGCTGGTTTTCCTGGAAGCTGCTCGCTTGCCCCTGGAGAAAACTGCAACTGCAAAAATGAAGCAGCAAGCACTTGCAACTGCTGTTCCTGGGCTGTGCCTCTGGCCAGGGTGGCTGGCTTTTAATGCCTTGAAAGCACTGGGGTACAGGGGGACAAGCCAGGTGCCCTGAATGCCTGATTTCAAAATTTATTCATAGTGGTACAGACAACGTTTCCTTTAGGGCTTACAGTCTGGACTGACTCCTGCACCTGTGGTTTTGCTGACCACAGAAGCGTTAAGTGCAGTTTTGCAGGTGCAAAGAATTGTGAACGTATTCAAAAATACACAGCCACGTGCACAGCAGGTGTAAGCAGGTAAGAAAACAAGCTGAACATTCACCTGTGCTCCCTTTATCTTTGTACGCGTGCACCTACACTTGCTCTGCAAACAGAAAGGGAAATGTAGGTCCTTCCTGTAGGGTGAAGCCCATCTCGTCTTGTCTTGCATTTTTGGAAGGATTTTAAAATGGATTTGCCCTGGTAGAAGAAAGCTGAAGAAGGCAATTTCTGTTGGTTCTTCTTTTTTAACCTTTGTTGGCCCATTTGTTTGTTTCTGCCCAAGCAAGATAGCACAGCTCTGCTCCTTCTCCTTCTACCTTCTCACCAGCCACTTCCCCCTCCTTTGAGCTGATCCTGTAGCAAAGTGACTCAATCGTGCTATTTGTGGCACAACAGTCATTTTTCTTTCCAGCAGTCTCTGATGTCAGAGAGTGGGGAGGATGACACCCTGGCAGCCCCGGCTCCAGCGAGCATTCAGGCAGGATCAGGCTCAAACCCCAGAGCAGACCACAAGGTCCAAGTTAGCTCACGTGGAAGTCAATGGGTATTTTGTTTCTGACCTCAGTGAGGACAAGATCAAGCCTCAGATAACTCGTTTCCATGAGTAAATGAAGCCCTTTATTCCACTGCTCTGTTTCATTGTGGAAGCTGTGTGTCAGAAAAGCATATGCTTGTTTTTGATAGAATTAGCGAATTAGTGGATGAAGGGAGAGCGGCAGATGTAATACAGCTACATCTTAGGAAAGCACTCGATACAAAAGCTTACTCCAAAATTAATTCACACTGGGCTAGGATTAAAAGCTGGTTGCCAGGTCTCTGACAAAAGGAATGCATAAACAGCCACGGGCTGTGCTGGGAGGCGATACGGGGCTGCCACGGGTATTTCCCAGCTCCATTCCCCCAAGCTATCAGGTGGCCCAGATCCTGGGGTCTGGAACCCAGATCCAACCCAAGGGATGCTTCTAGTGACTGAGGTCTGCAGTGGGAGGGTGCAAAGCCAGCAGGGTTTTAGGAAGCATGAAGCTGTAGGATTGTGCCTGGGCTCCTCTGGCCTCTCCGTATCTTGCAGGGTTACAAATGTCCATGAAGCACAGGCGGTCACCTGGGGCACGCAGCAGGAAAGTGCTAAAAAAACATGTTAGGTCTGCAGTACGAAGCAAGGCTTAAGGGAACTGCCCGCCAAGACAAAGCAGTTTGTTGGTGTCACGGAGAGAGGTGAATAAAATAGTGAGGAGGAGCTGGATAGAACTGGCTGGATTTAATGCATTTTTCCTCCTAATGGCTTGTTGTTAGAAATTGCACTGGCTTCATCCAATTTTAAACAAACAAACAAATAAACAAACAAACAAAAAAATTAGGGAGAATTTTTTCATTTAAGAAGTGTTTCGGAGCATGTTGATGTTTCACTCCTGATGTTATGCAGACAATTTTTCACTCGTGTCAATACTCCCCTCGCTATTTCAAGCTGCTGGTACTGCCACTGCTGGCGTGTGAAGGGACGACCAACAAACCATTTCTCTGGACCTCTGGAGACTGTCTGTTCAGCCTCTGCTGCAGTATTCAATAAGCTTTACATCATCACACATAGAAGCGACATGTAACAGTGTGAGATTTCCATCTCCAGCCCATGCAGCTTCCATTTGGTAGTGAATCGGTAGTTGACACTCACCAAATGCTGATGTCATCAGTATTTTCCTATCTGTTTTCAGAGGGCTAAAAATAGAAATGAATGTAACGACGCTGAAATTCTTGCAGGGCAATGCGAAATCGTATTTGAAACCAGCTTAAAAACATCTTTCGGGGAAATCTTGAAGCTCTCGGATTGCATTCCAATTAAGGGAAAAACAGAATTCCAGCAAAACAGGCACTTTGGGGGGCTGGGGCTGCAGGTCTGTTCTTGCTGGGACAGTGGGCAGCAGTGCGGAGCGGACAGCGTGCAGGACACAGCACCGGGCTGGCGAGGAGCCTGGGAGATGTGAACTGAGCAACTGAGAGCTGCAGAGGAATTTGATGACACAGACTAAATCCTGTGCTGGGAGAATGAGGGATCTCCTCTTGCGAAGGTGGTAGTGGTGGGGTGTGCATGTGTTTGGTTTTGCTTTGCTTTGCTTTTTTTTTTTTTTTATATAGCTGCCCATGAGAGTCACTGCAGTGAGGAATGCTGGAGATGAGGCAGTTTGGATACAGGGGGGGGCAGACCTCCACTGTCCCCATCGGTGTAAATGCCTATTCAGGGCTTGAAGCTAAGAGAAGAGAATAATTATACCTCAAACAGCTCCACATTTGCAGTTTACACCTGAGTGAATTCAGGTGTACCTATTTTGGCAGCACATCCTTTACGCTTCTGCAGGACTGCATTCCCACCACTCCCAGGGAAGGGCAGCCTTTGTGCCACAGTGAGCTGACCCACTCCTGGCACTGTGCTTACTGCTGGGCCAGGCAGCTCTTACACACCTCTTCCAGCTCATCTTGTGCAGGGGAGCAGCACAGGTTGGCCCAGCATCCCCATCTCCTGCACAGCCACCACCAGGCACGCTGCTGCATGGTGCTGCTGAGGCTGCTCTCTCTGCTGCCCATGGTTTGGGTTCCACTGCAGCTCTTTCTGGGGTCTTCTTCAGAGCTCCCATCACCAGCCCAGCTTTTGACCAGGGCCCAGCCCTGTCTGTGTTGCATTCTCCATATTCCAGCCTGGGCTTTTTGGTTCTTCAATTGGCAGAAAGGGTCCTTCTGCTCACATCACACTTGAAGATTGCTGTTTGCAGCCATGGCCTTGCTCTCTCCATAGGTGTTATCTGGTTTCCTATGAAGCAGAGGCCTGGCAGGTTATAATCAAGGAGCTCTTTTGCTGCACTGAGACTACTGAGAAATTTTCTCCCAGACCATGTCCTGGTTTCTGCTGGGACAGAGTTGGTTTTAGAGCCAGGAGTTGGAGTTGATGATCCCTGTGGGTCCCTTGCAACTCAGGGTATTCTGTGATTCTGTGATTCTATAGTGTCTGGTATGGTGCTATGTTTTGGGAGTGGGTGAAGGGCTCATTCTGTGGGTGAAATACTAGTTTAGAAGAGCTTTTTTTTCTCTCTATCTAATTGGAACACAGTGCATAGTGTTATTTATCAAAGGAAGCCTATGCAAGCACAGATGCTTTTGGAAACAGAGTGACCTTAGCAGGATTGTGCCAAGGCTTATGGAGTTGGTTTTAGGCACACAGACACAAGAGGAAAATATTCCATATCCTTGCCTCGCTCTTGGTTCTAACATGACCTCCGGGAGTCTGCAAAGATCAGACCGTGTTAAAAGAATGGCAAAATTCACCACGGGTTTATAAATCCCTCCAGGCCCTTCGAAGTTTGTGCTTACTGCCAGGCAGAAGGTGACATTTGCCAGCATGATTTTATGACTGACTTTGAGAACGTGCAGAGTGAAAATTTGATTTCAATTTTTCTCCCTCAGCAAAACAGCAATTTTGCCTTTCTCTCCTCTTAGTCACTGAAATTCCTGTACAAGTCTAACGTGCCCCTTGGGGGCTCTGCACATGTCCTGCAAAACTTGAGTGGCTTCCACACCTTCTCATTGCCAATTCAGCTTTGGGGGTCTGTATTGCTGGGAGACAGAAATATCTTCAACTTCTCTGGTAATCTGAAATCCAGAAAGTTGCAATCAGCAACTTAAAAACTGGACAGGAGTGCCAGACAGGGGTAGTCCACTTTGTCAGATTGTTTCCTGGGTTTGGTCTGTGTCCACAAGAAGTCTCTTGGACTTTTTCCCAGCTAGAGCCCAGTAGAGGCTGGTACCTGCTCTCTTCTGCGTGCACCCAGACCATTTCTCTGGAGGGCAAGAGTGAAGTGTAGGCACAGGCTGTTCTATACTGCTTGACACTAGCCCTAGAAACCAGTCCCAGGCACGTTTAGTTTCATGGTGTACACATAGATATGATGCATAGAGTTTATTTTGTAAGGATGAGCTTGAGGGAACAGTACCCTACTTGCTTCAGGAACACTTCAAAGCTGAGAGTCTTCCCCTTTCTCCCTCCCAGTCTTCCTTCCAGAGCTTGGACCTGCTCATTTTGAAACCAGGTGGTATTTTGGGGAAGTCATTTTTTGCCCTTTACATTTGTAGCTGATGAATTTGGTCTTCTCACACCCTGGAGGTGACCTGGAAGATGGGCTGGTGGCCTTTAGAGTTTGGTATGGGGAAATGAGGCTCGGGCAGGAGCTGGAGGGGCAGATAATCTGGGGGCAAGCAGTGGGATAAGAAGGAGATGGAGGAGAGACTGTTAACCTTGATAGGTTTAAGTAGCAGGTCAGAGATCTATGCTGTCTGTGAACTTATATAATCATTCTAAATAAGACAGAAGAAGCCATTAATAAGTAAACAGCGATGAGGAGGATCAGAGAGGGAATGAAATGTCTGATGGTGTTCAAGTTGGAGAACTTGTGGAGGACGGATGATAAGCAGAAGACTGAGCGCTCCCTTTGAGCTGCAGCAGTGGTGGGACACCCCTGTGCTCATGTCACAGGGCAGTGGTGGAGGGACAGCACAGTGAGGCTGCACTGCCCTTTCTGTGCCAGAATCTGCTTTGTCAGTACAAACTCCAGGTGGGCATCGCTTCCTCATCATAACAAATGGAGACCTAGCACTTGCCTGGTGTGACTTTGAGCTTTTGGCTGCTCTTCTTGAAATGATCCATTCCTCCCCTGGGGCAGAAGGATGCTCTCCAGAGTGAGGTATCTGTGCTACCTCAGCTTCTGCTTGGATCTGCTGGTGCTTGCAGAGAAGGGGGATGTCCGTCAGCCCACAGCCTGCCAGGGCTGCTCGACATCTCATGAATGCATGTCCCTTTTCTTCTTTTTCCTTTTCCTTTTCTGTGGTGTACAGTAGTTTCTCTGTCACAGCTCTGTCTCCCCCCCACATGAACTGTGTCTGCCCGCCAGCTGTGCAGCGCAGTAACAGGGCAGCAAGGACTTAGCTGCTAGATAGCACAGCTGCCCACAGACCTGAGGAGCAGTGACTAGAGCAAGGACACGGACACGTCTTCTTTGTGAGGAGGGAGGTGAGAAGGTGGTGGTGTGAGAGAGCTAACTTGAAGGCAGGCAGAGGAGGGCAGAGATGGGAGGAGGAGGTGGGTGGTGCTGGCCAGGCTCGGCCGCTTCGTTGAGCGCATCATGTGAAGAGCAGGCGAGCTGCTCCCCTCCGATGGGCAGTGTCGCTGTGAATCGCCATCAAAGCAGATGAGATTTCACACCACACAAATTTCTGAATTTAAAAGGGGAGGGAGGGTAGAGAAGCAAGAGAGGAGGAACGGGAGGGAGGGAGGGAGAAGACGCAGCCTGGCTGGGTGCCAGTGCCTTGTGCCAGTGCCATAGGGAAGGTGGCATCGTTCCCCAGCGTCCCCTGCAGTCCCCGCGCTCAATGCTCCCTTCCTATTTGGTCGTGTGCAGAGCAATGGCTTGGTCTCTGTCTTCTCATCTCCACTCTTCTGCTTTCTCTTTTAACCTCTCATTCTTCTCCAGCTCCCTATCCCCAGGCTCCTTTGCCCCTTGTTTCCTCTGAGCCCCTTCCGCTGCTCCCTTACCCTAGCAGCCTTCTGTCCTGCACTATTTGCTCTTCCATCTCTCGTCTCCACTCGTGTCTCCTTCATCACCACTCCTGCCATCATCACTCTTTTGTCCTCTCCTCACTTTCCCACCTCTTAATCTCTCCTCTCCCTTATTGCCCACTGACTCTGTGGAGACACCCAGAACAGGGATCACCCCCTAGCTGCCTTTGGCCAGTTCTCTCCATGCTATCTCCTGTGGCACATCTCTTTTCAGAGCAGCCCAGAGTGTATCAAAGTAATATGTTTAAAATCATGAAAGCATGAGGCAGAGACTGATACTGTGGCCTTCAAGAACAGACAGGAGATGCACAGTGACCCCACAACGTCACTGGGATGCCTGAGTTTTACTCCTGTCCCCTTTTGGCTATGAGGGGTGCCACATTGACCCTTTTCTTGAGCACCTACCTCCAGGGATGGTGATTCTACCATTTCCCTTGGTAGCGTGTTCCAATACTTTACCAACACCTTAATGTTGTCACTTTCTATATCCTGAAAAGGTTATCTAGTTATAGGAAGCACCAGGCTAGGACCCGATGCCCAACACCAGCTGCCCCCCAAATCTACTCATGCTGCAGGAGCCCACATCCAGGAGTCCCTGTGACGTTGGTGCTTGCTGGGAGCAGCATGGGTGCAATACTGCCCTGCAAATGCTCCAGACAAGCAGGTGGTTACAGCCAGTGTCACTGCTACACCTGCTCTGAAAGAAAAAAAAATAAGATCTGCACGCTGCCTAGTCCCTGTTCTCGCCTGTCCCAGCAGTGCCACTGGGCAGGTCACTGGGAGTTTGGGACCTCGAGCCCACTGGTTTATCTCTGGAAGATGCTGAGCTGCAGAGGTTGCCCAGCCTTTAATTCAATAAAAGAAAAATTGTTATCTCATTTTTGTGGACTAATGTCCTCTTTTTCTCATTTTTCTCCTTTTTGTCCTGTCTGTCCTGAAGTTCTCTTCTTTCAAATCTGCAGGGCTAAATTCTGCCCTGATGTAAATCTCTGCTGATGTAAATTGGTGTGATCTTGCAAAAATCATTGGAGTGGCTCTGGATTTATGCTGGCTGTTAGTGCTAGCAGGGTTTGGCGCATGGCGTGCAGTGGCCATAGCTCACTGTGTCGTGCTCTGCATTTCCAACCAGCACTGCAGGTGACAAGCAAATCCTGCTGAGAGGCGAGCGGGTCCCTCTCCAAGCAGAAGAGGCTTCCCTTGGATGTCCTTTGTGTGGCCAAGTGAGCCAGCTGGGCCGCAATTTGGGGATGGACACTGTGGAAAGGTTTTAGCCTCCAGGGTCGCACAAATGGGGTGGAAAATTTTCATTTAATACGTGGTTTGTTTTGTTTTTTTTTTTTGCTGGTTTTTTTTTTTTTTTTTTTTTTTTTTTTGCATCTCACACGTTAGGGAAAATTGGAAAGCGCATTTGTAGCTGCTATTTCCCACGGGTGCAGTATAATATATACAGTATATGCCGTGTGCAGCATAGGGGGATGAGTCATACCCGTTCGTGACTCTTTGGTCTCAGTGCCCGGCCAGCATGGACTCTCCAGGGAGCACTCCTGACAAGGTGCACTCCCCAGGTATGCTCTGGGTCTACTCCCACACCACAATCCCCTGTGTCCCCCACCCCGCTTTGGGGTCAGGGTGGGACAGGCACTGCGTTCCCAATCATCCGCCCAGAGGGGCCAAACGCAGTGGCTGCAAAAGCCATAGACACGGACCCAAAGCCACGGTGATCATCTGTAAGTGACTCCTGTCCTGTCATCCTTCCTCCCCTCTGTGCTTTCTCCTCCACCTCAACTGCATTATGGATAAAAGGGTTAAGAGCTCACTTGGGCCCCCTGCTCCGAGAGAGGGCAGTTGCAGTGTTGTATCTAGACCCAGCGAGGATATATATAAATTCCCTTCGTCTCTTCGGATCTATTTATAGCACGGCAGGCAGTGGCAAAGGCTCTCCTCAAGGCTTCATCTCCTACAAACAGTCTTCACAGACAGCAGAGAGATAAATTTAGCACACGAGATTTCTTAAAGAGCCAGCAGCTCTGCGGGGCCACGCGCCCGCCTTGCTCAGCCCCCACCCTTGTGCCCCCAGGACCGCGCTGTCCCACGGGTGCCTGCACCCACCTTCCCCCCTCTGCCCCCTCTGATTTTCTGTCCAGTTTCATCCACACCCCCCCACCCCACCCCTTCTGCTCTCTTTTTTTCTTTCATTGATGCATTTTCCTTTTTGCTTTTTTTTTTTTTTTTTTTTTTTTTTGCTGGTTCGCCATCTCATCCTATCTGCTTTCTTGTCTTTTTTTTTTTTTTTTCTTTTTTCTTTTTTTACCCCTCTTTTCTCTCTCTCCCCATCCACAGGGCTCAGAAGATAAAGCTTTCTCGTTAACAGTTCACTGGTTATGCCTACATAGTAAAAAATGTGTAGCTTGATTAATGCCTTCCAGATGGTTAATTGAAAAAAGAAGGCTGGGGGGGGAGGAATGCACCAATCTCTCCCCCCTTTTCAGTACTCTGCACACATACACTGCACAGGAAGACAACTGCATTAACGGGTGAGGGGAGCAATAAATTTGAGAAATGGGGGCAGGCTGCTAAATTCAGGGCTGGCAGTTAGCAGCTGAATTGCTCTCTCCCTGCTTTGTGCCTGCACCCCACCTGCCCCACTGCAAAATGCCCCAACCCAGAAAGCAATGCTCCTTTGTGTGCACCGTGTAACACAGATGCAGCCACATGCATGTAAACCTTCCACAGGTACTGCGTGGCACTGACACCCCTAAAAGAACCCCAGCCCTTTTTCTCTCCCTATATTTATTTTCCTATGGGATGCACACATGCACACACGTGTCAAGTGAATCTTGACCATGGAATCACTTGCACAGGAGTCCTCAGCCTCTCTTTCACAATCTGACATCTCTCTCATCTCCCCGCTCTGCTCATAGCTCTGCCTACTCCCAGTTTCTTTGTCTTTCTCCTGGAGAGACAGGGGAGGGACACCAATCCCTCCCCACCCTGCTAATAGAGATACTGCTTGCTGACGTGAGTCACGGAGGGTGTAAGCCATGCAGTTGAGGGTGAGCTGCATTCAGCCCCCCGCACACCTCCCTCTGCCCTCCCACCGTGGCTCTCTCTGGTTTCCAGGGAAACAGCGGCCCCAAATGCTGCCTGACTTTCACATCTGCCTTTCATTTCTCCTTTTTAAAAAATAATCATTATTGTTTTTTTTTTTTTTTTCTCCTGTCTTCTTTCAGGATCACCACCACGGCTGCCTGCATGATGGACCTGCGGAGGTACCCACTGGACCAGCAGAACTGCACACTGGAGATTGAGAGCTGTGCGTATGCCATGCAATGCTGACCCAAACAAGCCACCCCTCCCACCCCTGGGCTGCCTCCCAGGGCTTTTAAGGCCACCCCTTCCCAAAGATGCCCCTTGGTGCAGGACTGGGCTCCCTCATCCAAACTCCATCCCCAGGGTGAAATGCTCAGGAAAATGAAGCCTTGGCAGCAGGCTAAGCACCTAAAATCACTCTCACTTTTGGGAGGGTGGAGAAGGCTATCTCGGCCCTAAGATAGCCCTGGGAAGGTGTCCTCAGTGGTGGCTGAGCTTGCTTTTTGCAGGAGGAGGGAGCAGAGCCCACAGCTCCTCTCCACCTGGATTTTCCTTGGACTCCCATGAAAAGCCTCCCTGATCATTCTGGCCAAGGGAGGTCCGGCACTCCCTCATAAAAATGCACTGCAGTATCCCCACAGGAGCGGTCCAGAGCAGCAGATCTCACAGTAATGATGATGCAGCTTCAGTGGTGATTATCAGAGAATTGCTTTTTTCATAAAAGAGGTCCCATGGCATCAGCAGTCGGCAGGCACGGCGCTGCCTCCCCAGCTTCTCCTCTGCCAGGCAGCCCTGGTCCCGCTCGGGATGTGCAGCGATAGCAGCTCTTGGCGTGGCCAGTAATGGGATGTAAATGAGGTCCTCCTGGAGGCACTAATGGCATGTCATTTTTGGCACTCCTTCGTATTTTGAGAATAGTTTACAGTACAACCAAGAAAACAGAAGGCAGAGAATTACCCACAGTTCCCCATGTTGCGATTTTGTTCTTAATGGGACATGTCAAGCCAATTTGTTAGTTGAAGTTACGTTTCCTTACAGTATTTCTAAGACACAGGCTGAGATGAAGAGACTCGTGGTTTCCTTGCTAAGTGCCTTTGTCTCTCACACTGATGCACACTGGAAATCCACAGGGCTCCATTTTGTTTGTTTCCACATCCACACAACTTTGAAACAACGCTCCACTCATGCCCGGTTTTAAAAAAAACCCAGAATGAACAAACAGAAAACCCCACCAAAATAACCCTTTTGTGGTGCAGGAGTGTTTGGTTTGTAGAATCATGGAATCATAAAGGTTGGAAAAGATCTCTAAGATCTCTATTCTAATCATCCATCTTCCACCAATATCGCCCACTAACTGCAACCCTCAGTGCCACATCTCCACAGTTCTTGAGCTCCTCCAGAGATGGTGACTCCACCACCTCCCTGGCAGCCTGTGCCATGCCTCACCATTCTGAGAAGAAAGCAGCAGTGTGAAGCTGGGGTCTCCTTCCCATAGCAGTGTCTTGAACTTACCAGCAGGGGATAAGCCCATGCTAACACTGCCTGTTGATCCAGGCCCCCAAACCAGCCCTCATTCCATGACCCCAATCCTGATTGTGTGCCAAGACTCAATAAAAAAGTGATGAAGCTGGCAACAACCAGGCCATTCATCTGGCATCTTAAGATGCTGTATCAATACTTCATGATATTTCAGGTTGAAATGACTTTCTGAAAGTTGTTTTACTTTTTTAAATTAAAATGGAAACTTGGTTTTCTTTTCTAAAGCTGCAAATCAAAGTGGGACATTTATTTTTAGACTGAGCAACCTTTCCCTTTAGAACCGCTTTAAAAAAAAATGCATTCTTGAAAAACATGTTTGATTTCATATTGAATAGTAACATTAGAAAAAAAGATCAGTCCCCAGTATCAGCAGGTCATAGGATGAATGGGATGGAGCTAGTTAACTGCGAGAGCTCCTAAACTTAGTTACTGTAACTTGACATTTTCATTGCTGATCAGGAAGTAAATTTGAAGTCACTGCTGTTAAATTTGTGGATGATGAAGATAGCAGTCTGCGTGGCCTGCTTGCTGCACATTTGAATACATCCCAATTTGAATACATCCATCCTGAGTACATCTGAATACAGCTAAATGTGGAGGTCTGTGGCTGGGTGCATTAGCCAGGATGCCAGACTGAGGGATGAGACCTGCACAAGCCCAGACCAGGGGAAACAATGGAGGGATCACAGCCCTGAGATCGCTGCTGGAGGCTCTGTAGCAAGGCTCTGGCACAGAGGGCTGGAGCAAGCCTTGGTTATATAAACCAGGAGAGCAGTGACTCAGAGCAGGGAATCGATTGGCCTCTGCATGTGTCGCTGGTGAGACTGGGAAAGGGGCTCTTTCTAATTTTGGTTTCCATAATTTAGAAAGGAAGTTGAGAAATCAGAAGAGGTTGAGAAAAAGATGCTAAAAAGCATTCAAGGGCTGGAGCAGATGTTTTGCAGTTAGGAACTGAAATAGCTCAGCCTGCTTTGTTTGCTGCAAGGCAGGCGGAGAGGTGAGTTGTTTACAGGCTGGGCTCACCTCTGCATAGGGTGGGAAGGGCTCCGTAACCTCACTGAAAAACACCGGTGGCCACCAGTGTCTGGAGGTCTGAGCCCAATGGATTCAAATATAAGCTCACACACACTGTTAGCTGTGTGGCTCTGAGCCACAGGAACCAGTGCTTGGTGTCAGTGCCTTGCTCTGGGACGGCTGCACAAAGCTGGGACAATGAGGCACCACAGCAACCTGTGCCACCATGGTGACTGCAGTGTGTGAGGTGACATCAGTGTCCTTCTGATTCCCAGAGCTCACGGGTCTGGGTGCTTTACCACAGTCATCCATGGAGCAGACTGGCTGCTTCCAGGGAGGAGGTAGAGGCCTGACTTGGTTGATTTATAGCAAAGCAGATCTGGTATAGCACTTGATAACAGTTTTCCACTTCTTTAGCATCGGTGAATAAGAACAGTAATGACCGAAAGCACAGGACGTGGGCTTGGAGGCTACAGAGTCATCAAATAATGCAGTTTGCAAGGGACCTCAAGGTGTCATAGTCCAGCCCCCAGCTCAAAGTAGGCTTGGCCGTGAGATCGGAACAGGTTGCACAGGACTTTGGCCACCCAGGAGCTGCAGCATCACACTGTCAAAAGCTCAGCTGTGAGCAGAGGGAATCCTTGGCCCCTGAGGCCAATTTGAATAATTCCTTCTTCTCTATGGTGCATCCAACAGCTCTTCATTTTCATCTTGTCACTAATAAACTGGTGCTGGCCTCAGTGGCAGCTCTTTGTAGCAGATGTTGATCTTGCTGGGTGTTGCTAGCCAACCACCTCTGCTGCTAGGGCTTATGGCTGAGGCTGACTGTTGTGATGCAGTGCAGGCTGTAAATACAGGCTTTCTGGGGGCATAGGTGAAGATCATGCTCTGAACAAAGCTTTGCGGTGCTGTACCAAAGCCTGTACATATCATAGTTCTTTTCTGAGCACAGAGGTGCTCCCATGCAGCTCCACACTTTTCTTAGAATAAGAAATGTCTGGAAACAGTTGTGCTGCAAAACCGACCTTGGCACAAGCAGCACTGAATTACAAGTGGAGATCAATCCTTGCACACAAGTGCAATGGGCAGGGTTGTGATCATCACACTGTTGTGAGAGGAGCTGCATTTCTCGTTGCCTAGGCCTTGTTCCAAATGAGGCTGAAGCACCTGGGATATGGCTGTGGGTTTCTCAGTACCCACAGCCTGTGCAGCCCTGCCTGCCTTGTACTGTTTGGGGTTAAAAAGCTTAATGCTGTGCCCTCAGCTGAGTTGACCTCTGAAAAAATCCATTACTGTGAAAAATAAGGAATGAGCATTTGTCACCAGCTGGATTTCGCCTACTTTCTTCTTCCCTTAGTGCTCTTTCCAGCCAGAGCTTGGCAAAAGCAGCCCCTGGTCTCAGAGGCTCTGTGTGCTTCCAAATTGTGACTGAGGGTATTTAAAAGAGAGAGATGTACTGATGCTCAGATTTCTTCTCAACATCGTTGTAAATCTTTTTCCCTCTGGGAATCTTTAATACTTGGAGCCTCTGTTTACCTGGTCTGCATCAGAATGTATTATGATCTCCCCCTTCTGGTAAAAGGAGGCAGCTTTTAAAAAGCAAAATGCAATGTTTTGTGCATTTGATAACAGCTTCCGATGCACAACTCCCTGTCATGTTAGCCATGGAGATTATGCAGCACAAGTCAAGACATGATGGACCATATCCCACCTTTTTTTCCTGAATCCTAGCCAGAAGGGGGAGTTCTGACCAATTTTTTCCTTTCCTGGGGATCATATTGCCCAGCTCAGCTGAAGAAAATGACGTCAGCAAGGAGGGGCTGTGCTTGCTGTCTGGTGGTGTGGGCTTTCCTTTGGATCCTCTTCCAAATCACCTTAGAGAAAATGGGGGAGTCATTTGCTGCAGCTTGTCAGCTTAGTTCTCTCTCTGTGCTTTTCCACCTCTGCAGATGGTTACACAGTTGATGACATTGTCTTCTTCTGGCAAGGAAATGATTCTGCTGTCACAGGGATGGAGGTGCTAGAACTGCCCCAGTTCACCATTATCGAGCAGAGACTGGTCAGCAGGGAAGTGGTCTTCACCACCGGTGAGTCTCTGCCCAAGAGATGTGATGGAATTCATAAACCTTCTGTTGATCCGGGTCAATGTGGTTGCTCATCTGATTTAGATTCTGAGGTATTAAATTAGGTTCTAGGCTTCAGGCCCTATTCATTTGAAAAAGAGCCGTCTTCTGTACCCACCAAATTTGACTTTTCATAGACTTGTGGAATCATTTTTATTATTATTACAGTTGTTTTCATTTCCTAGCTGAAACACCAGCTAAATCCAAAACAGAACCTCCTTAGAAGGTTCTCAGCCTTTATCTTGTGTTTATGTGGTTTGAAACTGGCTCTCAAAGTCAGTGTAGGTGCAACAGTAAGAAGCAGAATATTTCTCTTGAACAGCAAGTGGTCTATGGCCCATCTGCACACTGCAACAACAAGATCTGGAGAGAACACCTTGGACAATTCAGGGTTTTGATTTTGGTTGCTATCTTCATTTTGATCTGGTATGGAGTTCAATGCCTAAATGGAATGCCACATGTGTTAACTTGGATGATTTTTGAAATGCTGTGAAGTAACAGCCAAAGTCTGTCCATAGCAGTGGCAGATGGGGATGTTGCTATCATGGTACCTCAGTGGACATGCCAGGAGTAGGGTCCCATTGCATCAGTAATCTAGACATCTACAAAAAGCCATGCTCCTTCCAAAAGAACTTTGCAATCTGGATGGATATGACCTTAAAAAAAAAAAAAAAAAAAAGATTGGTGAACGAAAACATTCAAAATGCTTAAATGATACACAGTGATGAGAAAATATAACCTCCTTTTCCCAGTCTTCCTCCCTGATCATTACAGACCGTTGTTCTCTTGTTAGCTTAGCTGCCAACCCACAATTACACTCATATTTCAGCCTGTTGTGTTGCTTAGGGAAGAGGTGAAAAGGAGGAATGGCTTGGACTTTGTTTCACAGCAGTGAGAGGGTTGCTGCTTTGTCCTGTGAAAATACCATGCTCCAGTAGAAGAACTGTAAAAGTACTTCTTGTTGTCACTATCCTCATTAGATTTGCTAAAAGATTAGGAGGAACTTAAAAAAGAAAAAAGATCTACAGATTAACCAATGGTACTCTATTTGTGTATGAATTTGCCCAGTCTGACCATAATCCAGTGTTAGAATAGCATGGGAAAAATACTATTCATATCTTCATTGCTGTTTGGAGGAAAAACTAGCACATGAAATAATGGAAAATGATCTTACTGCATCCAGATATAGGATTGAAGTCTCCCGTGCAAGCCCACATCTTATTGGCACATACCATAAAGGCAGTTTCAACTGAGTACTGAATAGACGTTCTCCCATGATGTCTGATATAATACTGTAACTTGCGTAGAGCTTCCTTTCTTCCTAATATTTTTAGCCAACTGAGCAGACTCTGAAGAGACCCTCTTCTCTGATGAGTCTGTAAAATCTAAGGAAAAAAAAAGGAGGAGAGATTCCTCATTATCACTGCCTCTTGAGAACATTTTCCAAATAGAAGCTCCTACTATAAACACAACTTTGCCTTCCTCTCAGACAAGATCTCCCTTTAATATCTCACTGACAGGTTCATACCTGCGCTTATCTTTGAGTTTCCGAATTAAGAGGAACATTGGTTACTTCATCCTGCAGACTTACATGCCATCTATCCTCATCACCATTCTGTCCTGGGTGTCCTTCTGGATCAATTATGATGCTTCTGCTGCACGAGTGGCACTGGGTAGGTACCTTTTCATTATACACTGAAGAATACGATATCTGAGGGAAATCAAAATCAAACAGGACAGTTTTAAGAAAGAAAATATCTTTTTCTTGATGAGGTTGCATCTAAAGAAGACAGATAGTTCTGTCAGATTTGTCATCCCAGAAGAATGACATTTCCTTGGAGAACAAACCGCAGGTTTTCAGCCTGAAGTTACTTTTTTTGGAAATATCGATGTCTCCCAAGCTTGAGTCTGTATTATTTGAATCAGTAAAAGTTACATTATAGATTTCTGTGGGAAATTTGTTGTATACAAAGGTATAAATGGTCACAGCTTCTCAGAAGCATGAGACTATGACATGCTATGAGCCCACCAGCTCTCTCACTCCAGTTTGTACTTGTTTTCTTAAGTAGATAAGATCTCTTGATTAACAGGTGTGCTGAGAGCAGGTTAGTTGGATGATAAATGCTAAGAGTGGATGGCCAAAGAGCAGTAAGAATGGTGAGTGAATGGCTAAAAGTTTAAGGAGGTAAAGAAAATGGCATTACACAATTTCATGATATTTTAGGCCTAATACAGACAATTTTTTGTGACTGAAGACCTTCATAACCAAGTCAAATGTGGGACAGTAAAGTAAAAGATTTTCTTGAATATATGCCCCCCTAAGTAGGGATGTTTTCCTACAAGAGAAAAAAAAAAGAGATCTTTTAAGCAACAGAAGGGAAGTGGGGGTGGATTGCAGATGAGGATTTTGAAGAAGGAATAGGAGAAAAGTGGGGTGGCTGGCATATCAGAATGGAGCTATGCAATATGATAGGAAGTTCAAAGGAAACAGGAGAGACAAGGAGGGAAGATTTCAGCTGTGGTGGGGAAAAGGCTCTGATAAGGAATGGAGCACAGGTAAAGTTTGGGTCTTACAGAGAAGGCTGGGGGCTTAAATTAGCTTTAGGAGAAGGCAGAACAGTGGTGGTTTGTATGAAGACATATAAAAGAAATGATTTGTCTGTGCTTGTTTGGAGAGGCTGGAGCAAGGAAGGGAAAAGAGAAACATAGTAAATTGAAAAGGTAAGTTGCAATGACAAGAGTATCATTAGTGAGAGTAAAAAGAGACCACAGTAGACATTGCTAGACATAGTAGACATAGTAGACTCTCACAGGGAGAGTACAAGCAGAAGTGTGGACTTGAGATGCACAGCTGTTGATTTTCAGCTGAACTCTAGAGAAAACAGAAGAAAAAACATTGTAGATCAAAACTGGAACAGCTCTCAACAAGACATTCCTGACAGCTCTCTATCAAACTTGTTCCTAAGAACCTTCAAAGAAGGAGAATCTGCAGCCTCCTCTAACCACTATTCCTCTGGATTTGCCTGCTCGTACATTAAGAAATCTCTCCTTTTCCTCTGTTCTAAATCTCTGTTGCAATTTGTCTGTCTTTGGTGGACATGGAGAACATTTTATTCCCCCATAATTTCTACCAGACTTCTGGGTATTCAAAAATTATTGTTGTATCTTCACCCTGTCTACTCTTCTGTGAACTGAAGACTATTAGCTCTCTAAGTCTTTTGTTGGGAATGACACTAAAAACAATAAAGTTGATGGGGAAACAGGACAAGCACAACTCCGGGATGCGCACACAGATTTGAGAGCAATCACAATAGAGGTAAGGCTAAAAAATGAAGAGCAAATTAAAATCATGTAGAATAAGAGAGCTAGAGACAAAGAACTTGGTCTGGAATGCTGCCAACAGAGAAGAGGAGGAAGGACATTTGAGGAAAAGGAAATCCGCAAAGTAGTAACAAAAACATGGCAGCTGAGATTGAGAAGAGGGAAAAGAAGACTAGGTTGAAGCAACAGAGTTTCTGCTCCAAAAGAAGTATGAAGCCCAATTGCTACCTTCTGAAGCACTGTTGAAGAGACAAATCTGTGGCCATTCTGAGAGTTCACAGGCCAGAGGCTAAGAACAAACTGAAGGAAAGGAATGAAGCTGAGAGTACAATCATGATGCACCAAGTAGACCGAGTAGATGGTCAAATAAAGGTTTATTTAAGATGCAGGAAATATGAGTAGACATAAAAAGGAGAACATGAAAGCCATGAAAGGAGCTCAGATAATTGAAGTAGTGGGTGGTAAAGCTGCTGAGAGAAAGGTAGGAATTGATGGAGTCAAGGAAATAGATAGAAGCCTTGAGGCAGGTAAAAGAAGAGAGACTCATGAAGTGGGAGTCTCTTATCTCCTTCTCATATTTATGGCATTAGAAAGTCAGAGCATATTAGAAATTCATGTCAAGGATACTGAGGCATTCAATAATGCCCAGGGAATTGTGATGAGTTCATGAAGTAGGAAAGATGGAGGAGAAAATTTGAGAGACTGAAAGCAAAACTGTGTATTTCCTATCACAGTGAGTGAAAAAAGGATGATCAGGGAGGACTCAGAGAACTGAGGTCCAGAGAACATTGATCCACATTGTCCTGATGCTACTGAGCTTTTACATTTTCTCCCACTTTTGATAGCTTGTTTATTTTCTGCAATGGGCAGTTGATCTTAGAATAATGACAATTTTCTTCCCAGTTTTGCTGCTTCCAACCCTCCTGAAATTCAGCCCAGACGGGAGAAGGGATGGGAAATCTGAGATTGGCATTTCAGGAAACCACCCCACCTTGATAACAGAACACCTACCCTCTCCTTACAGGGGTCACCACGGTACTCACAATGACTACCATCAACACTCATCTGCGGGAAACTCTCCCTAAGATCCCTTACGTCAAGGCTATTGATGTTTACCTCATGGGCTGCTTTGTCTTTGTGTTCCTGGCACTCCTGGAATATGCTTTTGTCAACTACATATTCTTTGGACGAGGCCCCCGGCAGCAGAAGAAACAGAGTGAACGGATCAGCAAGGCCAACAATGAGCGCCACCGTTACGAAGAAAAGAGGGTGAGAGAGCAGGTTTGTTCCCTTCTTTCATTGTGGCAAGAGAATTGAAACTCTCCACTGTTCATTCAGTCCTGGATGAGCTGTGGAGCAGCTTATCTCTTCACCACAAGAAACTCCAGTTCCCTTGTCTGATAAACATAGATCTACTGAAATTTGCAGACAGATGCCAAGAAGGATCTCTTTCCAGTGCTTACTGGGAATTTTTCTCCTTGACCATTTGGTCATTATCCTCAAGCCAGTTTCATCAGCATCACCCTCTTGCAAGGGCAGGTGTACCCCAAAGTACCCTTGTGGCTTTTGGTCCTACTCTGTTGGCACAAACACATTACTTAATTCACAAGTTTGCTGCAAGCACAGGCTCCAGCCTGTGAGCAACCAACATCAATGGATGACCTTTGCAAATGCAGAAGTTCAGGTTCAGAGCCCACTTACAACCCAAAGACCTGTACCAATATACAGAAAGCAGTTCAAAATCATCCCTGGTGGCGTAGCTGTGCACACAGTGCACAAGGCATCCTTGCTAGCTTTCTCTCTGTCTCCCCTGTTCTAGGTTGACCCTTATGGTAACATCCTCCTCAGCACTCTGGATATGAACAACGAGTTGCTGGCCACGGACATGATGAGCAGCGTTGGCGACTCTCGAAACTCTGTCATGTCCTTTGAAGGCTCAGGAATTCAGTTCCGCAAGCAGCTGGCCTCCCGGGATGGATTTGGTCACCACCCAACCCTGGACCGCCACGTCCCGCTGACCCACCATGCCGCAGCCCGCAACCGTGCCAACTGCCGTCTCCGTCGGCGGTCATCTAAGCTGAAGCTCAAAATCCCAGACCTAACAGATGTCAGCACCATTGACAAGTGGTCAAGAATCATTTTTCCAATCACCTTTGGATTCTTCAACCTTGTTTACTGGTTGTACTATGTAAATTGATGCCTGCAGCCTCCAAGAGAGATAGGGACAGACACTCAGACAATGACAACACAGGAGTGTTGTGGTCTTTTGGGTTTGGGTTTTACTCTTTACTATCATTATCATTTATTCCTTTGATTCATTAGATTTATTCTAAGCTTACTCTTCTCTTTTCAGCACATATAGAACCACAGAGTGTTGGGGGGGGGGAAGGGAAAGAAAGGTATACGGGAGGGGATTTGATTTCAGGGAGGGATGTGTTTGTCTTAATTTTGGTTTCCTGCTGAAGGACTTAAACCATTGTGGAAAAAAAAAAAATCAAAAAAAAAAAAAAAAAAGTGTTAAAAGAAAAAAGAAAAAAGATAGGAAAAAAAAGAAAAATAACAAAAAAAAAAAAGAAAAAAGTATAAAAAGGGGGGGGGGAGGGAGATATAAAGAAATTGAGTTAAAAACTGGTGTGGGGGGATAGGTTATCTTTGGCTGTGCTCACTAATGCACTATCCTCACTTCCATTTCACTACTGAATTTCATAATTTCATCTTTCTCCTCTCAGTATTATTATATTTTTTTAATCTTTCTTCTGTCACTGTTCCTAACCCCTCCATGTTTATTCCTTCATTGATTCATGAGATAGTGGGGTTTCATTCTCATGCTATGAGACTTCTCTTTTCTTTTTCTCTCTCCCTCTCTCTTGCTTACAAGCCTAAAAGAATCTTTTAAACCAACAAATAAAAAGAATATTTATTTTGGAAGAGCTGGGAAGGGGGGAGGACAGGGCAATTATTTGGGAGGGAAGGGGCAATATGGGGCATATGGGGGGTGGGAGGAGGGAGCTTATCAAAAGCAAAGGCACATTTGCAAGTTGCCTTTTTCCACCTTCAGGAGTTTGCAAGCTGTTTTTCCTGTGTGAATGAGTGCGTGCATGTGAGACATCTGGGAGTGTGTGTGGATGTGGATGTGGATGCGTGTGTGCAAGCATGTTTTCTGGGGAAGGGAGCAGGGGAGGGGGGTTTTGTAATGTCTTTTGTAGAAAGAGAACACAGATGACATTTAACTGGCAATGTTTTGGGGGGGATAGCAGGGTTTTGTTTGCTCATTGCAACTTGGCTAACTTGGAGTCCTAGCTTGTACTAGAGACACGAGGCTGGGGACAATAGATTGTGCAAATACACTTGCTGAGGAGAGAGAGGGTTTTGGGAATCAGCAATGGGATGATGCCATTGTCCACTGCTGGCATCTGAACTAAGCTGGTTTAGTCCTGAAACAGGGCTTGTTCCTAATCATTCCCACTCTGCATCTTTCTTAC
Organism: Phasianus colchicus; assembly: GCF_987193195.1. NCBI lineage: Eukaryota > Metazoa > Chordata > Aves > Galliformes > Phasianidae > Phasianus > Phasianus colchicus. The sequence goes on from NC_143449.1 coordinate 9,666,777, forward strand.
TGAGTTTTGGGAGAAAAGCAGTTACAGGATTCTGAAAACTCAGCCATTTCCCCTCTCTACCTGCTCTTTGTGCCAGACAAGGGACTTCATACTCCAGCCCACCAAATGACCATAGCCTACAGCAAGGTGCAGGAAGGGGTGGAGGTTTTTTAACTCTATTGTATTTCAGGATGAAAATATCCAGAAATGATAACTATTCCCTTTCCTAAGAGCTTCAGAAGCAAATGGTGATCTACCACCTTCTAATATGTTCTGCTTTATATGGCCTTGCTTTGTATCTGTTAAACCATGCAGAGAGGAGCACCTTGTGTCCCTTCCTGCAGAAGATGCAACTAAGGATGCAGTAGAGTTCTATGGAGCATCATCCCTCTGGAAGACAGTGGTCTTCAAAGACGGCACAGTGAAGGTTGCAGTGAAAGTGCTGAGCTTGTCAGCGCTTGTGGAAGCCCTTAAGTCTGTAGTAGCTTCCATCTGCAGGCACATGTTATTAAGGTACAAAAGGGTACTCCTTTTCCAAAGGAGCCAGTGACTTTCAGATAAATCACTGAATTATTGGCCACTTGGGCAATCACTGATGATTGATAATCTCCCTTACAATGTTAATAAAAGCCATGAAAATAATAAATTCACAAGTGCAAAACTTTAACCCTTGGGTCATTCTGCCATTCATGGAGTAATTATGAGAACCTTTTTCTTACCTGATGGAGGTTTTCACATGCCAGCCACACTCACACTGCCTTGAATCCAAACAGCCCTTTATTTTCCTGCTAGCATCCTTTTCCTTTTTCTTAAGTTCCCATTGTTCAAGAGAGCAAAGTGATTCTCTGAGAGCAGGGAAACTCTTGTTTATCAGAGAACAGATACATCTAATGCACATCTTTTCATTTACTAATTTGTGTCTGTACAGTGCTATGAAAATGTGAATTACTATAGGCCTGACCTAGTAATTCTGAAGTCATTGAAAATTTTGCCTTGACTTGGAGGAAGTAGGATCAGGGCTTATCAGAATGATAAGTATTGCTATTTTTATATTAGTAATGTGCTTTATGCATTTTCTGCTGGTAGAATCCTAAGCATAAAAGTAGAACATCATCCATCCTTCTCACTCATCCCCAATCTCTGTCTCCCTCTGCCATGTTCATGCATGCACACATTCAGTCCAGGCCCTTCTGGGCTCACCAAGGTTTTAGCACAATTGTTAAATCAGGCTTAACTTCCCTACAGAACAGTCTCTTGCTGGTTTCCACATTCAGGAATGATGCTGTTGACAATAGGTTTTCTTGATGCTGCAGTTTATTGCTGACATGGATCTGTACAGCAGTAAGTTTGAAGAGTGAACAGAACTGGATGGTAAGACCAGTAGCTGAATCAGGTAGTTTCTTCTGCCTGATGTGCAGGAAGTTAAAGGTTGTCCAGAGGAGACTGTTACACTTCCTAGTGGGATTCGATTTGGAAAAGGCTTTTAAAAGTTGTAATGGAAGTCATAAAGTTGTATTTTATGACATCAGCAGTATAATGCGGTAATATGTGTGCCAGAGGGAGGCTGCCTATCAGCAAGTTTGGCCTTTCAGGGAAGTCTAACCGGCTGATTGGTCAGTAAATACAATATCAAAACATTTACCCTTTATATATGGGATTGCAATGTAAAGGGTGGTCGGAATGACAGAAGGGAAAAAAAAGAGAGGCAGTTGTAAGAAGCCTGCTAAAACTGGAAGGGGAACAAATAGCCACGTGGTAAGAAATGATGAAGCTGAGGGAGATGACTCAGGATCTCCAGCAATTTGCTAGCTGTAGTAGAAACCTGACAAATCTGTGGTAGGAATTAGGCACCCAGGAGTGCCCTCAGCTGCTCCCAAGGGCCAGCAGTGGCAGCAGCACACAGATATGATGAAAAGCCCACCGCTGCTCTTTGCTGCTTGGGCAGTGAGCCCTGCATGGAAGAGGTTCCTGCCAGCCACTGACCAACCCTGTCCGGCACAGCAGGTACAGCCCGGGGCCTCCAGCAGCTGGAGATCAGGCACGGGGGAGGGTCTGTTTTTACTTTTCAAGGCTTCAATCAGAGATTGAGCCCAGAATTTCATAGCGACAATCCAAAAGCTTTCCAGGGAAAAAGCACTGCTCAGATGATTTCTTCTCCTGCTGGGATTTGGAGCCAGACTCTTTTGCTATTGCCTCGGTTCTCTGTTGGCTGGGTTCTCTTTCTTAGCAGGAGTCATCCTAGTTTCTCTCTGAATGTTTCTGACCTGTCCTTGCCAGGCCAGTTTTATTTCATAGAGTCTGTCTTCGTATATCCAGACATCTGGACTTTTCAGTCCTACACAATAATCTTTGCCAAAGAGTGTGCGGGTCAGGACTTCTCACAGTTCAGGAACTGCCTTATAATTTCTGGTGACATGGCAGGATGGAGAACAACCGAGTCCTGTAAGTCAGATAAGTAAAAGAATATGTGGTCCTGGACAGGGCGGAGGGAAGAATGCTGGAGGCCTTTGGAAATACCCTCCTCCAGGACCAAGGTGGTACCTCCATTTTCCCCCTCCATAGCAATCTGTGTCCACCCTAAGAAAGGCAACAAATCCAAGGGTTGTTTCGGGGTCCAGTGATTCTGTGAAAGGAGACAGTGGAGAAAAAAAAGAGTTTTACTCAAACTCCAGCCGAGAGGTTTCAAGCCGTCACAAACATAAGGAAAGACATGAGCCTTTAATTGGGTGGGTACATAGATAATGTTGTTGGAAAGCTGGAGGAGATTTCCACTCTGTAGCTTGTGTGCATGTTGCTGTCCACCTTCTCTTCATGAAGGGAGAGCAGTAGAGAGGAAAAAGCGTGAGTGCTATTCCAAAATGGAGCTGCATCTGGCTTTTGCTGCAGTGGTGCAGGAGGCAATTCTGAATGGAGCTCAGTTTGTTTACTGCTTGAGACACGGTTGCTGTTTGTTGGGTCTTGGGTTTTTTGTCAGAGAATGTAAGCTGAGCATGAGGGAAACTCTGGGCAGCCTGAGGGGGCTGGGCTGGAGGAGAATGTTTTGCACCTTTCCCATGCGTAACAGCCTAACGCAGGCATGGGGAAGAGGAGGAGGAAAAGGAGAAATAGAAGTGAAATCTCTCTCAGGATATAAATGGCCAACACAACCCTATCGCTTCATATTCTGATACTGTATAGTGCTGTCACTCAGGGACCTTTAGGAACTAGGACCTTGGGACTGTAATCCTACCTGTCCCCCTCCTATCCCCCCTTCACCTTCAGTATTGAGAACTGAAGAGAGAAAGAGCAGAAGAGGAAAATAAGAGCCCTGGTAGCAAACCCCTGCTATTCCATGGGTGAAAGTGAAGCTTTGGTTACTAAGATAAAAGGAAAATGTATACCTTTATATTCATGTCTTCAAGCATAAACCAGCCCGTAGTGTATATAGGATAAGTTCACAGTGCATGAAACAAACAGGACTATAGGTCTTAACTGGCATCCAGCTTTCTTGCATGCACATCTGACACCATGCCAGCAGCTTATGTCTTGCAAATAAGTAGGGAACCTGCCAAGGCTTGGCACTTCCTCTGTCCAATGGACAGCACATCCACTTCCCAGAAACAGAGCCGTGTGAGGACCTGATTGGGCCGGTCTGTTTGACCAGATCTGCTCCAGAGGCTCTGGCGTGAGGAGATAAGGGGTGGGGGAGGGAGCTGGTTTTGTTTTCCTTTGTATGAGGAGGGTGAAAGGGTTTTAAATCTCTGAACTGTTATCAAGCTGAAGTGAAACCTCTGGAACTGTGCAGACCAAAGGACAGTAGTTAGCGAAATCCTAGTGGAGGGGATAGGATGAGGAAGAGGTGGTTGGTGAGAACGAGCTAGAAACTTCAGAGATGATTAGGAGAGAGGTAGTGGAAATATACGTGCAATATAATAGGTTTGAAAAGCCTAGAGCGCTGGAAACTGGGGACCTGCAGTGAGCCAGATGGGCTGGGTGCAGCTGCAGGCAGCACTCAAGGAAACCCAGCCACGGCAGCAGTCCCTGGTGGACGGAGACCACAGACTCTGGGAGGTGGTGAGGTCAGGAACTGGGAAATAGAGGGAGACCCGTGGTGCTCTGCATTCAGAATGAGCTTAGTCCCTCTAGGCAGGGACAATCATTTGCATCAGGACAATGTTGCAGGAGCTGGGCTGGGATATGCAGAGGAATTACCACTGTCCCAAGCTGGGGCAATGGCTGGGCTCTGCCCTGATGTCAGAGATAAGAGATAACCAGGCAAGAAATGCTGTGCAGGTTACCAAACGCTTTCTTGGAGATGAGACTGGGCTTACCAAGCAGGGTGGGATGTCTTTGCAGTAGGCATGGAAACTGGGTTTGGGGGCATGGGTTGGGTGAGAGATGTGAAACCTATGTGTTGGATGCAGGACCTAATGCAGATGCTGGGAGGGAGGGAGGAAGGGTGGGAGAGAGGGAGGGAGGGGAGTGGAGACTGGGAACAAGAAGATGTATATAGCGTTGGGGCTTGGTTTTTATTTTCATTTGATTTTATTTTGTTTGCTCAGTTGATTTTGTTGAGGTTTTTTGTTGGTTTGGGTTGTCTGTTTGTCTGGTTTTTTTAATTTTTTTTTTTTGTTTTTTGAAAAATAAATGTTTGATTTCTAATGTCTTGATATTAACCAAATAAAAATGGTTCTGTACATTCAGAAGTAAAGAACAGCTGAAAGGTGACAAGAGTAATAAAGACGTACCATCTGATACAACAATACCATTTCCCAGACTTTCCCACAGGGATTGGAGGGTGAACCTGTGCCTGTGCCTGCACAGAAGTGCAGCCCACCAAGATGGTGATCTTAGGGCTGGCTCCCTGATCCGCCTCCAAGCGCAGTAAAGAAGAGGTGGGCAGGAGAGGTGCAAGTTGTGTTGTGTAAGTAATTATTCAATATTTGATCCCACCATCCCTGAGGTCAATGAGAGGAGGCTGCGTATTAGACCCTAATCTCTTGCACGTTTGGTTTCTTCCTGGAGAGCCAAACTGTACTATGCCTTACTGTATCCTGGGATGTAGTAGTGAAGGAATGAAAATGATATCAGGTTTCACTTGCACAAATGAAGTAATGTGTGTGGAGTAAAGGCAGTATGAGCCTCAACAGTCTTGGAGAAGCTGCTGTTGCTGATGCTGCTTTCTGCCTTGTGATTTGGTCTAGGGTGACAAATGCTAGGAAATGCCCAGCTGCTGAGAAGAGTTATCAAGGAGGCTGTCAGTGTTGACAGACTTCTCTTAAGAGCTTTTGCAATTCAATAGACCTTTGTCTGAAAGTTCCTGGCTGTTTGGGAAGAGATGATGAAAGATGGATTTGGAAGAGAGAGTGCAATGCACAGACCTTGAGTTAAGATTAGCTATCTGTTTTAGTGGCCACTGGACTTGCAGAGAAAAATTCTTCAGTAGAAGAAGCACAGAAGGTCAGAACAGGCTCAAGTTTATGGCATTGACTGATTTTGGACCAAGGGATGTTTGGTTTCCATGCAGTTTTCAGTTAGCAGAAATGAGCAATAGGGGAATGCCGTAGATAATAATGGTAGTGGGTCTGAGACCTATAGGTAATCCTCTGTAGTATAACCAATCTTCGTCTGGGTTGGGAAGAATGCCAAGGGTGAAAAACAAGGTGAGAAACTCGTTGTCTGTTTTATCTTAGTGTTTTGGAAAAATAAGGACAGTCCTTTCTCTGTGGGGAGAGTGTGGTTTCTGCAGCCAACAAATGTTGTATTGTTTGTATTACTGCAGCGAGGATAAAAGAAAAATCTTTGTATGGAAGGCAGACCATAGGAAAGCCTCAGTTCTCTTAGGAATGGCCATTCATCAACAATAAGGCTTCTCTCCACTGTAACTGCCACTCCAGCTAGAGTGCGTCAGCATGATGCAGGCCACACAGCCCTGACTCAGCCATTCCTCTGGTGAACAGCACAGGCAGGATTTGTGGGTACACAGGGACAGGTGTTTTCTGCAGAGACAAAGCAAGAAGTTGTGTGAGTATGAGTTCCTGCACCACACTGCTCTGCAGTAGAAAATCATGGTGAAAAAAAATGGCTCATCCAAGAAGGTCTGCCATCACCATCTCACTCTAGAGGCACTGAACCTGCCATCCCACACCTCCTGTTCTCAGCTCCATGCTGAGGGCTGCCCTGCTCCCATCTCAGATAGCCAGAACTTGCCAGTGCCAGACACTTGGACTGCAGTGTGCTTCTCTGGGTGTCTTGTCATGTGGCTCCCACCTCCAAGCTGCATAGAACACACTTTGCAGAACAACCCCAAGCATTGTTGAGCAAAGTGAGAAGGATTTGGGGAATGGCAGGCTAGGAGAAGACAGGTCAACAAGGGAGGAAAACATGATTGCCTTTGGTGTCATGCAGATGGCATCTGGGGAGTGAGACAGGCAATGGCCTGTTTTTCAGCATGAGGAATGCACTCGCTCAGGTTGGCAGAGGCATTTCTCTCCTCGTTATGTGTTCCACTAGGGAATGATGCACTTGGTTGGTCTTTCCTTTCCAATCACCACCTTCTTGCTGTGCTCAGGGCTGTGGGACCTGTGCTGCTGCAGCACCAAGCCTTGCCAATGACCATTCCCAATGAGACCCAATGAGGTCCAGTGGTGATTCCTCGCTGCAGAAGTGACTGCCACACAATATCATGACATGTCAGGTGGCACTTCAAGGAGGAGGCACACCTTTTGGGAGAACTTGTGCTGTTGTGGCTGGCAATGCTTAACTTTATTTCTTCAAGGATGGCGGACAACAGGCTCAAAGTTCCGGCCATTGCGCCTCCTGCCACAGGGACCCTGGGTACCTATTAAGGATATTTTGAACAGGAATTTGTCTTTTGTAGTGCAGCTTCCAGAGTCTCACCAACCTCATGCCCCACAAATATGGAAGTAGAAATGGGGAAGATATGTCCCAGAGCGTTTCACAGGGAGATACTGGGCATAAATCTGAGATTCAGCTCAAAGGTAGGTGCTGTTGAAGAAAGTATTTGACAGCTTCACCAAGTTGGGGCCAACGTGCTTGACAGACCAAAAGAGATGATCTCCCATGAGCAAACCCCTAGAAAGGGTTAGCAGATGTCACAAAGGAGTTTCTAACAGTTGGAAAGTTGAATAGCCAGATACTAGAGAAGAAAATGGGAAATCAGAGAATAGAGAGACTCAAGAGTTACCAGAAAAACACTACCTGTAGGCAAGTACTCTTGACCCTGGTTAGAATGACCTTTGTCCGATCTACAGTATTTTTTCTCTCCATTGCCTGGCATGTCATAATATTGTGTCTTTGTGTGAAATCACATCCCCTTTCAGAAGTGAAACTGTTTTCTGAAGAACAAATGCCCACTTGTGATGTGCTCACCACAGGGCTGTTAAACCAAGAGGTATGAAAGCAAACAAGATTAGACCTCTAAGTCTGGGGCATCTTTCCCAGGAAAGGCTAGATCATTTATGCCAATCCATCATCCTGTCAAACTGCACTCATCCATCTTCCCTTCAAAGATGAAGAAGTGGCAACATCTCTAACTGGGGACGTCTTATGTGGCCAGAATTTCAAACAAAATCCTAACTGAACAATGACAACAGAACAGGGAGATCAATGGCAATGTCAATATACATTATCAAAGGGACTGCTGTGAACCATCTTGACATACTCTGAGTGGCTGCGTTGCATCCTGTACAGCATTACAAAAACAAACAGAAGAAAAAAAAAAAAGAAAAAAAAAAGAACAAACCACCCATTTTTACGTTCTTTAATTTGCATTTTCTGCATGAAATAAGACCTTGATCCTTGTCTTTTTTTCACAAAAGCAGATTCTGCTTTAACTAATGTAAAAAAAAAAAAAAAAAAAAAAAAAAAAAAGGGAAAGAAAATAATGTTTCTATAGCAAAGTGATTTAGATGTAGAATTTTTTTTGTAAAAAAAATGGGGGGAGGAAAAAAAAAAAGGGAAAAAACAACAAAGAAATAAAATAAAATGACCTAAAGAGCCATCTTTGTCTACTCTAGAGGTGGGAAGGTGTGATTGGTGGGTGGCAGTCTCTGCTCTCATAGCCATCCTGTGCCAGATGGAGAGGAGCTAAGGCCCATTCTGTGCCATGGGACGGCTCCCAGGACAAGCGTGCTCACCAATTACAGCTGGGTGCTTTCAAAAACTGTCTCCTTCCGTCTTCTTGTAGGTAGAGTGGGCAGGAGGGCAGGGGGAAGGATGGGCAGGGCCAAGGGGAGTTGCCTTGCTTTCATTCTGTGGTTTAGTTTGGGGTGTTTCTGTTCCTGCAGTGACAGTTTTTGAAAGGCGATGATAAACAAAAGTAAAAACAAACTTGAAAATAGTTTACAATTTTGTACAAACCATTATAAATATTAACAACAAATGTTTTTTAAAATGATCCATACCAGTGCCAAAATAATGTAATGTGTACATTACTTTATTCTCTTTCTTTTTTCTTTTTTCTTTCTTTCTTTCTTTTTTTTTTTTTTTTAAGTGTTAAAACACTAAAAATATTTCTTTTTTTAAAAAAAAGAAAACAAATGTATGTGGACATAAATGTACTTGAAAGTTGTTAATTATCAATTGGTTAGGAATCTTTCTTGGGCTTTTGGGTTTGCTTTCTTTTTTCCTACCCAGTACAAAAGTAACATATAACAAATACAACCTTTAAAGGAGAACTTTTTCTCTGCTGGTTTGAATACAAGAGGTTTCCATTTTTAAGGCACTGTCTTTAGGCCAAATCCATGTTACTGAGCTATGAAAGAACAGATGAACTTACCGTCCAGAGCACTCAAACTTGTCCTGAACTTCACAACAGAACTCGTTATGCCATTTAAAATGTGTGTCCAAAGGACTTTGCTACAACTTCAACAGTTTTCTACGTATCTAAGTATCCTACTGGGTTGTACCAAGAGTTGGATGCACACAAGCTCTATGCTATTGCCCAGAGCAAAGTGGAAAACAGATTAAATCCTGAGTCTTTTTTTTTTTTTTTTTTTTTTGCTATGAGGTAACTTACTTTGATTTTGAGGAGTAAAAAATATAAGCTCTTATTTCTACAAGCAAATGAAGTACTCAAGCATTGCTGGACCTTTGCATGATAACCAAAAGTAGCTGAGACAGTATCATTTTCAGAACTGACTGATTCAAGGCGTTGAGGTATTTAACTGAAATCTGCTAATAGGCAGATTCTTAAGCTCCAAGCATCTTAGGTTAAAAGAGTTGGCCTCTTGAAGTCACCAAGAAGATTTGGATGTGCAGATAAGGATGTGCAGAGAGGCCAAGGTGCTACAATTTGTCTCTCAGGGCTGTGGAAACCCTGGGAGGGGCTAAGGGGGAGGGGGAATGTGTGGTCAGCCACTATCATGGGTGAAAAGAGAAAGGAGGCTTTCTCTTTTGCCTTTGGATCTTTTTTTTTTTTTTTTTTTTCCACTGAGTCCAAAGCCCATATCTAATGTAAAATCATTGCCTTCCTTTCTTATATGTGACAACTCAACTCATAACTCTCTCACAAGCCTGGTGTGGCAGTCCTCACAACCAAAAGCCCTCAAGCCCTCCTGAGCTGAAAGGCTGCACCCACATGTCCTTATGCCCCTGCCACCCAATCCTCTTGGACTTCCTTCCCACCGTTCTCATATTTGCTTAAAACTGAAGCTCTCTGAAGCTGAACAACCAGCCCTCAGTCTCAAGGGTCCAAACACTTGAGGGGCTCAGCCTTCCAGTTTGCTCAACAAAATCATAGATGCACAGCTCAACCTAGAGGAATTTCCTACGCAATAAGAAACATAAAAGCCAATTACTTGATTGATTTAAAAGAGAAGTAGCAAGTGGGTAGTGTCTGCAATGTTGATGGTCAAACAATGAGAGAATGAAGAAGAGGGAAGCAGCACAACGTAAATCTTTTTGAGCTGTGGTGGTGAGTTATAGTTTCTGCTCATCTGCCACTCTGGAGAGGTTCTGTGATGCTTTTTTCCTCCTGCCTTCATTTTATTAGAGATAAGAGTGCATACGTTTAGCTGCTGGAAAAACTACTTCATCTTCTTGTCTCATTTAATTTGAAGTGAGATTTCAGTTCTGTTAATCTCACCTTGCTTCCCTGTTCTCTTCTGTTTAATCTATTGTACCCTGGGTTTCCATGGCAAGATCTCACACTGCAACACGGAAAAGCATTTAATGATTTCTTCCAGTTGTGGTTCAGCAGAAGATGCTAATAATCCCCTCATAACCATAGAGAAAGGTCACAACCACCCTGGATACCTATTCTCCACTCTGTTATGAGGAATATTTTGTCTAGATTAGAATTCCAGCAATTGTACTATATTAATCCATGTTCACAGTAAGCCACACCTGACGTTCCTGGAAGCTCAGATTAGGCAGCTTTACAGCAACAAACACCCCATTAAATTCAATACATGTTTACATATGTTACCAGGTACTGAAAGAATTTCTGCTGATAACAGGAGGGATGTTGCAGCATTAATTATGCTGACCTATTGAACATTCAAATAATGACAGAGATCCACACGTTCAAAAGTTTTAAACATCCAGGCTCCTCAGACTTTTCAATGGTTTGGGCACTTAAGTAACATCATAATATTATCCAAAGTTTTAAAAAGCATGAACACATTTATAGGAAATACAACTGTGGGTTGACCTCCAAAAGTTTGGGTGGTAGCAAGAGGGCAGAGCTCGGCGCATTGCTCTGCCAGATATCATGCATTAAAGTCAACATATGCCCTCTTAAATTCGAGAAAGAAGAGAGTCTAAAAAAAGAGTTGCTTTAGAAATTTCAGACTGATTTCCTTACCGCATGTGAAATCATCAGTGTCAAGAAGGTTTCGGTTTTTGTTGATATATCTTTGGAGCATTCATGTCCAAGAATAAATTATGTTTTGAGTCGTATCAACAAAATTTGCAATGCAAAACTTCAGGCAGGCAAAGGAAGGAGGGAAATTCAGAAAAACTGAGAGCAAAATGGTTACTAAACTTGAAGTATTTACTTTTAAGGTAGCTGAAAAGCACTTCATTGGAGTCAGCGCAATTTCACTTTTTTAGAATTTTTGAAGGAAAAAAAAAAAAAAAAAACAGGAAAAACTCACAAACATTGTCCAGCCAGTTGTGTTGCAAAGCTTCATCTAATAGACCTTGTGCTGGGAAACCAGTGGAAGTCACACTCTCTCTGGACATACAGAGCAGATGTGACCCAGCCGCAGCCCAGCCGTGCGGGGTGAAGCAGCCCAGACATTCTGTGCTGGCTGCTGGGGTCATGCAGCTTTCCCCCCAGACAACACACTTCTCCAGATGAGGGTGAGGCTGAAGCTGCTGTCTACATCGGGCACTGTGTCAACAGTTTAAATATTAACTGTTCCATGTGCTCTCATCAGCCCATGGGAAATGCAGGATCAGCCAGAGAATTCAGCCTTGAATACCTCACGTGGACTTCTTCCCCCAAGCAGGGCCATTCTGTTACAAACAGCCAGGACATAGCTCACAGACCTTCCGCAGCCAGCTCTGTCACTCTGCTCCTTACACCAAAGATGCTGTGTAGGAAGAGAGGTCTCTCCTGTGACTGCAGGGTCTGCCTGGGCAGGAGGCTGCAAACACGAGGCAAAAGAAATTTGGCATCCTGCAGTATGTCTGCTGTAGGGCTGAAGGCATCACCCTGAAGATGGGAACCTGCTCCCTTACAAACAGGTAGGTTGGGACTTTTGGAATTTTGGCCAGAAACAAACAAACAAAACCTAAACAAGGCAGCTAGTCTAAGTATGGTTGGCAGGACCGAACTCCTCAGCAACACACAGCTGCCAAGTGCAATGTCAGGGTCTACACCAGCTTTGGCCAATGGGTTGTCTGAAGCTTTGACATCATCCTAAGCACAATGCAGGAGTCTGGCACCGCAGTAACAAAGACACAAATAATGACAGCAAGGTTTGTAGCTGGAAAAATTCTCCAGAGGCACTCCTGGTTTAAAAAAATGATTTACGTAAGCTGTTCTTGACACTGGTTTTGAATGATCATCTCAGTTTGAGGAATGAAAATTCTGCTCTGATAAACTGGATGCTGAATACCACTCTCACTCATGTTGTGTGCTTACAGGTCCAAAATCAGGATTTAGAAGATCTTCCTTAAAGCTACTGGCACTGTATCAAGGAAGGTCCTAATTTCAACCTGTACCCATTACATAAGAGAAAGGCTTTCCTGTCCCTTTCCCCTGTACTTGCAGTGTGTGACAATAAAATAATTCAGCTTTATCTCTCACACTATTCTTTTAGGAGACATTATCATGTAAACATGCAAGACCAATTAGAAAAGTCATTTATTGAAATAAGATCAGCAGATACAGCAGATGTAAGACTTCGCTTTTCATGCTCTCGGTCTAAAAATCACTACTATACAAACCTCCAGGAAGGAACTTTCTATACCTAAAAGGGGACTATAAGAAAGAAGAGAAGAGACTCTTTAACAGGGTCTCTTGTGACAAGACAAGGGGAAATGGTTTCAAACTAAAAGAGAGGAGATTTAGACTGGATATAAGGAAGAAGGTTTTTACAATAAGGGTGGTGAGGCACTGGCACAGGTTGCCCACAGAGGTGGTGGTGCCCCATCCCTGGAGACACTGAAGGTCAGGCTGGATGGGGCTCTGAGCACCTGATGGAGCTGTGGGTGTCCCTGCTCAGTGCAGGGCAGTTGGAGTGATGGCCTTCAGGGGTCGCTTCCAACTCCAACAATTCTATGATTCTATGATTCTGACTTGCTGCATGCAGAAAAAGTCAGCATGTTGACTGAAACAAAACACCTCGTGGCATGATGCAGAGCTCACAGAGATACCGCTTTGAGATGGCCCATCTACCATGTACCCGATCCCACAGGGTAGATCTGTCCTCACCCTCCCACATCCTCACACTGTATATTCTCTCACTCCGTGGGTTTATTGGTGAATGATAAGTACATTTTCAACTGGATTCATCTTTCAGTTGCTATGCAGTCAAGCACCCTCCTTGGGGAGCTGTGAAGATCACAACAGGAGCTGCTGCCCAGTTTGTTAACATTATGAGTTTATATGTGAGTGCTGCGTGCGCAGCTGAAGCTCATTTCAGGAGAGGGTCAGAAAGTTAGCATTGCCAAGCTGCACCAGTTGCACTCCTGTTAGAGCAGGAATTGCTCTGGTGTCACATTTCTGTACCTGGATCTCATCCTCTGGCAGTGGCATCCCACCACTGCCATGCAACTGCAGGCAGTGCCACCAGCCACCAATTCCTGTATGTAACATCGCATGGCCAAGGAGGATGCACAAATACCATTGCTGTTTCCTATTTCTATTTCTGGTCCCTGTTTCCTTTTCCCAAAGGCAAACTCTTCTTCTTTTTTTCTTCTGAAGTTTGATAAAAATCCATTCTGCCATTTTGAAGTCGGATGGGTGAAAATGAGCCAACTTTAAATCAGAGTTGCCAACTGGTTTAATTTAATTTGGTGAATTAATCATGAGCCTAGTTCTAAGTCCTTCAAAAAAACAACAACATGTTCTTCGATTCATGGGAATACATCCAAGGCTGTGTTTGCAATTAAAAACAAAAAGTAAGTTTCTGTCAGAGACAAGCTCTCACAAATATTACTGTTGGAACCTGTTATTAGAAGATAAATTAATGAAATATGACATCATACATTTATTAAGCTGCCTATTATGATGCAATAGGTTTCAGCTCAAAATCAAAATTTTCAGGAAGTGAAAAGGCAAATAACTAATAATTACTGATTGTGTGTCCAAGAGCATTTCTGTACCAGTTTCTGGAGGTACAAACCCATGACTGTCAGTGTTTGAGAGGCATTGAGATAGTGCCCTCAATATTGTACTTCGACTTTTGTTAGCTCTGACACAGTTAGATAGTTGGATTAAATGATGTTTCGAAGTTCCATCCAACTGAACTATTTTCTTTTCTTTTCTTTTCTTTTCTTTTCTTTTCTTTTCTTTTCTTTTCTTTTCTTTTCTTTTCTTTTCTTTTCTTTTCTTTTCTTTTCTTTTCTTTTCTTTTCTTTTCTTTTCTATTCTATTCTATTCTATTCTATTTTCTATTCCATTCTATTCTATTGCCAGGGGAAACTCAGCTTAGCTATTAGGAAAAACTTCTCTGAAAGAGTGGTGATGCCCTGGAACAGACTACTCAGGGAGGTGGAGGAGTCACCATCCCTGGAGATGTTCAAGAAAAGTGTTGATGTGGCACGGAGGGACATGGTACAGTGGGCATGTGGGTTGGGTTGGCAGTTGGACTTGGAGATCTTAGAGGTCTTCCTTCTTTAATGATTCTATTCTATTCTATCCCAAAATCTCCCGAGCTTCTTTCCCCTGCAGTGTAACACGTGTGTACACAAGCATACACGTTCCACAGAATTTAACTTTCTCATCTGAGATCTCTGAACAATGCTTCTGCTCAGCTTTCCTGGACAAGGAAATGACCGCAATTTATCCAGGGGAAGCAAGGGTGGCAGAGAAGTGCACGCTTGTGCATTTTTATGTTTCTGTTGGATAAAGTTTCCACCTGGCTTCAAGTTATGAAACAGCAATGATGACTCACCCTGCAGGATCACGTGAATGCCTTGGGAGGTATGTAAGCAGAGCAAGAGGGAGCACCCAGGAATGGTATAAACAAGAAAATTAGAAACATGGAGTTCAGGTCTCCGATTCCCTGCTGTGGTACTGTATCCACTGGTGCATAACAGAATCAGAGAGGATTTCTGGTCTCACTGCGGAGTTTATAAGGACTGTGCAGCAGAAAAGAGCCTGTTCCCCCTTCAGTGATAGTGTGGGAAGAAGAAATAGGCCTCTATCATAGAATCATGGAATCATAGAATGGCCTGGGTTGAAAAGGGCCTCAAAGATGATCTAGTTTCAACCCCCCTGCCAAGGGCAGGGTCGCCAACCACAAGTCTGCTCAGAGCCACATCCAGCCTGGTCACATCATCCAGTTTGTGGATCACATCAGTCTGTTTTATTTACTGGTAGAACTGTCCAGCTACAGTAGTTGGAAGCTGCACTTCTGATGAGATGGGATAAGGTGTTCACTATGCGAGTTAGGGCACAACTCCTACAACAACCATTTGTAACAACGTGAGTCCTGCATCTGTGGGAGCTCTCCACAGAATGGTGTCAAAAAGAACAAAAAGAAGATGTTCCACCCATCTTCTCACTTCCCTGTGCATTTGCACAGATACTGACCCACTTTCCAGAGATCATGTGAAATTAGGGTGGTGAAAAGCATCTTCTTCATCAAAGTTAGTGTAGAGTGAACAGTGTTTTACAAAAGAGGATTCTATTCCTAGATATGTCTTCGGATCACCACTATCACACAATTGCTTACAGCAGGCGGGGGGTTGATACATAGATAGGCAAAAGAAAGAAGAAACTGCTTACTGGTGTGGGACTCTTTTGCAATTTCCCCTCAAACGTGTGCCATGTAACTTTTCTCAAAGAAAGTCATTCACAAGAAAATCCCCTACCATGTACAGCTCTCTGGAGCTTGCTAGACATTCCTAAAACACTCGTAAATCACAGAGGCAGATGTTACCATCAGCATTTTACTTCTCTCTTGAAGTACTAGCAGCAGCAACTGCTGCTGAGCCTGAAGTTAATTTCACAAATTAACCTGAGATTCACCTCACAGTCCCAGGACAGCAGCCCTACCTCCTTGGTGGACCTTCCTGGGGGATGCAGTTTGCAGCCTCAGCACTTGTGTGGGCTTTCAAGGAGGAGGGGGAACCTTAGGAGGGAGAAACCTCGGCAAGTTTTTCAGCCAGAAGGCAAATGGAGAAGACAGGATACATTATACAGCAACAAAACACAGAAGAGATATAAATATGAGAGAATAGAAAGGCTCTTAAAGAGTATGAACAAAACAAAGAGCAGATGCATAGTCATCAAAGAAGGAAAAGTACTGCAGGGTGCAGGGAAGGAAAGGAAGAGAGGAAGAGAGGAAGGGAGAAGGGAGGAAGGGAGGAAGGGAGGAAGGAAGGAAGAGAGGAAGGAAGGAAGAGTGAGAATAGGTCTGCAAGAACTTGGTGCTGATGACAGTTAACCAGGTTCTGTGAGGTGAAGAATTCCCCTGTAACACACAGCCAAAAAAGGCCTTGAAGGTATGCAATTGAATAGTAAAGACAGTATTGAGCCTGTCTGCTTCCTACCACGTATAAGTTTGTTCCTAGGCACAAGGTCATGCTGCTGCAGAACATACTCTGGGACTCTTCATGTCCTGTCTTCTCTGGTATGTCTGCTTTGTTTCATACACAAACAAATGCAGAAAAAGACCTGGCAAAGACCTGGGATGCAGTCTACCACTTGTAAGTTTCTCCATTTTTCTTCCTAAAGGGCTAAAAAAAGAATTATGTATGAAATGAGTGATTCAGTGTAAAGCCATGTACTTTTTCTCCCCACCCCTCTGTGGGAATTATTTTCTTAATTTGATTGATAACAAAACAGTGCGTTTGTGTGTGCACAGCTCTACTTACAAGAAGAAATGAGACTTCAGCATCAGCCATAAATTCTTTCATATTCTTAAACACAGCGTACAAACAGAAGAATCTGAGCCACCCCTTCTGCAGAAATAGATGCATAATGCTGGGTGAGGATGAATACCTACAGAAGTGAACTGGCAGAGCTGAAGTGACACCATGCAACCCTTTGTTCTATGGGGCAGTGATGCCCAGAGACAAGACCCTGCTTTTCTCTCACTCACTCGCTTCTGTGCTGTGCTGGCCCTATCCACCTGGCAGTAGGACTTGAGAGGAGTGAGGTGTGCTTGAGGAGAACCAACCCCCACATCTACCTCTATTTTCTACTGCTAATAATTGCTCTTATGTAAAGAACACTCCTGCTTTCAATTAAAAGAGCTTATTTACAAGGCAACAGTAAGCAAAGAAAACTCTTCTTTGAGTTTCGTACGATAATCACAGCACCTCATTGCTACTAAGCTCAAAAGACCAACTTGACATTTCATGCTGCCTCCTGTGCCAAAGCAACAGGAATAAAGGGAGCCAGCTGAGTTCACGTGGACCTTCAGTGCTGTGGGTCCATCAACAACCAGTGCTCCTGAGTGGGGCCACAGGTAACCTGGAACAGCATCCTGCCATGAAGTGCTGGGGTAACTCATCCTGCCCTTTCCACTTCAGAAGGAATTTCCCATATAATGACTTATTAGATTTACATCTCCTATCTGCTTCTCTATTATCTTTAATAAATATATTTCAAGCCTCTGTTCTAATCTTTCACATTTTTCCCGGTTCTTTTCCTTCTCAATCACAGAATCATAGAATCATTAAAGTTGAAAAAGACCTCTAAGAACATCCAGTCCAATCATTAGTCCATCACTATCATGACCAACTATCTCTCAAGGACCAACTCTGTGCCCATGCAGAATAGTGGGGACAGGAGTCCATTCCGTAGAGGGGTATGTTGTGGAGAGTCAGGTCTATTAGCACATATGTCTTGATCTTGAGCTAAACCTCCAGGAAGCATGACTCTAAGGCTTGATTTGAATCAGCTTGAAGCTTAGTTTGTGCTGTGCACTCTGCTTTTCACAGAGGATTGAGAGCTCTTCTTAGGTCAGCATACTCCCTCTCTGATTTAATTTGGTCCTAATTAATCTTCACAGTAATAGGATGAGAGGCAGAATGGCAACAGAGGAAAATCCATTAGATAAAAGGAAAACGTTCCCATTGAGAAAGCATTCAGTCATCAGAACATAGTCTCAAGTAAGCTATGGGGTCTTTGCACCTGGAAACATTCATTATTTGGCAGGACAGCCTATAATATCTAAGTTAACTTCCCAGGTAGTCTTGCTTTGGTGGCAGACTGGACTTGCAGAATTCCGTTCCCACCTGCATTTCTCATGATTGTGAACTCTGCGTTGGCTCTGGCCTTGCTTTCCTCTGCTGCTTGCCCCATACTGACAGCATTTGGGGCTGTCCCAGCACCTCAAGGTCCATAGGCATGTGTCAGGCCAGGGCAAACAACCTGGGTATGCAAACATGGCTCTGGGACAGGATTCAGTGAAGCAAAATGAGTTGAATGGAAGAGAGTAAAAATAAAGCACTGCCTTTATCAGCTGCCTGTGTCCAGAGGCCAAGGATTTAAAGCAGAAACCACACAAACGTTGGAATGGGGACTAAGGGGTGACTTAATCAGTAGGAATTAGCTGTGGGGTTTGTCACTTCAGCTTTTTTGTGTTTGGAGTGATTACAATTAAAATGCAAAGATCTGACTGCTTAAGTACTCCATGCTAATTGGGAGATCAGTGTGATTTCTTTTCCTTTTCTGCTCTAATTTATTCTAAGGCTTTGTTTCCAGCGTGGAAGGTGTGGCAGGCCCAAGGATTTGAAATGGGGGAGAGAGGTGAGAAATCCCAGAACAAAACTGTGTGGGCAATTCCCCCAAAGCTTTTCTGACTTTCCCTGCAGGGGGAATGAGTCTTTCCAAAGGGCTGCAATCACCCTGATTTCCTCTCCTCTGGTTACTTTTCAGTCTCTGTCTAGTCGAAAAACTCTGGGTTTGAACTGAACAAGATGAATTGGTCTAGGATGTTCTCAGTTCTTGGAGAGGGCAGCCAGAGAGCTATCACAGTGATCTCTTTCCCAGATATACACTCTCATACAAGCAACCAGCTGCCCATGGCTGATATTCATGGAGTAGATGTGGTACAGCCGTTAACACACCACCAGATTCACAATGGTGCTCCTTATGTGTGAAAGGGGGAAATCCTGCATGGGTTACCTGAGTGAACACATACAAGAACATAGGTTGGAGACTCGTTCATGCACTCACTAGGTGGTGTATGAGAAGAATTCTGAACATAGACTCACGGCAGTAAATGGTGGGGCCATTTCAGCTTGTGCACTTCAGCACTCCTTTGGGTCATGCTTGAACACCCATCAGCAGCCAGCTCTATGGTGGGGTCAGGATTCAAGGACATTGAAGCACTGGCACACACAAAGAGAGGAGGTGAGTGTCATCACGGGCAAACGAGCTGTTCTGACACAAAATGTGCACTGTTAGCTCTGCTCTGCAGAAAGCTATGACCAGGATTGATGAGGAGCTGCATAAAAACATTGCCATCTGCTGAATTCATCTTTAAGGCAACTGAATGATCCTCCTCAGTCACCTTCTGTTTGTGCCCATCACAGCACTTTGACAAGGGGTTATACTTTTCAGTGGAGAACTGAGATCCAGAGCACACCTGCAATCCAACAAGGTGACTGGTACAGTGGGGAGCAGGGCCAGTGAAAGCCTGACATCCATCAGGTCAGAGTCAGGGGGTTTGCAGAAACTATGAGCAAAGTTAGAGTCAGGGATGTGTGAATCACAGGTCCATAGCACTGGCATGTTCAGGACTGGCTGCCTTTGAGGTTTGTTTGGGGTGACACAACCAGTGCTTACAGTCAGATAGAACCAATCTTGGGGCTCGAAAAAGAACCGCATGCAATGAGATGGGAGGTAATACCAGGAAAGTTGACATTATGTACTCAATTCTTGCTTCCCTATGGCCTCCAGAACAGGGAGGGAGGGCAGAGCAGGGATGAGGAGACAACACTGGGGTCACTGTCGTGAGCCAGACCAATATACTGGTGGAGTGGTCCACTGGATGTTCTCAAGTTCTGGAGCCCACAGTACTTGAAGGTCCTTCTAAAGAATTGTAGTGAGGGGGTCAGCCTCTTTTTCCAGGTAGCGGCGATAGGACAGGAGGTAATGGCCTTAAGTTGTGCCAGGGGAGATTCAGGTTGGATATTAGGGAAAAGCTTCTTCTCAGAAGGAGTGTGAGGTATTGGAACAGGCAGCCCAGGGAGGTGGTGGAGTCATTGTTCCTGGGGATACTCAAGAAACACAGAGATGTGGCACTGAAGGACATGGGTGGTGGGCATAGTGATGATGCACTGATGGTCCGACTAGATGATCTTACTGGTCTTTCCAACTTTCATGATTCTATGATTCTGTGATTTAATGACCAACTTGAGAACATCCCCAGCCTACACAAACACAGTTAATTGCATTCAGAGAGGACACTTATTACAAAGTGGGGAGTGCTGTTAACAGCTGCTGCAACTTGGGATGGAAAAGGCAGGAAAGAGCTTTCGCCAAAATGAAGGAGAAAGTGGAATTGCAGTTCCTGGCTCAATGAATATCTTCTAACCACAGCAGGCCCATAGCACTTCAACTTGTGTGGGCTGGTTCCTTAACTCAGCAGTAATTGGGGCAGTAGGATGGGTTGGCTCTTGTGTCTCCCTGCTGCCCAACAGTTCATTCAGCTCAAGCACCAGCACTTGGTTCTGTTTAGAAAGAAGTTGGGAGCACGCCCAGGAGCCAAATGATGCCTCTATTGTGAGGCCTTGGACTTGGCTGTTGCTGGCTCTGGGGTTCTTCTGAAGCCAACAGGGAGAACAACCACTCAAAGAAAATGTCAGTTTCCTTGTTCTCCTGACAAATGAATTTAAATTGAAGCAGAATTTTGCGCAAAGCTGATAAAAGCTGTGCTATTTTAATCCATCTGTGTCTCCCTTGCCTCAGTATCAGCACCGACGTCAAAGGCTGCTCAGCCAGGAAAGACCCCGCTCAGCTCTCCTGGAAGCTGGCATGGGAGGACTGCGGTGTGCAGACGGCTGCAGCCCTCTCTCCATTAATTGGCTCTGTTCCTCTGATGCTGCTGCTTTATGCCCAGCGCTGAATCCTCTGCATTTGAGCAGAAAAAAAATGTTGAGGAAGTTTCCTCCTGCAATAGCGAGTTTCAAACGCATATAGCCTTGATAAATAAATAAGGATCCACATTTTGCTCCCAGATGCCACTGTGGAAAGGCAGGATAAATTCAGTGGATGTATTCCAAAGATACCGGTGTCAGGGAGAGCCAAATTTAGCCTGAATGGCAGAAAAGGGAAATGGGATGCTTTTGTTCACTGCATCGAAGCATAAACATGATTTCCCATGTGAAGTTTTATTGTGAACCTCTGAAACACAACAAAAGGAAGCCATTGCTCCTTAACATCATTTCTTTCCTTAGCTGCCCACTGCTGATTGTACCAGAAACAAGATGTTACGTATGCACGTATGGCAGTGCACAGAGGAGCATGTCTCTGGGACTGTGGAAGTCCAGCGTGTCCTGGGCGGGCTCTCTGACGTCAACCATATAAATAATGGACAGGGAATGACAAACTGAAAGACCTACCCTGCTCACAACCCCTTCTGTCTAAATCAGAGCTCCATCTCTTGTGATACTCAAGAAAAAATATCTTCCTTGCCACAAATTAGGGCAAAGCCGTCCTTGATCTTTGCATGAGGCAGATCAGCTGAGAACATGAAAATTGCAAGAAAGGCAGAGACAATTAAGTTTTATCTCATCAGTCTTTTCCTTTTTTTCCTTGTAACTTGGCACCTTCCAGTTCCAAGCTGATTCATCTGAACTCCATTATCTTTTCACAGAATCATAGAGTGGCTTAGGTTGGAGAGGACCTTAATGAGAAACCAGTTCCAACCCCCTGCCAACCACTAGATCAGGCTGCCCGTGGTCTCATCCAAACTTTTCCCTCATCCAAATTAATATTTAGTAGAAAGTTGTGTAAAATGAAATAAATAAATAACATCAAAGCTTGCAAACAAAACAAAAAACCCACCAACAACAAAGGAAAACAATGCAAGAGAGTTTCTTTGTAACCAACTTGATGCCAGCATCTGTGACAATGAAATATTTAGCCCCAGATTCAGTGCTCATCCTTTTGGTGTCAGCTCTAATCTGAGGCACCCCTTAAGAAAACAAACAAACAAAAAACAGCCTAACCTTTTGCCTTATGATGATAGTTTCAAGAATGTAAATTGAAGACTTGGAATTATCATCACGAGTTTCACTGCATGTATCAGATTGTTCAGGAGAACTTGGGATGTCCCATCACAGCTTCCATGGATCCTCTCCACCATTGTGTCTCACCCCTCCCTTCCACCAGCTTTTCTCCAGGTGCTCATCTCATTCTCAAATGCTGCTTTGTTATTTGTCATCCCTGCTACTCTCGATACCCAGCCATAGGCAGCTCTCAGCTCCAGTGGGCACTAGGGCAAGGCAGTGTGCTGGTGGGAAGAGGAAGCCTTGTGCCCTCCCAGCCCCCTGCAAAGCTCCAGGCCAGGTTCCTCATAATGATGCATCTTGCAGGGATGCTAAATTGATCTTTAAACCTCCCTTAATGAGATTCATTTGGGGATTTAGTTTGATTCATTTTTGACAGCAGTAACAACCAAGAATCTAAATTTTATTTTTAGTGTTGGACACCCCAGGAGCAGTAAAAATCCAAAAATACTCCTGAAAAGCAAGACAGTGGTGGTCTGCTTCTCTCATAAAAGTCACAAAAACACAAACCCCAGGAGAAACATTTTTTTAGTGCTAAAAGCGAATATATTTTCAGCCAAAATAGAAGTTGTCATAATAGGTTTGACCTTTCTTGCTTGACCCTGCACGGTGCTGGTGCTTTGTCACTAGCACATTGCTAATTTGGGACCTTGCAACACCACAGTGCAACCTTGCTCTATCTCTGACGTAACAGATCTGCTATGGGGCTGAGAGCTGGAGCTACGGGTGTAGGAGAGCCTAACAGTTTCTGGGTTTGCTCTTTTTTGGGGAGACTCTTGGACTCTCTGCTATCGCAAGGCTGAGGACATCCTTCCAGCTTGTCTGGGGTCAGGGGGGCTCCTCATTCAGAGCCCAGTCTGAATAAGAACCCAGTGCCTTTGCCTTAGTCAATCAGTAGTCCCACTGTCCCCACTTGGAATAAATCTCAGCCTCTCTGAGAGAGCTGCTGGCTCTCACCTTCTCACTCTGCAGCAGGGTTGATGCTGGGAGTCAGCATGCTCTGTTTGCTTTTAATGACCACAGCAATGTTCTCTTTGCTGATGAGCCTGCATACATTTCAAGCAGCACAATGAAATTCCCCCTGTCCCATCTCTCCGGAACAGAAATGAAAGAGCACCAAGGTTGGAAGGGAAGTGGCACAGCTGCATGCTCACCCTTGCTGGAGACTCCCATGAGGTTTCTCAGAAAGGTGACAATCTCTATCCAGTCCTCTGGGGCCAGAGAAGGAAGACACAGAGTGGGAGAACAGTAACAGAATGGCTGAGGTTGGAAGGGACCTCAAAGTCCATCCAGTCCCAACCCGTGCCATGGGCTGGCTGCCCCCCACCAGCTCAGGCTGCCCAGGTCCCATCCCACCTGGCCTTGGGCACCTCCAGGGATGGGGCACCCATGGCTCTCTGGCAGCAGTGTAAGGGCCTCACCACCCTCTAAGTTAAGAATTTCTCCCTAGTATATAACCTAAATCTCTTCTCATTTAGTTTAAAGCCATTCCCCCTTGTTCTGTCACTCTAAGACTGTGTCGCCTTCCCTCCTGCTTTTAAGCTCTGAGTATATGAATGCAGTCATGGCCTTGCTTTACAAGGAGCCCAGAGAGGGGTTATGAATGGCTTCATAAAACCTTTTCTTTCTTTTTTTAGTAATCAAAAGAAGAAAAGCCTTTTGTAAAGCTGAAAGTAGATGTAGGAGAGGGAAGGTCCCAATAAATTATGTATTTTCAAAAAATATGCATAAAAAACCTACTTAGCCATGCCCTAAATAAAAACACCAAACATGTTTCTATAAATGAATCTCAACTCATAGCTCATAATACATGGCATTTAAAATATCAATGCGGAAATGAAACACAAAAATTACTGGGACAATATCTTCCACAGCTCAAATGTGTAAATTTGGTTTATTTTAGGACTTTTTTTCCACTTGAAATTTCCATCCCCATTTTGGATGAACAAAAATCCATATGAAACATCAAAATCACACCTGAACTGGAAAAAATTATTTCCCTCTGCTTCTGAGTGGCTCCTTTCCCAGGCTGCCAGCCACCCACCCAGCTCTTTGCAAAATCCCTTTGGGCACGAGCAATCTGCCAGCAGCTCGGTTCTGCAGTCCCAGGTCTGCAAAGCACTGCTGCTATCTGCACAAAGGCCTGATGTCTCAGTGGGATGCCCCAAGAAGCATCTTGCTGATAAGCTGTGGTTGGCTGCTGGATGCTCGCTGCTCCCCATGTCTGCCTGCACCTGCTCACAGCTCTGGGCTGCTGCCAGCCGGGGGCTTGTGGGGCTGGTGGCTGGCATTGTGCCTTGTCTCTGCATCCATCTCTCTGCTCATTAATGTATTTTCACACTCCTAGAGCTTACAAAGCCCCTTCCAAGGCCCGTGGCTCTGCTTTAGCCACCTAGCAGGGGACTCTCATGGATTCTCTTGACACCACAGTTGAGTTGGCCCGAGCCTTGCTGCCATGGGAGGCAGGACAGCAAGGGGGAGATTTGAGGCTGCTGTTGCCCTTCTTGGGGCTTGTTATGGAACCAGCGATGCTATTGCTGGGAAGCAGGACGAAGTGCTTCATGCTCCGCATGTGGGGTTTTTGCAGGTGTCTGTGCTGGCTGCAACCCCCTGTTATGTAAAACCAATGCAACTTGCTGTGCAGACAGAGTCTCTCCTTCATAGAAAGGGTACAAGGAAGATAATGGCTTTAGGAGAGCACAGGAGGAAGGTGGGATCTCTGCTTCATTGCCCTAGGAATGCCAGCAGCAGAAAAACATCTCCTGCATACTAGAGAAAAGTGACTTTGGCCTCCCCATGAGATATGACAATGACAAAACACAGCTGCAGCTACCGCAGATGAAGGTGCCATTCTGGGCCATGGACTTCTCTCCATGAGACTCACAGCTCTTATTGCAAATCTCAACTACTCTTCTGCAGACCCCCTGAGGAAAGCACAGAAGCTTCTTGCCTCCAAATTTATGTACAGAGTAAAGGGGAAGCCCATGCTAGTCCAGGCACTGTTTCTGGTCACTAAGATACAGAATCACAATCACAGGGGTTGGAAGGGACTTTTAGAGAGATCAAGTCCAACACACTGCCAAAGCATGTTTCATGTAGGGGAATCTTCCTGTAGGGAAGTATGCAACACTAGGTAGTTTATTTCTGTATTGTGTTTCTTGTCAGCAGCAGATGGGCTGCTACAGGAGCTTTGGCCAAGTTACGTAGCTGGGTGGGTCATAGCTCTTCATGTGGTCAGCAAACCTTCACCTGGCTCAGGATCTGCCTTCATCCCTTACCCGGGTGGGTGTTCAAGTGGACAATGCCTGCCTATATGCTCCCAGTTTGGGTTAAGAAGTGCTTATTTTGGAGGCAAGATAGCTAATTTTAATGTTTTCTACACTAAATTGCAATAGGAAATTAGGGCAACCTCACAATATTTGCATAGGTCTAATGAAATGCATTTAAAAGCTTAGGTTCAGAGCTCATTTACATGTTCGCACATTTTCTTTTTGAAGATGGCTCAATTACATTGGCTTAGAACACAAAGTCTTTAGTCTGTTGGATGCTTCCATGTTACTCTTTGTCTTGTTAATTTTCACTAGAATTATGCTATACAAACACTCCACTGAGCATCTAGAAAAGAGAACTGGAAATGACCACAAGTACCCAAGACCCAACCAAGCAGTCCTCTACCAGAGCCCTCCAGCAGGTGTACATGAAGGCACTCATTCTGCTGTGCTCAGCCTACTGAAGTCAGGAAGTTTCCATGCTGCACTGGGTTGGTGACCACAGTATATAATTCTGCGCTCACCATGGGGCAGATCCCATTTCTCTTTGCCTCTCCTGAGATCTTTGGAGTCTGCATTCAGCACTGACTGAAGTTCAGAAGCAGACACCTAAGACCACGTTAAATAGTGGGCATGCGAGGAGAGTGAGTTAATTCAATGGTATTACAGCTGAAGGTAGACTGAGATCTCTGGCACTGGCTCCTATTTTTCACCTAGAGTGTTCCCTTCAATCTTATAAATGGCTTTGATATGTGCAGTGCACCGGAGAGGCTGTGATCAATTTGTTAAAATGAGTTTATTAAAGAAGAGAATTCCCGGAAGAAGAAATTGGGAATGTGGCACTTGTAATTATCTCCATCAATTGAGATGGATTCTGAAAACATGAGCTCCCTCCCTCTGGTTCAGCTGCAGCAATGGTGCTCTGCATGCAGAGTGCATCTCTTGGCAGTGCCTTATCCTCTGAGCACTGAGTCCTTCCTCTCCTCTCCCCACCACGGCATGAATAATCAGAACAAATATGCCAAATTTCTGAAAAAATTGCATTTTCGAGGTAGGCGTAACCTGTGCGTGGATTTGGGTCAAATCCACAAACAGATTCAGCTGAAAGCAGGCAGGACATGTTGAAACATTTTTGTTTTGACATCAGACTGGAATGTTTTGAAATGGCCTTTTTTGAGATTTCAAAACCAATGCAAATTTTGTTTAGACCAAGATTAAAAACCAGACTAGATAACAGAACTTTTCTATTCCTGTTCAATTTCTGTTTCTATTTCACTTAAGTGCTTCTTGACTTTAGTGATCTTCAGGGTCTTATTTTGTTTTGCCAAAAATGTTGACCCAAATTTTTTCTGAACTGCTTTATGTTCAGCCACTCAGACGAGAAATAGTCTGTGCACCCAGATGTAATTCATCCATCTCTTCCAGCTCCTTGCCTTCTGCCCTGGCTTTCGTCCAGCACGGTCTGTTTGCCTCCTTCCCCAGTTGATGCTGGCCCTCAGCAAACCCCCTCCGTTGTGATACACTCCCTCCTCCCCACACTGCTTCTCGGTGGAGGGCCACTTCATTGTTTGGCATAATTTCCTTATTATTCAGCACCACACATGTATGTACACATAATAGAAATGAATAATGGATGCTAATAATGCATAATTAATTCGTGATAAGCGTCTGTTACAAAGTCAACATTGGAAGAGGGATCACCACGTGGAAATTCCCCATCTCCCTCTCAAGCTCTTGAGGGACTGGAAAGGACCTGAACTCGGAGTGCAGTGCAGTGGGCTGGGATCAGCTCCTTCCCTGTGTTCTCCTCATCCTCCCTGACCCAGGACATGACGTCAGTCAGCGGCAGCTGCTCTCTGAACTCCCACTGATGTCAGTGGAGTGGGTCAGATCCTCAGCAGAGGATCCTGTTTAATTGTACCTCCTGTACCTCCTGTTTAATTGTGCTTGTTCCCCTGTGTTACCATCAGTCAGGCTGGCACTCGCACATGACAGCTTTGATCTTCCTAGCCATACTGCAGGGGCCTGGAAGGACCAAGGTTACCTGCTGGGGATCATTAAAGCCCACTTGTCAGTGTACCTGGTGTCTGAGGCTGCTTGCACTGAGTCCAACAACCAGGGCTAAGCTTCAAACGAGCATGTGTGAGTTCCTGCAGGCCCAGCTCCTGCACTGATGCCCAGGGAGCACCCACGCCTCCTCCACCTCTTCTGCTTTCCACCCAGTATTAACGAGGCCACAGATGGTCCCTGGCTGGGAGCAGCCAAAAGGCTCTGTGTGATGGGAAGGAGCCTCCAACACAAAGCTATTCCTGGGCATCACTGGTTGTCCCCAGCTAAGTGCTTGTTGATGTGAGCACGGACAGTATCTATTTCCAGTTCAGCTGATGTCAAAACTAACAAGCACTCTGACACTGCTGCTGTCCACTGCTATTCCTTCTACTCCCCCTGCACAATCAGCCCCACACTATCCTCCACTTCTCAGCACAGCTGCTGTCAAACAAAGTCCTACTTAAGGGGGAAAAGTCCAAGTGGGACTGTTCTGAAGGCTGGCAGGTGGAAAGTGGGTTTCTTCAGCTAAGTCATCAAATACATCAGTGGCCAAGAAGCCCTTGCACACTGCAAATGGAGAGGCAAAATTGGAAGAGGGATCAAACCCTGAGTTACGCTCTGTGCAGGGCTGCTCCCTCCAGCAGAGACAGGAGGGCTTGGGACAGAGCCAGGCTGTGAAGAGCCCTAACTAATGGACCCAGGGGATCAGCGTCTCACCCACGGAGCTGCAAATACATTTCCTCCCATCGCAGCATGCATCTGATTTCCCAGGCAGAGCAAGATGCGTTTATCCCACACTGTGTCCAGGCAGCCACCTCCTTGCCATGGTCTGCGTGTTCCCACTGTGGCAAACTGCTCTCTTACTAACCTTGGCACATGCTGCCTCCAACTCCCTGCCTCAATGTGCTGCGATACGGCACCAGCACGCTAAAGGTCAGGTTTCCATTATAAGCAATTCAAGACATTAAAGCTGCATCAAACACAGAAAAAGCTCATGATTCTGCACTACATAAAAACACAGTAAAATTGCAAAAATGTGTTTGACAAATCCATCAAGCTACATCAACACAGCGCCTGGTGTTTCTGGATTTCTCCATGCATGTTACTGAAAGTTGTAGGAGTTTACCAAAGGCTTTCACCAGAGCTGAGCTGCACCCTGGAAGCACAGTTTTCCATCACTGCTTGTAGGCTCATGGTCGAGCACACGGGCTGTGGAATCTTAGCCCCTCTGTCTTTATATAGTCAGTTAAATTGCTGTGCATGGGACATTAGAAACCTGACTGGACATACAGTGGCTGCTCTGAAAGTAATGCCTCCTATTTTGCTACACTGGCCCACAGTGTCAGAGGTTGGTGATATGACAATAGAGATTGAACCTTACCACCAATATTCCATTACATTTTGTTGCTGTGTGACAGATGGCAGCAGAGGGGCAGTCTGACAAATACTATTTGACATGGAAGTGGAATTGAATTCCTCCATGTGGAATAAATGGCACTTATTGTCATTCATTGAAGCTTGGTGAATGTTTACGGAGACCAAACAGTGGATGTGAACACAGTGAGGCAGTGGGTAGCATGTTTCAGCAATGATTCATAGCAGCTATGAAATACTGGGTCACTTCCACTGGTGCAGACTTCTGCAAGTGCAGCATGCAGGATCTTGTTCCACAAGTAAAAATTCATAGCTAATGGTGGTTACTGTGTTGAAAAATATTGTTTTGCTCTATCAAACAGTGTAATTGTGCTCTTTATATCTGTTATAGTTTCCATGGCAATAAATAGGAGGCATTAATTTTGGAGCAACCTACATAAACATAAGCCTTCACGTCTGCTGCTTCTCTTTCCTGCCTGGCTTACAAATCTCTCCTTGATCAGTTGATTGTGCAGTCAGTCCTCCACTGACCTCACTGGAGATGCTCCACTTTAGTCTCTCCCAGAATCACTGTAATTCAGGGTAGAGGGAAATTAAATTTGCCCCATGAAGTTCACTTAGATAAACACCAAGGGATTTGTGATCATCTGGCCATGGATGACAGCAGGGCATATTTCTATGGGAAATGTATGCAGGGGGGAGGGTTGGCATCAGAATGTTGTGATGCTCTTGACAAGAAAATATATTATTTTTCTTGAAGCAGTGCATTGCATGTGGTTCCCCTGCTTGAATCACTTGAGTATCACATTGGATCACACTGTACCCAAACTAATCTACTGCATCTATCAATCCATCTGTTTGTGTTGAAGAATTCCCAGAATGGGAACATGCCTTCAAATGGTTATTTAAAGTATTTGGCCTGGTTAAAGACTTCATACGGTCTTCAGGGAAATGAAGAACATTGCCCTTGGTTCAGCTGCGCTGCAGATTGCAACAGCAAGAGAAGGGCTGCGTGCTGTTCTGAGCTAGGAAATGGGCAGACTGGATGGAGTGAAATGGAGGGTGGATTGCTTCTTAAGGATAGGAGATGGCAGGTAGCTTTGACAATGCACAAATTAGGGACTATACAGAGAGAGATATTTGTTGCTAGGAGAGTTATGTCCCGGTCCTCCAACTATGTTAATTCTGGGAACAAGCAGCAGTAGGAGCCTTATTGTATCATACCTGCAGATGCTTTGTGAAGGAACATCAAGCCCTGCCATGCTTCTTTATGAACAGTACTTTCTGAATAGGAGACACGCTTTCCCTGACTTCCTAAAATCTCAGATTTGGAGGAAAAAAAGAGATGATGTCTGATTGCCCCCCACCATGCTTGAGAAGCCCTCCGTGCTCACCTACAACAGGGCCATCCACCCCCTGCTGCTTCTCACCCTGTTCTACCAGCACCATGCTACAGCTGCAGAGTTATAGGGGCAAAGCCCACTAGCAAAGGCCTGCTGTAGGAGGTGGTGGGCTTCAGAGAGCAGTGGTTTGATACAACCCTCCAGGTAAGTGCATGCTGTGTTGCATTATGAGCTATGGGCTGAGTTGGAGCATGAGAATTCAGTGACAAATTTCCGATGAGGATCTCAAGATGCAAAATTGCTGGTAAAGTTTTGCTTGGGATTTCAGGTAGGTGGAGAGATGGAAAAAGGAGAATCAGAGAAAAAAATGTAAGAAGCGACTTGGGGAACAGGAAAGATGGATTTGGCTGCATCTTGAGTATGGAGATCACAACTGGAGGTGGCTTTGATTTTCCTGCAGTTCTCAAAGTTGTATTTCTGAGGGGATGAAAGTGGGCACCCATAACCAATCATGGCAGTGGGCAGGCAGCTTGCTGCATGCCTGGGTGCAGGATGTGGCCAGGCAGGTTCTTGGGCTCTTGGAGGAAGATGAATGGGTCATGTTCAGAGCTATGTCCTGTGCGTACCTGGAATCTGACCAGAGGTGCAAGGATGCGCTGCAGACACACAGCCCATAACACCTCTTTTCAGAGAGGAGAACCAGATTTCCACAGTTGTGTGGGGACAGAAGTGGGAGGGGAGGACTGTCTGGTTTTGCTGTGTTCACCGTGAGCCAACTCTGCCTAAGCCTGGCCTGCATGTGCCTAATGAGTTTGTGGTCTTTTTCCTCCTACGGAGTGATCTCTGCTGGCGGCAGTTTGATTGTCCAATGGTCTGATGACAGTTAATGATTGCCACAATTTAAAAAAAAAAAAAAAAGTTATTTACCAATTTTCCTTCCCGTGGAGCTGAAAATAATAGCAAAATCAATTTAAACCACATAACGCTAAGAAAACAAATAGATTATTCAAGATGACCAAATTAAGTTGCTCACAGAGCTCATGGTGGTTCTGGGCAGCTGCTGCCATGGGGCTCTGAGATATTATTGCTAGCTGCCAGCCACGTGGTGCATTGGGGCTTTTTGGGAGGAGGATTGGTCCTTCAGTAGGGGCAGGGAGGAGGGAAGTACAGGCACTCCATTCCATGGCAAATGTGAAGATAACTGCTGGAACAGGCTTAACAGCACTTGGTGTGGGCTTTTTATGGTTCAAAAGCACACAGATAATAGCAGTGATATGAGTGGTAATTTCCAAAGTGAAACGTGGAAAACAAATTCAGACTGTGAACAAGGTTGTCTGGTAATGATGTGGAGATTCGATTTTCTCGTAGCGAAAGGCTATATGGGGCAGTGGGGAACCTACGGAAATACTAAAACAAAAGCACCATTTTTCACAAACAAAGGGGAGCGGAACTGGAATTGCTGATATTTATTATTGTGTTACTTTTTATTTCCGTGTTACTTGCAAGCCGTGACTGGGTCAGGGTGCTAGATGGCATCTCTTGAGTTTTTCCTCTTTTAATGACTTATTCCTGGAACACTGTTTTATGGTGTTAAAGATTAAGCTGAGATGTAAGAAGAGGGAAGGATGGGGCCTGGAGCATGGTGGGCAATGGATTAGTCAGAGAGGCTTCTAATAATGGAAAAATGTTCTCCTCTCTTTGAAGAGTGGCTTATCTATAATAGTGACAGGATTGTCACCTCTGTGGGCTCCCAGGAAGGAAGAAGGGCAGGTGAAGACAAGGGAAGAGAGTGACAATGGAACTTCTCCAGAGGAGACAGCTGCAGGAGAGAGCAAGAAATGAGGCTGCACTTCCAAGTCCATTGCCTGTGCCAGCACCGGGGCAGAGGACCCCGTCAGCCTTATGCCAGTTGTTGGAGTTCTCCAAATTGGCACAGCAGCTGGAAGAGAAGCTGGGGATGGCTGCTGGTCAATTAGGATCAAGAGAAGGGTGAATTAATGTAGTTGATAAGGGCACTAATAGCACAACTGCTCATGATTAGGAGGTAGGAGCTGGTTTTTAATGAAAAGCTGCAAGGAAAGCTGTACAGGCTGAAACATAAAGACTGTATTTGCCCACCAACAATTATTCCAAAGCTTTTAGGACTTTACTTCTCCAGTAAACACCAAGGCACATTTCTCATCACGCTATGGCTTTGTCCAAATCCACTGCAGTCCACTTATGCTTAATTGAGTTTTCCACTACATGTGTCCTATAAAGGAATACAGGCTTCCTTAGATTTAATAAGAAGAGTGATTTTATTTTTTGCTATTTCCTCCTTTTTCTAAAGACATAGTTTAAGAAACTGGTGCAAACTTGCTGATTTTCATCATAGAATCATTTGAGTTGGAAGGGACACCTGAAGGCCATCACTGCAATGACCAAGAATACTACAGCTCCATCAGGTGCTCACAGCCCCATCCAGCCTGACCTTGAGTGTCTGCAGGGATGGGGCACCACCACCTCTGGGCAACCTGTGCCAGTGCCTCACCACCCTTACTGTAAAAAGCTGCTTCCTTATATCCAGTCTAAATCTCCCCTCTTTTAGTTTGAAATTAGTTCCTCTTGCCCTGTCAAGATACTTAGCTCTTCCATTTCTGATGAAAGCATGCAGGCTCCCGGCCTTTAATTCTTATAGCCTTCACAAAAGAGAGGAAACTGCTTTTGGAAAACCTCCGACACTTTCCTCTCAATACCTGGGCTCCTGGATTTTGAGGCTGCTGTTAACGTCACTCTGTGTAATTAATTGGTGCAAGAGAGAGGCTTCTTCAGCCATGGTGATGTTCCCTAAAACGTGCACACTTAAAAAGGATTAGCCAGCAAGCTGATTTAGGGAATAGAGTTAGACAATGCAAACCTTCCCAATCTGGCTTTACATATGGAAAGGAAGCCTCAGGAAGAGGAGGTTGAGGGCAAACCTGCTGCCTGGCTGGTTATAGGAGGGCAGCCAGGAGGAAAAACACATTGATTTAATAAAGAGACACAAGCCTGGCAGTCTGGGAGACTGCTTTTTCAAGGAGCAAGAAGAGATCAACCTGCTGAGGGCTATGGGATGTTCAGTGGGGCTGTGCACTGGGATGTGAGTAGAGGTGGGTGTTGAGCAGACTTTGTAATGCAAAACACCATTGCCCAGTCAGTCACCTCACTGCTTCAGCTAAGAGTAGCTTGCTGTCTTGCCAAGGAAGAATTATATGTGCAGCATTTTAAAGAGGTGCAGCTCTTCTCTGGATATGCTGTGGCATTCTCTGGTTGGGGACAATCACGTATCTGGTTTTTGAAACAGCAGAACCCAGATCTACTGATAGCTCTTTACCCCCTTGGCACAACATGGAGATGAAATGAGGCCCTTCCTGGAAAGACGATCTTTCTGACAGGTGTGGCAAAAAAGAAATGTCCAGGAGGCAAGAGGAAGATGGAAGGCAGTGCTTGGAGTTCGAAATGAGATTTAAAGGAATAATTAAAGCTTCTGCCACTGAACGACTCCAATGAACTGACAGGGAATAAATCAGATCGCACTTGAAGGAAGTGACCTGTTAATATATTACTGCCTGTCCCTTAGCCAAACCTCATCACCATAGGGCGTCATTGGATGGCGGTGAGGTAACCCTGACTGGCACTGCGAGGGCTCAGCTGGAGGCCAGGACCTGCCATGCAGGCTCTGGAGCCTGCTTGATGGCCTTTGTTCCTCCAGACCACAGAAACCTCTGCCCTGAGTAGACCAGCCCTTGTTGGCACAGTTTTGTCTCTTAAAAATGCGCACAAAATCATTTATTAAAAACCATACAGATGAGTTAACAGCTGGGAGAAGATGGAATATGATTAATGTCTTGTGAATTAGCCCCGGAGATGCTTTATGGAAATAAGATTTACAACACTATTACATGTGATCCTGAATGTGTTTTATATTTTCAAATGAAGAGAACGACTGTTTCTCTCTGCTCTGCTCCTTTCCCCCTGGGCCCTTGCAGAAACATGTGAGGACAGTGCTGGCTGATGTGGGATGGGAGGCTTTGGCTCTGGAGAAGGCACTGGACCATGCAGTTAATTGAATGATCTTACTGGCCTCAGTGCTTTATCAAGCAAGGAATCAAAATGCGCCCTGACATGTAGGTTGTGATTACAAGTCATTAACAGAGAAATTATAGATGCTAGGATGGGAAGAAGGGATCTATTGGGCTGCTTTGTCCATCCTCTTGTTGCCAACATAGGATTACTCTTGACAGCATATGGTTCAATGCTTCCAGAATAATTTAGCTCCTGACACCTTCCAAGCAGTGCGGTGCTTCAAGCAGTCCCATTTATTTCAGCGTTTTAAATCTTCTGCTTAAGAGTTTCTTTCCAGAGTGCTCAAGTCTTGCTAAAGGGAGATGGTGATCTCTGATGTAGTGGCAGTACGTGGAGGTCCTCCCTGCCTATGTACTCTATCCTGAGTGGTAAGCTCCTGGAGACCTTCCTTGGGAGGAAAGGCAAATATCATCCCTGATGAAAGATATGCAAAGGGAAGAACAATCCCAGGAATGGGCTATAGGGGATAGTGGGCAGAAATGAGATATGGTGGCTTTGGGGGGAGGAAAATAAACCAGGTGCGTCCACCTGGGTGTCAATATTAAAGCGATTGTTCTGTTGGTGATGACATAATGAAAGAAGAGTTGTGAAGTGGCTTTGAGCTTCCCCTGGTTTTTAGGCTTTCCATGCCCAAATCTAGTACTTTTCTATGAGAATCCAGTTTTAAAAAGAAGTGTTTAGGTGGATCTTGTTTACTCAGAACGCCTTGAGGTTCCCTACGGGTAGCAAGCTTGGCAGTGCGCCTTACAGCCAAGGCTCTGGCTCTGCCGAAGGTAACTTCAGCTGATCTCGGCCCCAAACGATGCTGCCCTATTACAGGTGCTGCGGTGCAGGGACACTCCTGCGGCTGAGGTTGGCAAAGCTGTCAGCGCCACGTGAAATCCAGTATTTTAGTTTCTATTACCCTCTAGTGGCAAAACTTGAGAACTGAAGTCTGAAATCACTATCTCAGAAGGCTGCATGATAGAATCTCACTGCTCATTATTCTCTTTTTTTTTTTCTTTTTTTCCCCCCTCCACTGATTCATTTGGAATTATTTTTTCCATTAGCTATTGGCTTCCCATAAGCTCAGTACCAAATCTCCATGTGAAAGGGATTACACACACTTGTTTTACAACCCATGGTTCCCTTGGTGTTACAGCCTCTTGCAAAATATAGCTTGAAGGCAGCAAACAAATCATAGAGGATGAACATCCCATAAATTATCTGGAAAATAATTCGGGATAGATTGAAGAGAGGGAACTTCCCAGGGGCTCTGGATGTGCTAATGTGCCATCTTTGACCTTATCTCTGTACTGGTTTAATCTGCAATTGGCACAGCCCATATTGAAGGGCAGTAGATAAGTAAATGTACTGATGCTTGATTTTCAATCTGACTACCAATCTATATATCTGATAATTTCTAAGATATAATAAAATATATATTATATATAATAAGATATAAGATATATATATCTAAGCATTTCCTTGTTTATTAAAAATGATAATAATAAACCACTGGATTAAGATAGCTCTGCCCTCAAATACTCTGCACCTATATACACATCACCTGCAAACTTTCTGTATTGTCAACTGATGGGAATTTCACAAATACATAATCTGAAATTGAAATTTTCCAAGAAGCCCTATCACACACACATGCATTGGTTAAGTGCTGAGTGATTAAGGGTAGTTTGATTTACATCAAACCATTTTGTTAGTGGTTAATTGCATCACAGCAAGTAAAAGCAAGTAACTATGCAGCAGGTTGCTGATTCATGACTTCACGTTCTTACAAAGGGATCCCAAGGAAATATGGCTGGCAAAGGAGTCAGGAGTAGCTTAGCAACCTCAACTGTTTGGAGAAAGGGGAAAAAAAAAAAACAAAAAAGAAAGGGACGGAGGGGAAGGAGTATGATGATCAGACAAAGAGAGAGTTTTGCTGCTAAAGGTGCTAGAGGTGGTAGAAGAATAAATCTGTCTTTAACTATAGATATAAGAGAGTGAAGACTGCAGCTGAAAAGAAAAAAAAAAAACAGCTGGAAATGATCGATACCAGCCATTGACAAACCAATTTAACAAATAAAATAAAATAGTCCTATCTGAGATGCTAGCTCTCATGTGACTCTGACCTTTGCCATTTCCTGTGATGCAGCACAGTGCTCTGCACCTGTGCTGAAGAAAGGTGCTTGCTGTGTGCAGAAGTTTTCCATAAGGTGTGTCAGAATTTGCTACTTAATTTTGTTTTTTCCTCCCATATTTATGTCATGCATACACGACATGCTCTTGCCTTGCGGTATTTATGCAGAAAGAAAGAACAGCAAACAGTTCTGGTTTAAGTACACAACATCTGTAGCAGCCTTTTAACCATATTCACATTGCTTTTGGACTTCATGATGTCTTTGATTCATTGGCAGTGGCAGAAGAGATGTTCAATGTTTTGGTTGAATGGATATTTGGAAGCGAGGTGGGCTGTATGGTAAGATGAATGGTCAGTGCCATGCCAATTGGTACAGCCAATAGTAACAATAAGCATGTCAGAATGGCATCCCTGCATTACAATTTCATATTTTGTATTTCCATCACACTTTCCTGTTTCCATTGTGCCGTGAGGTTACAGCCATTAAAGCCACCTTGGAGATTCTGACTTCCCATCACTGATCTTCTTCAAATGATTTTGTAAATCTCAGCCTACGTTAGCTGCTAGCCTACATTCATGGCTCAGCACCCATAAGCGAGTTATAGCTGATAGATGAGGCAAGAGCTAAAAAGGGAAGCTTTCTGACATCACAACAGATTTTTAAAAAATTATGTGCATCTATTCTGGGAACTCAGCTGCCGCGTTGGCACTACGCAGGATGTCGCTGCGGCCTGAAGAACTGCCATAACAGCATGTGGAGAATTCAGGCAAGTGGGTTCAGTTCTGTCTCTACTGTCCCAGTTCCTACAATAAAGCACAGCTCGTGTCTGTGGCAGTGGCTGCAGCAGGCATGGTGGTTTTGCTCTGACATATCGACTGCTTAAGGCTATTTCTATGTCGCAACATCTGCCTCTGTCATATGTTCTCACCCCACAGAGCAACCCAGCTCTGCCAAGCAGCAATGCTGGTTGGTGCTGCTGATGCCCAAAGCAGCACAAGAGAGGCATGGTCACCTTCTTTCCAGTTTTCCTAGCATAGGATTGACATAGGGTAGTACAGAGCATCTCTGGGCAATCCTGGAGGTGTGGGATCAGCACATGCCATAATCCCACTCATGCATGAGGTTGATACTGACAAATCATAGCTTATCAAGCAAAGGAAAATGCAGAACTGTTTTTTATATCTGAGATGTGAGAAATCAGTCAAGTGCACTTCGTGCTTTTCATTCAATAGATTTCTTGTTATAAACACTATCATGAAAAAAACATCTTGCTGCCAACCAGCGCTGTGCAAAAATGCAGCATGCGGGCATCTCAGAGCCTGCAGAAGCCTTCAGATGCTTACACTTTGCTGGTTATACTAATGTTTTGCCTTGTCTGACCTATCTCCTCAGGGCAGCAATAAAAATAACCAGCTTCAGTCCACTACTTGGCTGCTAATAGTCCACTTGTAGATCCCAGTCCCAGCTGGGTCCTCTCCTGCCCAACGGCGGTTGTGCTCAGTGAGTGGCTGTTTGCATTTGCAGCCTCACAATAGAAGCAGGTGGCTGCCATCTTTCATGCAAGAAAGCCATTTGGAGCAAAGGAAAGGGGCAAATGGGAAGAAGGCAGAAAAAATGCAAAGAGTAAATCTTCTGTGCTTCTCTGATTAAAATGGAGAAAGATGGGAGATGTGCATAAATTAAAAGAGAAGAACAGCATTTTGCCAGGTCACAGGAGGGAAAGGAAGAAATGCTGCTTCTCTACCAACCACAGCATCCAGGACTTCATTCTCCGCTTTCAATTCCTATCAGTATGCAGCACCTAAGATTTTCAGTGAAGCCACAGCCCTCTGTACAGCTAATTTAAACCTCCTGATTATGACTTCCTTCAGTGAGTTACCTTGTCTTGACAGCTTACAAGGAGTATGTATTTTCCCTGGGGTGCTGCAGACCAGAGGTGGAAACCTGCAGCTAAGCACAAAGAGAGAAATGGCAAGAAATCACTTCACCGCTGCAAGCTTCCGAGCTCTTCTTCCTTGAGTAGGCAAAAAAGGAAACTTCTAAACTGCCTGTCACATCCTCTCACTGGTAACAACCATCACCTGGAAAGGGGACAGTGCTGAGCTCATCTCTGGGACAAAACAATAGAGGAAAAGCACTGCAGAATGCGCTTGTTCAACACCGCCGCTGAGCAGGAGACGGATTTTGTGTATCAAAGGAAATTCTGCTATTTTTAAATTGTTTTTCCATGAGTAAGTGTCGAAAATGAAGCCTCTGAAATGTCTTGTCTTGTGATAGCTAAGGGGGGAGGGGCTATCAGTCTATCAAAGGACTTCGTTTTGTTGTATTATTATGCTGAATTCCATTATCTGTTCTGCTCCCCAGTACCTGCTCCAAAAGCACGTCTGTGCACCCACAGCAAGCAGATGTACGAGCAGAGTCAAGGAGGTGGTTAAGTGCTGGCTGGGGCGTACGGAGCTCTGAGCAGCACCCAGAGCACGAGCACAGCCCTTCTGACCCTCTCTGCTCAAAGCATGGTGAGTGGGGATGGTAGCAGGCAGCCCTGAGCACATCCTGCTGCTGGAGAGCCAGCAGAGCAGTATTTCTGGAACAGCCTGATGAGAGCCACATCGAACGTCATCTCTGCTGTTCTGGTCACGCCCAGTTACTGCTTGCTTAAAGGGAGAGAAAAGAAATGGTTTCTAGGTTTCTTGATCCACCTATTTCTTCTCGTTTTTACTTCCAGCTGAAGCCAATCATAAGCTTCTATGCTTTAAAAAATGAAGCATAACTTAAAAACTATGAGACTCGGGGATTAAGACTAATTGTATTAATATTTGCTGAGCAGATTAGCTCTGAAGAGCTGATAATTCATCAGCTCTTTGTTCACTGTGGTTTCGTGCCCATGAATTCCCTCTCTGGAAGTGGCTTGCTGCAGCATTTCTGTCTTTTGAGGTCAATGGGATGAGCTGCGTGGGTGTTTTTAGACACGAATCACATGCAAAAGGCTCATTCTCTTCTTTTTTTCTCGACATACTATGCAGCTTTTAACAAAAACAGCCTTCCAACATCCCAGACTTCCTTTTCAATTGAAAAACAGAGCAATGTTTCATCCTTGCTGGTTGCTCGCTCTCATCCACAGTGGGTTTATCCACCACAGTGACACTGTGGTTCATGCAGATATGTCCTATGGCAGAGTTGAGGGAACGTGACTGCAGCAACGTAGGTAATAACCAAATGCACTTTGAAATCCACGCTGCTGCAATTTCTTGAAGGTTAGGAACAGCCAGACTCAGAAAAGAGATGTCCATTTGTTTCAGGACATGGATGCTGGGTGTTGGATTATCCCTACCTTCCGGCAGCAATCATTTAGTTAATAAGTAAACGGGCCTTTCAGATTCACAGGGCCTTTCTCTGTGAGC
This sequence comes from Phasianus colchicus, assembly GCF_987193195.1. NCBI lineage: Eukaryota > Metazoa > Chordata > Aves > Galliformes > Phasianidae > Phasianus > Phasianus colchicus. The sequence continues at coordinate 9,706,283 of NC_143449.1, forward strand.
TGCATCAGAGCAGATTATTGTATTTGGGCTGTAATGACTTCATCTCTTGGCAAATGGGTCTTTTTTTTTTTTTTTCCCCTGTCCTGTGTTTTCATTATGTAGATTGGAGTCCTCTTACTGTAATTTAGGACCATTTGCTGAGTTATGGTGACCTTGGGACCATGGAATCCAGCCCTGAAAGTTACCTCAGTAGGTGAGCAAAGGACAAGCACTGATCACTAAAACAAAGACAGAACCTCAGAGGAAGGATGGGGTTTTTTGGTTTTTGTTGTTGTTGTTGTTGTTGTTTTTGTTTGTTTGTTTTGTTGTTTTGTTGGGTTTTTTTTGCTGTAAGCAGATGAATGACAGCCTGCTCTGTGGTGTGCTGTGAATTTGCTGCTAGGAAATTCAGACTCAACCCTTATCTGTGCTCTCTATCCTTCAGCAAGTCACAGGAATAGATTACACAGTCTCCTTAAGAGTAGGTACACTACTGAGAAGTGCTGCCTCAGAGAGCTTTAAGAAAGAAGGGGACAAACTCTTTAGCAGGGTCTGTTGTGATAGGACAAAGAGAAATGGTTTCAAACTAAAAGAGGGGAGATTTAGACTGGATATAAGGAAGAAGTTTTTCACAATAAAGGTGGTGAAGCACCGGCACAGGTTGCCCAGAGAGGTAGTGGGCACCCCGTCCCTGGAGACACTCAAGGTCAGGCTGGAATGGGCTCTGAGCACCTGGTGGAGCTGTAGGTGTCCCTGATCACTACAGGGGGTTGCAGTGATGGCCTTCAGATGTCCCTTCCAGCTCAAACAATTCTATGACTCCGTAAGGATAACGGGGGGCAGTAGCTCTGGCTTTCTGTGCCACAAGTACCTGAACTTAAGCATGGAAATGTAAGAGGTCTCAATTTCTGGGTCAGGAAAGAAGGGCCACAAGGAAAATGGGTGTATTCAGTCTACTGAGAAAGTGATGTCCTAGAAGTGAGAAGGGAGGGTGAAAGAAAGCAACACACAGCGGCAGGTATCACCTCTTGTACCTTACTGTTGCAGATCTCCAACAGGAGAATGAGCTTTTGCAGATGTAGCTCTGAAGTGCTTGTTTTGTGCCCATAACAGGTGTGCATTTATACAGACAGCATCCTGATTAGCACCAGAGTGCTGGAGATGTGGCAAAAGCTTGGCATGAGGGTACCATCAGCTGGTTGTAAGCCACAGAATCATTTAGTGACTTAGGTTAGAAGGGACCTCAAAGAGCATCTAGTTCCAACCCCTTTCTATAGAAGGAGCTGTCAACCAATAAATCAGGCACCAGGTCAGGCTGCCCAGAGCCACATCTAACTTGGCCTTGAACACCTCCAGGAATGGAGCATCCACAACCTCTCTGGGCAAATAATGCCATAAACTCCCTGTATTTTACCCTGTGGATCCAAGTTATGTCCCAGGGCTCACAGCTGTGAGAGGTGCCCCACCACACTGCACATCATTAAATTAAGAGGAGCACCTGGCTTAGAGGTGTTCCAGCTGGAGCAGGGCTTTCTTTTTTTCCCTGACAGGAAAGTTGCAAGGTAGAGAAGTGTGAAGAGAAAACTTTTGAACACCTCAGGACGCAGGAAGAATTTCTTAAGCTACCATTCAGCTAGTAAGCATAAATGCTTCCCTGATACTCGTGTTTCTTAAGATGTCTCACAGGCCTCTGTTGAGAGCATGGCAAAGGAGGCATAAGCTATTCTTCTATTCTGCCATGAGTCTCTATGCTTGTGTCCAGCTCAGTTGCTGCAGCCTGTAGCACTGGCTGCAGGCTGAGTCCTGCCAGAATGAGACAGCAAAGCTTTCTGTAAGATTGTCCTGTACCTATGGTGTAATACGTTACACAGAACAGAAAGGACCAAGATCTAGCCTTAAGTCACTCTCTGTTCTCAGGTAATCACAGATATCTTCTATTTAAAGACTTACCATATTATTATTATTACCAGAAGTTTGACTCAATTATCCCTATGGATCCCTTCCAACTCAAAATACTTTATGATTTTATAGCATTATGCTCTCCTGGATGAAACTGAACCTTGTGTTTTAAGCAAAAAAAAAAAAAAAAAAAAAAAAGAAAGTGAATATTTATGGGTAGGAGAATCCCAGCTTTCAGCACACTCCCTTGTCATGCCCTGCTTTTCACCCAGGTCCTTGGTGGAAGATCACACTGTTGTGCTGTCAGATCCAAGAGGTGGCAGCTGCCAACCACATTTCCCTCCCAGTTGCATCACTCCTCTCCTTTCAGTGCATCACATCTGGGGAAGGAAACATCTTCCCACTGTTTCCTTCCTTCCCTCCCTCCAACCCCTTTTACAAATCACGTTCTTGTATGACCTTACTCTATCCTTCTATTCAGCTGGAGTTACTATTTTCATCACTTCTTTAATAAAAGAGGTTCTATTTGCAAATCCATACATCATTGTCATAAATCAATATTAATATCACCATTTTAATATGAATAAATATTGGAAATTGAAGACTCTCCACCTTAAATCCTTGTAGCAATGGCAGGAGGAAGCAGCTATTGCTCAGCCATGCAAATCCTTTTTTTTTGGAGCTCAGGAACAAATCCTCAACTCCAATGAGGTCCGAGTGCCCAATCCTGCAGTTCCCTCCTCCAAAAACTGCCATATAAGTATCTCAGTGTATCTTTCACAGTGGCTATATGGAATGAAATGGGCAGTGGCTGTGGAGGACGGTGCAGCCCTGTTCTCTCACAATTAGTGCAGCAGAACACTAATTGTGGCTGGCACATTTGCCTAACAAGTCACTTACTTACACACCCAGGACTCCGTGAGCCAATGTGTGCCCTGCACTCCCACTCTTGCTGGAACAGGGCCCCCCAACATCATTCTCCCCAGGTTGAGCAGCCCTTCCCACTGCTCTAGCAGGGTTTGGAGAGCTGCTCAAGTGTTCAAAATCTCCTTTTCTCTGCTAAAGGATTGAGGAAAGGAAGAATGTTCATAATGTCTCTTATTAGATCTTTCATTCATTCAGCTGTTACTAATGAGGGAATCAAGCCCTTACCACACAGCGTAACCAGACCTGCAGCCTTCTATCAGCCACACGATGGCAGAAGAATCAAAGACCTGCATTTAAAATATCTGCTGCAGACAGGGAAAGCACTTGTTTTCACCTGCAGAACAAGAGCCGCTCTCACCTCTCACAATTCCAGACCCCATCAAAAAATTAGAACAGTAAAGAGAAAGGTGTGACACTACATGGCAGCACCTTGGTAGCATCTGCATAGAGATATGGTTTTATTTCTTCATGCAGAAGGACTCACTTTGCACCACCACATAGTTCAGATGTCACGCAGAACCCATTAACCTCCACAAAGCCCAGTGGCTGCAACAGCATGAAGAAAGGACTCCAATGTTTCATAGCATGAGACAGCTGGAAGCTCAGTGGCACAAGGCCCTGAGCCACCTGACAGAGCTAAACCTGCTGTGTGTGTGATGGGAGAGGTGACCTTCAGAGGTCCCTTCCAACACCGTAGTCCCATCTGTTCCAAATCAAGCCTTTGCAGACAGTTCTGCCCCAGAATCTCTGCACACCCCTCCTGTTGGCAGAGCTTGGTTTGAACTAGAGTGGATATTGTCTCCCTATAAAACAATTGCTTTAAAAGCCCAGGAGCTATGCTCAGAGCATGGAACAACAACACTTTTCCTCACTGAGTTTACAGTCTATGTAAGGTTTACTGCACAGGTAAGAAATTCCAAAAGAACCAGCCAGCTTCAAGCAACATCTTGTTAAAAGAAAGGAGATCCATGTCAGAGACCAAAGCACTCAGTGATAATCCCTACTTCTAGCAAACACAACATGAAAAACATCAATACTGCCCAGCATCAGATGGAAGAAATTCAGAGGGGTATAAACAAACACAACTCCACATCATAAAACCCACAGAATATAGTGCCTTACCTTGTGCTGGCTTGCTCAGTGCTGTTCCAAAGATAAAGTGCACTTTGATCAGCCTTACATGAGGACAGGCTGCAGCAAGTGCCTCCAAGGCTGGAGCACAGCTCCTGATAGCCACAGGTGGGGCTGCTTAAGGCCATTAGTGCCCCAGGGCTCTCACAGTCATTGGTCTAGTTGGTCTGCAGGGCCACACACTGGTGAGGTGTTCCCAGCTTCCAGGCAGGTCATTTTAACAGATCAGTTTTTGCCGTTCATCTTTTTAAACAGAAAATTAATACCTTCAAGCGGTGTCAGTTAGGATGTTCTTCTGATTGACAGTGGCGATCAGCTGCTCTTTACCTGGAATGACTGATGGAAGGCTTAGGGTACAAAATACCACAACTTTGGTACTCATTTCCATCAGAGCAGTTACGATGCCGACGTAACAGCCGTTGAAGGATCGCTTGGTGCATTGCCCACAGCAGGCGGCGCTCCCCACCTACAAATTGTAGAACCAAAGTCTTATTAGGATTGTAAAGACCAATAAGATCATCTAGTCCAACCAACACCCCATGCCAATACGACAGAGGCGGTCCCTGGGTGCATGCTAAAGACCAGAAACTGGGCAAAAGTGTTTGCCTTCCTTCTCAGCTGCAGCAAGGAGCCCCTTGCTGTTCTGTTATTCCTACGGAAGCCACAGACTGGATCCAAGTCTCAGCTGAGAGAAATAAAAGCGGGATTAGCAGTGGGTATTGGACACCCAGAGCCTTTTGGACAGCGATATGAGAAGGGTAAACTTCAGGCATTCTGTGTCCTGAAAAGTCTGGGGCTTGGCACCTACAGCCAACAGATCTGCTGTGCTGTCTGCTGCAAACCGAAATGCCCTCTTCATTCCTCTGAAAAGAGAAATTGAAGGCACAGAGGGTAAATATGAAATGTAGCTGAATGTGGGATCACTGTGTTGTCATTAGCAGTTATCACCTTAAGCATCACTGCAGGCATCCAGCATGGGGAATTGGTGACCTGTGATAACTGAAACGTTTATGTGACTCCTCAGGTGGGGGCTGGAGTCATTTTTTCCGATGAACAACTACAAAAAAATGCAGTAGAAATTGGAGTTTATTTGGTGACAGACATGGAATACGTATTTGAAACTCATCAAGAAACACCATACGCAGTTTTGTACAGATATGTCCAGATGATTTCCTTGTATTTGTCCACATTTCATAGAAACTTCAGGCTCTGACAATTAGCATTATGTTGTTCAAACCTCCTGCAAAGACTGAGTACAATTTTATTTTTTTTCCCAGAAATTAAGTTAAATCTATCTATCTTGGAGATGCATTCCAAACACTTATATTCTATTGAGCTCACCCAAGCAAGATATCCCCTTCACTGAATGTAGCTAGTTTCTGCTTCCAGCTCTTAAACCGTACTGGGCACTCAGGGTGTTCCAGATCCTCCTATAAATCTGTACACCAGAACTGGGCTCCAATTGAAACATACAAAGCACCACTCCCTTTATTTGATTTTTATCTTATTAATTGAATTTTTAGTATGGAGAATGCAACCTATCGCTTCTACATCCTAAAGAAAAATACATTCAAAGCAATGTTATAAAGAGAAATGGACATTTTTTGGCACTCAGGAAAACAGAGGAAAAGAAATGTTGTGGGGAGGGAGTAGGTGAACTTCACAGCAGTGTGAATAAGACTGTTTGTGCTACTGGCACATCTCACGTTCATGCACCTGAAACTAAGACATTTGTGTGATATCACTACTAGTTAAGAACAAGAAGGAACTAACTGTGCTGTCAGCCAGACACATCTTGAGAGCTCCCATCATGTACTTGCTTACTTAAAAACTAGCAACCTGCACAGAGCCAGCAAGCAGAATTAAAGCCAAGTGTCTACACTGTAAAACACTGAAGTTGACGAGACTGGGCCAAATGTACCATTGTGACAAGCAGCACAGTCCTCCTGAGGTGGACATATTTCTGTCAACCCCCACATTGGCTCCATCCACTCTTTATAAGTGACTTTGTTTAGCAGACCAAAAGGACAGTGCTTACCACGTCTCTTTCCAGTCACATTTTTCACTAAGTAACTTTTTTAGACAAAGAACTTCTCACAGGAATGTGAGGGAATCTGCCTGATGAAATGTCCACTCCCACAGCTCAGATTCTCAAGCACTGCTCAACAACTCTGCATTGACTAATGGCCACCACAGCGTATGGATTTCCACCTTAAGCATTAATTCTTGTCTGAATGATATTAATACACACTGTTTATCACTAATGAGCTCTAGAATATGATGTTAACAGAAGCAATTAAGGCCAGAATAACTGTCTGCAACACTGTGGTGGAGCTGAATATACTGCGAATGAATCACTTCCATAGTTCAGTTCCAGTTTCCTTACTGCAAATTATATCTCGCATGAGTTAAACTCAGCTTAGCTCCCAGGCTGGTAGCTTTATCTTTAAATGCAAGTGTTTCTATTAAATCACTTGTGTGCATTTGGAAAGTTGCTCACATAAGAAAGAAGCATATAGATCTGCCCTATGTGCTGCCCTAGATGTCTTTTTATTTCCTGTTCAGTGATGACAGCTACCTTCAGCAAGAGGTGCCTTATTTAGACTTCCATTTCCTGCATACGGCATAAATTTAAAGTCCTCTGGAACTGACTCAGCCCTGAGAAGTAAGCAAAAGCTGCTACTTGAGAGCAACACTCCCAAAAAGAAGATGAGAATTGCCATAAGCCTCTAATTTAATGACTTGATCCTACACCAGAAATTGGACAATTTTTGTTACTGACAACTGCAGGAATCAGTAGTAGAGGAAGCCAGGCTTGAAACAGCTGAGCCTTCCTGTGTGCTGATGCTCTGGATAACCCATTCATTCTATCTAGTCTTGAAGGTTACTGAAGAAAACCACAAGTAACATAAGACACAATCATCTGATCACATACTGTGAGAAACTGCCGTGAGAAGCCAATGCCAGTCTGAATTTGCTTTTCTCATATATTTTGGGAGGAGGCTCTAATTCTGCCTGAAGGTGCTCTGTCATTTGAACAGGGAGAAAGCCAACAGCAATGAAACTGCTTCCTTTCATATGCTCAGCTTTGTGCTTCACTGCCACAGAGCTGGCATTCTGCAGCTGTGATTTCTCCTTAAATGAGCTCAAAATAAAAGTTGGGGTTTTTTTTATTTTGTTTTATTTTATTTTTAAACTGGGTAAACTAAGAGGCCTTTTCCAACCTTAATGATTCTATGATGTTCCCAGCCCTGGCTCTGGTTGCTGCTTTAAAACATCCATATGAAATGAAACACAGAAAAGTGGAACACGCAATTTTTACTAGCTTTCTCCTCCAGGTATTATCAGCATGTCTACAAGCATGCCCTATGCTTTGACATTTTCCATTTCTGACTGGTGCTTAGTACCAAATTAGTCAGCAGTTGCTTTATTATTATTATTATTATTATTATTATTATTATTATTATTATTAAGGAGCAATCTATCTAAGGACCAAGATCAAAGCACTGAGTACATCATTTCATTGCTCTGACTTCAATTGCAGCGTCACTTTAATTTGCAGCCACTGAAGCAAAACCTCCCCAAAAGCAAAGGGAATCCTCCTGCAATTAGCCTGCACTTGGCTCTGTGCTGCAGGAGCTACGTTTCCACAGCATCCCAGCCACAGAGCCCAGGTTGGGGTGCAGCTCTGAAGTGACATAGCTGTGTCACTGCAGTGACGAAGGGAGACTTGCTGAGATGTTTAAGAACAAAAATGATTGGTGAAAGAGCTTGTTTGCTTGTTTTTGATATGATGCATAAAGGGAAGTTGAAAGAAGTTAATTTAATGAAATCCTAACTCAGTAAAAATGAGGTTATTGAACAACTTCTGAGTGCACAAGGCTTCTTGGTTTGCCCTGCACCAAACAATGCACTTCTGCTGAAAGAGATCAAATTAGAAGAGCTGCACTGTAAGAAAAGAATTAGCAGTAGTAGCCAGTTACACAGCACTTCTGTTGGCTGTGGATGGGTGAGCCCCCTCTTCTCCACATCCAGTTTCCTTGTGCAGTCTCCTGACGCCATAAATTCTACAGCTGCCTTCTGGATTTTCCAAACCCAACTCAGTTCTGCTAGATCTGATCAGGGAGAAATCATTCACAATTCAGATATGGGAAATTGCATGAGACAAAGTAGTGCCGCTTTTTGAAGTGCAGGATATGACACAGCATAGAATCATACAGTCACAGAGTGGATGGGTTGGAAGGGATGTTAAAGCTCATTCAGTCCCAACCCCTGCCATGGGCTGGCTGCCCCCCACCAGCTCAGGCTGCTCAGGGTTCCATCCCACTGGCCTTGAGCACCTCCAGGGATGGGGCACCCACAGCTCTCTGGGCAGCAGTGCCAGGGCCTCACTGCCCTCTGAGTAAATAATTTCCTCCTAATATCTAATATCTAATCTCCCCTCTTCATTACCATTAATCTGTTTTACGTCAGAAGCACCACCCTGTTCTGGGCACGGGCCATCACACAAACACATCCCCACCTCCTCAGGTGTGCAGTTTCTATGAAAAAGGAGATGTATGGATAAAGGAGAGAAACCATCCCTCCATTTTACACAGAGGCAACAGAGGCACCAAGCGACAAGGCAGATTACCCAAGCTCTGCAGAGAACCTGGGACACTTTAATCTGCCAGGAACTCAGCGCCAACCTCCCCCACTCCCCCCCCCCCAGCTGGCCCTAGCCACCAAGGAGGCTCTGAAGCAGAAACACCCCACAAAAAAAGAAGGCTGAAAACAGCAAGAACCGGTGTGGTGAGCGGGCTGGCACCCTCAGTGCCTTGCCTTTGTGCCAGACCGGTGCTGGGGGCTGTGGGTGCTGTGTGAGGCACCTGCGGCCACACAATGGGCTGTGGGTGCTCGGGGGAGAGCCAGATTGATGCTTTGTGCGCGGGGGAGGAGGGCTGTCACTTGAAGCCATGTGAACCCAGGCTTTCGGGGCAAGGAAGATTGACAGCTTTTGTAGGTTGCAGCTCTCTTTCAAAGCTCTGCTTTATAGACAGTAGGTTAGGGGGCCCGGGCTTTCACTCCCATAATTCGAACAGGGCAATCGTGAGCATTGAGAATTTCTCCTCTCGCTCTCCAACCCCCCCCCCCCCCCCCCTCCTTCCCTTCTCTCTCCTTTTTTTTGCCTTCCCCCCCTTGTTATGCATTAAATGATTTCAGTGGAGGAATGCACAGCATTAATTAGAATTGGTGAGCAGATACCGAGGGGAAAAGTTTCTTCACAACAACTATAGGAGGTGTCAGTGCCACAAAGAAGGTTTTGTTTTCGCTCTCCCCCGCATTATCAGTGCAATATGTAAGGTAGCGATTCTTTTCATTTAAATTAAGTGGAAAGCTACTAAATCTTGTTTTATTCTCAAAAAAAAAAAAAAAAAAAAAAAAAAAGGAAAAAAGGTCCTTAACACTTATCTTTTAACTTCTTTTATTTTGCAAGGTTTGTGTTTACTTTTGCTTTCAGTCCTCCCCATTAATCGCCCTGCAAAGATGTGTATCCAGTTTTGTGTATCATTTAGCTCCTACAATTATAGGCAAGTACAACTCATATATAGGATTGTCTCCCGATTAAAGCAACAACGTTTCCATTTAAAATCAAAGGCGCTCCTGCAGAAGGATGCATTGAGATGCAGAAGTGTGGCTGGCCGCTCTCTGTGGGGATTTCCGAGCTTCTTTCAACTTTCTAAAAAGAAGTTAAGCTAAAAGATAGGCTCGAGCATATCAAGTGAGAGCTTAGCAGAAACACTCATTAATATATTTATGTGCACTTTTTTTTTTATTTTTTTTAATTTCATGCCTTTAAAAATTTTCCCATCAATATTATCCCTGAGAGTTTCTAAGTATTTTCTCCTACCCGATGTGCACAGTTTAGAAAGAGTAACTAGAAAAAAAAAAAAAAGAAAGAAAAAAAAATTAAAAAAAAAATCTAAATTGAGTTTCAACACTTAACAACAGGCACAAGCCCATGTCCTGCATCACAGGGTAATATTATTATTATTTTATTATTATTATTTATTTATTTTAAGGATTTGAAAATAACCAAACTGTGACCAGCACAAAGCTCCATCTCACCAGACACATAAAGGAAACTGCTCTCTCTGGAAGCCAATCCCTAAGGCTCCATGCAGATCCTCCTGCAACACGTGCACCCAAAACATGAAATACTTTACCTATAGCATCAGTCAGCAAATGCCTCTGGTATTCAAAACCAGAGCTTAAAAATAAGCTTTGTTATTGAGTATTTGGCTCGTCATGGACATGAGTATGTCCTCATGTGACTGATAAATCACTGGTGGGAGACACAAAGCAGGGTGGTATTTCACAGAGCTCAGCAAGAGCCCAACAACTTCAGGAGCTGTGTGTGGATGAGCAGCTCAGAGCCTGTGTAAAGGCAGTGAGGAGTTCTGCCATGCATGGCATGCAGCTTTCTAAGCTCAATAAATTTAACTCAGCACAAAGTCAACTCCAATATTTCACTTTCTGGCAGGATGCTTTCCCCCACCACAAATAGGAGGGACTATGCTATTAAATCTGGCAGCATTGCGAGAAAAAAATAGCAATAATAGTAATACTGAGAGCTATTTTTCACAGCTCAGGGAAAGAAAGAGGAGGGGCTTGGCTCCAAAGGCCAGCATTCAAATCCTGGAGCCAAGGTGAGCACGGATCTGCCTTGCAGGCTGCACACCATGCCCAGCTCACCCATTCCAGACATGCAGCACTGCTACACAGCTCACTCTCACCCAGTTTGTCTCTTGCATCCCAGCCCAGGGGCCATCTCCCCATCTCCTATTCCCCCCTCTTTGGACCACGGCACCTTCAGAATTATGCATCCCTCATGCATGTAAATGAGAGGGGTCCAATTACACGTGAGGGAGAAAAGGTTTAATGAATCGTGAAAAAGCAAGGGTTGCATAGAAAGAGCTCAATCCCAGTGCCCCATCACTCCCCCTCCACTTGGAAACGTGCATTTCTCATTTATGAGAGTGAGGAGAGAATGCAGAGGAGCGGATGGGAGAGAAGCACAGCAGAATGAATACAGCATTTGTTGGCATTTATCACAGCCTGCACTTGAAATCTGTGATATGTACTTCTGAAGGAAAATAGTTAAGCACAGAAGTTACGTTCCTCCAAGCAGCATAAACAAATACAATACGGGATTGTAGTTAATTCTCTCTACATTCAACTCCTTCTATCTGGAGTTCATCCCTTGTCTTATTCTCCTTTCCTCTGCGTATACTTAAGGACTTACATAAATTTAAAAGGCAAAGAATTACAGAAAGTGATTGTTATTAATGACGTTCTAAAAAACTACAGCACATGGAAAGCTCCCAATAGCCTCAATGGCAACTGCGCAGCATCATAGTCCAGAGTTGTGAAAAGAAGCACAAATAAACAACTGAATGTGAAGATGATCTCTATCCACTATCAATGAGGAATTCACAAAACGTAACAGCAATTATCTCTTCAGTGTTTTAAAAACTGGCCTTAAAGTTTCCTTCTTTATTTGGGTATGGGAATTGCCACGAAGTTGCAGGTGGCAGTGATCTCATTAAGGTAGCACACAGCTGTGAAGAACAGCTTCCAACAACAATGGTAAAACCCTTCGTGTGCACATTTACACACGTGTGTGAAGTTACTCCAAGCATGCTCCAATCTTTTACTAATTTGATCTAGAACAGTGTAGCTGGGGCAGCCCAGCTCCCTTAGGGAAAGGAATAAAAGCAGCAGTATGGATGTGCTATAGGACAGCAAGGGTTTACCCACAGCATCTGCAAACCTGTGCTCTGGGCTTTCCTACAGAAATGTCATTGCTGAACCTTGTAAGGCTCATCTCCTGACAGCTGTTTCTGTCCTCTTCACACTACATGTCACAAAGTGCTGAATTATTGGTCAGCTTCATACCAATGAGTGCTGTTCCATGACGTGACTGAAAATGGGTGATAACTTACAAGTCAGAAGAACCAAACTGATATTTCTGAGCTGAAGAAAGCAAAACTTCTCAGGGAACTTACAAGACAAAATGTACACAAAATATCCTAAGGAGCACATTGATGACCAAATTTTCATCTAAACCACTTTTCCTTTGACTTTGTCTGACTGACAGAATGACTCTGTCAGCCAAATAAAGAAAGCCTTGCTCACAAACTAACATTTGTAGAAGCATGGAGCAAAGACATTCCACTTAAGGCACAACTTTCAGACAGCTGAGGGCTTGTGCACATCCTTTACAGCCCTGAGCTGATGTCTGCTTCAAACACCTTAGCTGTGACTAAGTGTCATAACTATCATGCTCTAATACACAAGTTATGCTGAGATTTCAGAAGCCCTTCTAATGAACAGTTCTCAGGCACATCAGACTCCCTTCTCTTGGAACTCACAGCATGTATATCCATTATTGGAAAACAACATCATACACAACGGTGATATGGAAAAGAGGCTCTTTCGAGCTCACAACTGCAATTATTTGTCTGTCATGGAAGGTGGGAAAAGCAGTATTTTCCATTACCAGTTTCAGCGATGGGGAGTTGAACTGGTTTTCATGAGGAACCAGGCACCATTTGGGACTGAAAGACATTTGCATTTGTCTTCCAATAGGTATTAAAAATATCTCAGGCCAATGCCTTCTCAACGCATTTTGAGGATATCTTAATATTATATTTTTATATAGCAGAGCAGAAGAACAGTATTTTAATAATATACTAGTAAAAAAGAAATAGCAGTACAAGACATCAAGTCATTCATGAGGATTGTGGGTTTTTTTGTTTGTTTGTTTGTTTGTTTGTTTTTGTATCTTAACTTACCAAACCGAGGAGAGGAAAATAATAAATCCACATATATGCTCCATTCATCATGCCCACAAGCACACTGTAAGTACAGTTTTCTACACCAAACCTTACCCCTACAAACTTCCTTCTCCATCAGCTTTCTCCATATGACTGTGTCTTGTACTTTTGCCATATTACTATCTCTGCCCTGGCCATGCATGGCAGGTGGTTGGGGTCATGGTTGGTTGGGTTCAACCTCCACCTCCTGGAAAGTTGGCAGTACCTTCCTAAGCTCTCTCAGCAATGGGGTGCGAGGAGACCCAAGGCTAAGTCCTTGCCACTAAGTGCATATAAGCTCTTGCACATTCCCAGGCTCTGTTACATAGCCCATTTTGCCCCCCACTGATCACTAACTTGATGGTGAGAACATACACACCTTGCCAGGTCCACCAAACCTCCTGTTGATTCTGTGTAAGACTCTTACCAAAAAGAGCACTGACAGTGAGCTGGAGGGGAATGGCACAATGTAAGACACCAACAGAAAGAGCAGAGATCTCTCTGCTTTGGTTCACCAGCTTTGGCACATCTGCCTGTGAGATTTAGCTCCACGTGAGTTACATTTTCACTAATCAGTGCTGATTTTACAACCCAGGCTTTGACTGTCTGCATGAAAGCATGTGCTTTTCTTTCAACAGAAAACATATTAAAACCCACTTAAAGTTGTTGTAGATTTTTTTTTTTTTTTTAATGGGGAAACATGAGGTAATTAAGGAAATCATGCACCATGCCATGTGGAGGCCTCCTGACAAATACAACTTTGGTGGCCATGACCCTGGCCAGAGGAAGAAGGCTGTGATGTCACCTCATCCCCAAGTCCCAGTTTCACGGATAGTATCTCTGAAAGGAATTGTCTAAAGGAGATTGTTCCTTATGAAAAGTTCACATGATGGAGTCTGAAGGGCTCGTTTCACTTGAAGCCCAGCAGGACAGAGCTGTTTGGAAAGAAGCATTCAGTGTGTTCTGTTTGGCTGAAAGCTGTCACAGTGAACAAGTACTTAGCAAACAGCATGAACAAGGATTTGAACTAGAAAACTAGCAGGGCCCTGACAACATTGTAATAGTGGGCTTGTCTGCTCAGGGCCACTACAATGATACATGGGGGCATGAGACAGAAAACAGGAGAACGGGATTTTTGTATTTTTAATATATATATTTTTTATGTGACAGCTTATCATTGCTCTGCTCATGTTCACATTACCGTGGCCACCTTCAGCATCGATGGGAAGGGAAAGCATCCTGGGAGAAGGGACACGGGGCAAAGGCACAGCCCAGAGGGTGAACTGACTGATAGACTAAAAAGCAATTGGCTCTTTTCTATTGTCCTGGTTTGTAAGGTTTTTACTTCTGTTATGAAAGTCTGACACTGTAAGCTGATTCTCTCTACATTCTAATGCAGGTTTAGCACTGAAAGAAAGCTGTCTAAGTAGGGAACCTGCCATCCCACACCACATACCAAGCACCTCACTGCTGCTGACTCCATGCAGGTACAGAGCCCAGCACTCGGGAAATGCTCCTCTCCCTTTTCTCCATCATGCAGGAGATCACTGACTGCAGTACAAGATTCAGATATAAGATATACATAAGTAAGAAACCAGAACTCGATGAACACAACCCCAGTTCCACAATCTGCAACTGCCACCTTATTTCTAAAGCAAACCTCAGGAACAGCAGCCACCCCTTTCCACTATGATAACAACAACAGTTGTCAAGATAACAAGAATAATTCCAAAAGCTGTAATAAATAACTAATGTATCACTTCTACTACATCGTATATTTTCCTAGCTTTTGAATATTTCTAAGGCCATCACTTCAAAATGATGCCTGGCCTCAGTGTTGCCTGTATGTCATACTTTGTAAATCTTGGCATTTAAGGCATATCTACTCTTACTCTGAGGCCTCCAAACCCTTATTATTAAGGAGTTTTCAGAGCTGCAAGAACAGGACAGTTTTTAATAATCCACATGGGTCGTGGGTAAGATCCCCACTAACACACCTCACAGCTTGGTTTTGGGTAAGCTGTGTTTCAGGGAATCCAGAATTAGGACCTCTGAAGTAACAAGTCTGTGCTGGTCTGAGGAACACAGTTTATCACTTTGTTGATAGTGAAATTTATTAGTCTGCTACTAAAAAGGTAAACTGGGTATTTGATGTTTCCTCAGGCTCAAAAATACCTTGTGAGATTGAATTTCTTTCAATGACACCAGGAAAGAGAATCGCCCTGATATCCCCAACACTGGTAATTGCATTACAAGTTTCTTATCACCATTAGCACAGCAGAGTTTTTCTGCAAGGTGAGTCTCTTTTGCAAAGAGACCAACTATGGCAATACAACAATACTTAGACTACCTTGAAGCTACCACCCCAAGTCCTTTTTGCAGCCCCCGCAGAAAACAGTAGGTGTCTGCTCTGCAGACATCTGCCCCATCCACAAGCCACCGCTGCCCAAATGCCTGCTACCACCCTCTGCTGGAGGTTTCCAGCTCCATTTGCTTGATCTGTGGGATGGTTTCTTGGAGTTTCCTCAAACTGTTCCGGGAACACTTAATTTAATTTATAATAAGATAACTTGGGAGATTTTGAAGTGAAAGAACACTCATGTTATGCCCCCAGCACAGACCTGAGAGCTAACTCCCAGGCAGAGGTGACCTTCAGGTAGAAGTGGTAATGTTTCCAGCTGGCTATGGGAGATGTACACTGATCCTGGCACAACTGCAGAGCAGCAGGATGCAGCCACATCTCCCATTTCTGCCCTCCACCTCTATTAAAAGCTGGTGTTGCTTTTATAGCTAGTGTCTCTGCTTTTTGCTTCTGTGTTTGCAAAATGACAGCATCTCACCTACATTCCTCGCAGCCTTTGCAGCACTGCAAACAGGACAACGGCTACAAAGGCTGCTGCTAAAGCTGCTCCTGTGCTTGCTCAGAAAATAGCAGCAATGCTTTCTGTCCTGACTTATCACAGAGAAAAGAATTGCCTCTCCCTTCCCTAAACTGTATTATTGTCTTTACGTTGTTCTATTCCCAGGCTAGCCTATTTTTAACCTGTGCACTGCTTGAAACTGTAAAACACAGAGCTCCTTTCATGCAGGGAGGGATGTGTTCCTGCCAGCTCCCAGTGTTCTAGGGCAGGTGCCAGCTCCCTCAGCATGCTGATCCCTGCCTTTTGGCTCCAGCGTTCAGAGCAGACTCTTTGCTGTGAGTTTTCCCAAAACAGCTCTCTGTCCTCTCCAGCATCATGCTTTCCCCACTGCCTGGTAACAGAGTGTCAGCTCCATCCATCCCCCTGCAGCACTGCGTTCCCCAGCAGGGCAGCCCAAGGGAGCAGTCAGACCTTCAGCCACAGGCTACCCAGTCTTTTGCAAGAATGAAGGATTTCTACTTGCAGAGTCCCATTTCAGTCTGTTCCAGTGAGGATGAAATAGTGCAGCCAGAGAGAGGAGGGAGGTGTCACCCTGTTCAGCTGTCCCAGTGCTACACACGCAGGGTCTGAAAGCACTGCCACTGCAGAGAGTTATCAGCCCCATGACAGACTTGGCTTGCAAGCTCTTGTTCCCGGTTCCAACCAAAATGAACAGATTTTGCAGAAAGGGAATGTAATTTTAAAAGTCCCAAGTTAATCAAATGCTTTAAAAACACAGTGCCCACAGTACAATGGCTCAACTCTGTCCTGGGTGTCAGTCCATTCACTTCAGCAAGCTTATGCCAGAGATGAATTTGCTCTGGTGCCTTTGTCAATAAAATTCTAGATTAAAAGAGACCCTATATAGAACTGGTCCCAGAGGTAATTGCTAGTTAATCAGCCAATTAACTGACCCAACGAGTAGGAAAAGGGGAAGGGGGAGTAAGGGGGGAAAACAAATCAGTCAAGGTATGGTAGAACGTAATTCTTTAGGAGTTAATGTTAGAAACCTTTTCAAAGGGATTACAGCCTACCTTGACTCATACTCATTTCTTCTCCCCCTCCCTCCCCCCTTCTTCTTTCCTTTCTCTCTTCTTCCCAATTTGTAATTGTTGGTTCCCCTAATTGGCTGATTAACTACTTATTACGGGCAGACCTGGAGGTATGTGGGATCCCGTTAGCTACGGAACTTGATTTCATCTCGTGAAGCAGTGCTGAATGCAGCAGGGCAGCTGCAAGGGCTGTTTTTCTCCTAGACAGTCTGATTGCTTAGACTTAAGCTGAACTTCTTTTGAGAAGATTCTTTTTTAAACAAGCTTCTATTTTATTTATTTAATAAACAACCACCAGGAAAGGGAAGAGTTGTTTAACAAGTTGTTATGCAAACAGAATGTTTTCTAGCAATGGAGTTTGGACCCCTCAAACTAACCTATTTACCACACACTGATATCACCACCATCAAGGTATTTTGAGCTGTTACAGCTGCTTGATGTTATGATACCAAGTAATGACAACAGAATTAATCTCTACTTATCTTCAATAGCCTTATCAGACTGCTTTTCACCAGCAGCCAGCCTGGGGAATGAGTCCCAGTGGGGAACTGGGTAGCTGAAAAAGTTACCATCATTTCTTCTCCTTGGAATCATGTGAGGAAATGAGCAGAGCTCACCCCTGCAGTTGTTGGCATTGTGTTGGATTGATGTTATGTCAGCATGTCAGGGAGGTACCAGGATAGCCTGGTACATCCTGGAACCACACAACCAAGCAGAAATTCAAAGTTGCTCTCTGATGCTTCAAAGAGTTTTGTTGGTTGTTCAACAGAAGGCAAATCTTGCAGTGTCTCATTAACGTGTCCATTCCAGCATCATGCAGATGAGGACAGAGCTGCTTGAAGCGATGACATCATAGCCAGGCAGGTCACTACATTTCACCTCTCTAAAATGATGCCAATCACTGCCCATGGCTGCACATATACAGGTCATTTTCTAATGTTGATGGACTGTTTTGAGCTCTCACCCTCCCATGATTATTCATAAAGAATTGTTTTTGATAAATAATAATTCTCTCTGCTCACTGCTTCCTGCTCGGACAGCAGTCCCTCCAAGAGTGATTGTTTGGGGAGATGGGGATGGGAGGGGTTCTCCCAACTTTGCCTCTATTGCACAAACCTCATATTCTAATTTCATTTCTCTCCTTCAGCTTTGGAAGAAAGTTTGGGATTTTAGTTCTGTATAATGTTTGTGACAATTTCTTCCCCCTACCCTGATTTCTCCTTTAGCAAGAGAGCAGGCTGAGCCCAGGCAGCCCATCCTCAACTGAATGTAAATCACAATCTGATTAGGAAGTGATATATTCATCTCTAACTCCTGCATAAAAGTTATTCAAGTATTTTGACAAAATAAGTGCTGTTTACTTTATACATTTTCTGCTAATTCTAAAGATTTCTGCAAACCTAAAGGATCTCATGGAATTTACAGGCTTGTGGCTTTGCTATTGAAAGTATAAAGGCATGCTAAATTAAGTTGATTTGCCTGTGAAAGAAACACGTCCATTATTCATGTCAGGGCCCTGTCACATCAAATTGAGGGAGTGAAGAAAACCCTTTTTTATCAATGCAAGGGGAAAAAAAAAAAAAAGAAAAAAAACAACCATTGAGGGACTGAATTTCAATTGGGAGAAAGTCAGTCTGAAAGCAAGGTTAAAAAAAAAAAAAGTTGGGGACATGTCTAATGTTGGAAATCAGCAAAGGGTGGATTGATTTAACTCTGGCCAGGATCTCACCAATAGAAGCCAGGAGGAAACTGCAAGCAGCAAGTAGTACACACAGTCTCGATGTCTCTCATGTGTAAACTTGTCAAAAGCAGTTAAGCTAATTCAGATTTAAGGCTTTTCAGACCCATTTTTCTCGGATGCCTCAAAATAGCAGTAAAAGTACTGCACAAGTAGTGCACCGCGTTTGTGCGCTGCTCATATTTTTTTCACTGGTTATGATGTGAATTAATCCTCATTAGCAGACAACGCGTAGAGGTTTTTTAAGCTTTTAAAGTCTGATTTGCTTTCAATACAGCTGGACTAGATGATCTTCAGTGGTGTTTTCTGATCTTAACGATTCTGTGATTCTATAGGGGCGTCCTATGGCTGCATGCAGCTGCAGCAGGGGGAAACTGACATGATCAAAAACGTTTCTTACCACTGTATAACACACAGGACTTCATGTAGCCAGAAAATAATTTGCAACCTACTAAACCATTCCAGCAGAGGGAAAGTTACATGAGAAACTGCAGTCAGATTGGTTTATGCACTGCAATACTTCCTGTTGTGTGCTTATGATTTCTCGTGTCGCTCGTTCATTTAACAAAAGGAAAAGCGTACAGTTCTTCTCAATACAGCAGGTTTTTTTTAATCTTTAAAGCAGCATGTTAAGCTGCATTTCACAGTTTCCTGCTCCAAGCCTAATTGGTTTAGACTGGACACCTCCGAGATATTCTTTAAAAGAAGTCCAGTTTTTATGTCTCACGGTATTACACTGTACAAAGGGTAATTCAGCAAGTTGTTTGTCTTAAATCATGTTTCTGGATACCAGACCTACACATCATTTCTTTCGGAGATTTGTTTTCCTACCTTTTGTTTTTCCCTAACCCCGGAGCCCTTAGGTTAACATGTTTTCTGCTTTAAGCTCTTATTTGAAAGACACTTTACCACCTCATCCAAGCACTCTCTCATGCTTCCCAACTTCAAAGTCTCAAGCTGGGAAAGCAAATCTGAGTCCCCAAAGCTGGACCCTGCGGCTTATATAGGGCCCTCTGCTAAAGTTAAGTTCTTGTGTTTAATTGAAAATTGCAGCCAGTGTAAATAGGAGTTGGGTTGCGGCAATCTTGCCTCAAAAGGAATTACCTCGTGGAGTGGCTGCGCTGGGGTAAATAGAGGGGATAGAAAAAGAAACAAGAGAAAGAAAAAAGCCAGGGGTAAAAGAGAGAGGCATTGTGCTGGCGAAGTAGCATCAAGACAAGGATTAATGGCTGGAGGAATTGTATTTTGTGTGCTTTCAGCAACATTACAATCTCCCAACAGTAAGTGTTACTAATAAGCGGGCCAGTAAAGAGAGTTCAGTGCTTCGAGGGAAACGGGAACATCAGGCTCTGTAAATAGCATAAATAGCAGAAGACTTTTATTCCGTGAAGACCGAGCAAAGGGTGGCTAATTTGTTTGTTTTTCGTACTTATATTTGGATCAATGAACGAAGTAAGTTATTTTACTGACTGACAAGCGACGGGAAGTGATAAATACATACAATATAAATGACATTTGCTCCCAATTTATGTCATTTCCAAGTACCCATAGATTCTCTATTTTACGCTAGCTTGCTGGTAAAGAGAAACCCCATCTATATTGCACTGCAGGGGTGAAGTGGAATTGCTGCTTGGATCCCTCGAGGTGGCTCCGTGGATGGTCTGACAGGGACCAGTACTGGCAGACAGGAGGAAATGAGATCTCCTCTTTTCTATGGGAATTGCTCTATGAAACTGCACCCCGAGACTTAATAAACTTGGGTTCCATTCATAACTCCTTTCCCACTTCCCTGAATATGTCATTTGGTCTCTTAATTATAGATCTCTTCACCCTCAAAATTGGATGACTAACTTCTCCTTTTCTCCCAGATTCCTGAGCTTTTGTGTATGATTCTAAGCAAAGTATGGACACTGTCTTCATAGCAGTCTGTTCAGCACTTGTGATACATTTCTCATTAAAATTACTATTATGGAAATGATAATTTAAGCAAGCATAATGACATCTACTCTGCCTCAAGTAGACTACTTATATCAGGCATCGCATCACTCCACATTAATGGAAATACTTCAGATATGGAAATTTTGGGCATTCTGAAAAAGTAAAAGTAAAGATAATATCAGGCAGCAAAACTGTTGCATCGCTATCAGTGCACTGCATATTGGGTTTGTGGGGTTTTTTCTTTGTTTTTGAAATAATTTATAGCTCATCATCAAACTGCAGAACTAAATGGAAACCAATGGAAGCAGAGTACAGTGGAAATAAAACTGGACTTATTAATTAACACATAATGCAGAATTACAGGAAACTGTAACAGAATTCAGCACCCCATGACATTTTTTGCCATGTTACGTAGCTTATTTTAATAAAATATAGAATCTGTGAATTCAAGAGAACTGCTG
Organism: Phasianus colchicus; assembly: GCF_987193195.1. NCBI lineage: Eukaryota > Metazoa > Chordata > Aves > Galliformes > Phasianidae > Phasianus > Phasianus colchicus. The sequence continues at coordinate 9,727,166 of NC_143449.1, forward strand.
ATAGAAAACAGAATCACACTTTTGAAATAAGGAAGTGCATTTTTTCCTGACTTTTCTGACTTTTCAGTAACTTAGAATCATACAATCACCAAGGTTGGAAAAGACCTCCAAGATCATCCAGTCTGACTGTCCGCCTCTCACCAATATCTGCCCACTAAGTCATGTCCCTCAGTACAACATCTAAAGGTTTCTTGAACACCTCCAGGGATGGTGACTCTACCACCTCCCTGGGCAGCCCGTTACAGTGCCTCACCACTTTTTCCACTGGTAACAATTCAAAGCTTTCTCAAGAGTTTCAGCAGTGTGAATCCATTGGTTGCGTCTGTGAGAAACGGAACCAATTAAAAATCTAAAAAATATCCTAATTATTATTTTGCATTTATCATTTATTTGTCATGGCCAATAATGGCATTGTACATGGTATGACACTCTATGTGTGCACAAATGCCATGCCTTGTACACTTGGATTGAAACAAAGTTAGAGAAGAAAATACTGAGCTTGAGACATTGCCCATTATAATTCCACTTACAGCACACATTTCAGAAGTTTTCATGTTCATAATTCAATGTCTCTTATGCACTGTATCTCTTAAAGATATGCAAGTACATTTCAGCATTTATCTGCTCCTTTTTCCTCAGGAGTTCGACTGTTTTTCCGCCTGATGGTTAGAATGAATTGAATATTTTGAACTCATCCATCAGATTTGGAAATGATCCCTGAATTGATGAGAGTGTTTAACAGTTAATTGAACATTTCTGTTGTGAACTTTCATTGTTTTAAAGTGCAAAAACACTGCACCCACGAACACGGACAAAGAACAGAAGCTCTGTGGCGTGCTCTCACACCACAAATATTTTCATCCTCTAGAGAGCAGCAGGCATTTAAATAATGGGGCAGCACTCTCTTCTCTTGGATATCGCAAGGAACAGTGATCTGAAAAGGATTTCCAGAGGTCCCAAGAGACCCCATGTCTTGTGGCAGGAAATAATCCTACATTTATCAGTTCCATGACCTCCCTAAAAGTATAGCTCAGCCATCTCACTGCTGCCCACGGCCACATGTGTTCATAGCAGCAGTTTCAGCTGCAGGGCTGCCTGGATGACCACATAGAGGGGCTTATTTCTCATGTTGGTAAATGGCTTGGGATAGGCACATAGAGATACAGCACACACAATCTGGGGCCATAGTGGGGCTTTCCAGAGGGACCTGATGACAAGCATTTACTTGGTTTTTGATTTTAACATCTGGAAAACTGTGAAAACTCTCAGTGTTTCATTAAATAAATGAAACACTCAAATAATTTAAAAAAAAAAAAAAAAAAACTCAAATAAAGAAAAACTGTTTTTCTCCTTTCTGCAACTTCACCAAATGGCATTATTGCACTTCACCTTTCTTGTTTTGACCAACTTTATACAAGTCATTAAGGACATGACTTGAACATCTTCCTTCATCTAAGGCAAGCTCCATCAGCCCTGGCATTCAGCAGAACACCACTTTCACCAAACTCCATCATAATCAAAGCATTTACTTCTACACAACATTTCTCCCTGACTGTGGGAAACCACTGATCATGGACTCTACATTTGCAAGGATAATAACATTATTTAAACATAAATTCTAGCTCAGAACTACATCTGATCAGCAGCAACCCATCTACAGGGACATGGCCCATGGTTTGCTGCGTATCAGGTCCAGTACTGACAGCCACATCCCCCTTTTCATCTTGAGGTTTTCATTCCCCATTCATCCATCTGCCTGCACCATGATGGTGCTCGTGCAGCTGAAACAGGATCCATTTTGACTACCCTTGCTGGACCAACTTTGGCTGAGGATGTGGCTCCGAAGCACCACAGCCAGAGAAGAGCAGGGGGCAGGCAGTAGGGATACGACGTTACTTTTCTCTGGGAATTACTGATGAACCTCTGCAAAGCAGTTACCTCCGGAGGAGGAAGCACACGGTGCAGATGCTCAGGAAGCAGGCGCCATGGAAAGGAGCACCTCCCGCTGCTCCCTCTGCCGTGCGCCCGCGGGAGCGCAGCGCTGAGCCCGACTCCGGCCCGCTGCCAGGGACGGCTCTGTGCAGAAGCAGGTTGCCGATGTGCCACCAGGTTTTGATAAAATCTCTCCGTGTACGGGGCAGAGCAAGGAGTCCGGGCTAGGAGGAGCATTTGGAAAGGGTTTGCCCTGGGAAACCTGACTGCCCGCCCGACTCAGCTGCCCCTACGTGCGGCTTTGTGCCCGCTCTGGCTGGCTTCTGAGGTTGGAGATTCCTCGGAGCCTCAAACGCCCTCCGGCCCGAGACACAGCATGCTGCAGAGTGAGCTGTGCCTTCTGTAGCACCGATAGCAAATGTAATGAACCTTAAGTAAGGAGCAAAAGCAGCGATTGCAAGTTGATCGCTTTTAAGTGACAGAGAAAAGGCAAACCGGGGCAGGAGGGAGCTTCTCATCAATCACAAGACAACAAAGGTGGGCTGAAGTGATGCAGCTGCAGAAGAAGGCGGAGGTGATCCCAAGGCCCAGGGGACCATTTCTGCTGCATGGGGCATCACTGTAACTCCAGCAGATAAATTTATGCACGGTTCTGTTTTAAAAAGTGGGATCCAACCTCAACCCAGTGCAAAGAAATGAGAAGTAGCTTGTATGCAAGCACAGCTTCCTGCTAACTGCAACTCAGTTGCAGTCAAAATTGCTCCTTAAAGAAACAGGGAGATCAAGGGCTATTTCTGCTGAAAGACCGACACAAAAATTAAGTTCACTGCTCATGAAAAGTATCTGGACCTGGGCGCCCAGTGCTCCTTCCACAGAGAAGCACTCTGCAAGCACTCTTGCTTTCTCTTTTTCTGTCCCTGGCAGCTCTTTTCTGTCCCACAGCTGAAGCACTGAAGAAGAGCCTTAGCCAGAACAGCCTCTGGGCACGTTGTGTTTGAAGCTGTCAGGATAAGAACCAGCTAAAAGCAGGTACTGCATTTCTTGTAAAGGCTCTGGCCATAAGGCCTGAGATTATGTGTGATGCCACCCATCTCTTCCAGCAGTTTTAAAACTACAGACTGCATGGGGAAACCTAAACAAGGAGCGCGGTGCTGCTCAGTACTGGTGAGTGGTGAGAAGCTGGGAGCACACAGCATCCTGACAGCAGAGCTCCTCACACAGCACGGCTCGGCAGGGATCAGCAATTTTAGTTTAATCTCTGCTCACAGGGGAAGAAAAGCAAAAAGCTTCAATAAACAATTCCTCTCTGTTTATAGTTTCACAAACAGTAATGGACAGGTAAAGTCCCAAGATGTTGACTCATCATTATTATTATTATTTATTTTTTTTAAGAAAATCAGTGAAATAATTAAAGTGATGACATTCTGATATCCAGGCAAAGTAACCTGCTTTTAACTTGAGCAACTTTTCTGCTAACAGGTGTGGAGCAGCGTATAGGAAGAGGTAGGAGGACAGCAGGAGGTGTGTGCTGGGCTGCCTGGTAGGCACACTCCTGAAACACTCCTCCACCACCTGATGTTTAGTTATGACACAGTGGATGTGGGAATGAAGGACATCTATGCACATCCAGCAAGTGCCAGAATGCTTCAAGCAGTGTGAATATTGCCTACTAGTCCCACCCTGGGTGACTTTGCAGGCTGAGAGAGGCACAGATTACACAAGAGATTACTGCAGACACCCTTGAGGTTCGTATCACCACAAGGCACTGAGGGGAGGAGTGGCAGGGATTACACCCAGTACATTGCTCCATAGGGGCTATTGAGAGATTTGCCCATAGAAAGACCACGAGTAGCTTTGCAGATCGTTCAATGAAAGCCTCAAAAGGCATTCTGTATCTTTATGCACACACAAATATTTACAGATCTTTTAAAGATCAAGCCCATCGTTATCAGTTTATGTGCTATATATCGCATTATCCCGCCTGACCCCAGGAGAGGCAATGCTCTGCTGCAGCAGCGCGATGGTATGTTCAGCTCTGCTGGATCTCCATAGAGGGAGCCTGGAATGCGTTGGCAAACAATGCCCAGGACCAGGCAGAGCAAAGAATGAAGGGCAGCAGAGTTTGATAACCACATTAAAGCACTACCAACATCTGTTCAAGCCAAAGACAACACTATCTCCAGGAATTAACCTTCTGAACCACTTAATCATTAACCTCGGCAGAGAGAAAGTTAGACAACAAGAGCCTATTTGTCAGCAGCCCCTCAGAGAGATGCGGCGAGCAATATTTTACGGAGAACAGCGTGAGAAGGGCTTTCCCAGCTTTATAAATTTTAAACACAGAATATATTTGTGTGGGAAACAAGGAAACAATAGATGTAAATAAACAGCTGATCCTTCCTACCTTGGAGCCTTCCTTCATGCATCCTGTTGCAAAGTGCCTTGCCTGTTTTGTAAGTTGTTGTGTGATAACATTTCCACTAAACAACTGGAGGTGCTTCAGTCCTTATTCAGAAATATTCTTGGCTTCAAAAGATTTGCAAATGGATAAATTAAAGTTTTAAGCTTGCAGACGTATCCCCAAGATTTCTACTGAAAAACAAAAAGGTGATTATTGCTTTGCAGTAAGCAGGAGAGCTGGAGTAGCAGAGCAGTTTTGTATAACAGCTATTTATCTACATATGCTGCTTGACATGTGAGGTCATCCATTCTGTTACTCTGCTATAACCTGAGCAAATGCCCTTTCTTCACATTATTTTTTACAAATTTTGTCTTGCATTTTTATTAGCAGTAGTATTACTATTTTATTCTATCTTATTTCATATTCCAACAGAGGAAAGGCTTTGGTTTCTACTAACTGGAATGCCCCAGATTTGCAGAAGAACTGCACGGAAGTGCATGGATTGGAGCTGACACTTTACTTCCCTGGACCTCAAGTAATCATTTACCAAGGAGGTGTAAAACTCTACCACATAAGAATAATGTTGTTTAACACCCACTTTGCACCAGTTTCAGGGGCCACACAAGGTGTAGGACAGTGCATAATAAGGCCCCATATGAGCCCATAATGAGGTCCACGCAGATATTGTCACAGTTAGAGGGGGAAAACAAAAAACAAACTAAAACCACCAATTATAAAACCTGTTGGGAAGACCTGCTCCAAGCCAGGAGTAGCACAAAAATCATTTATCCCCAGAATGCTCCAAGATCTCCGCCCATCAGTGCAGAGCAGGAGAATCATAGAATCATTTTGGTCAGAAAAGACTTCTAGGATTATCCAGTCCAACCATCACCCCATCCACACGTACCCACCCCATGATCCTCAGTGCCACATCTCCACAGTTCTCAAACACCTCCAGGGATGGTGACTCCCCCACTTTCCTGGGCAGCCCATACCAGTGCCTCACCACTTCCCTAGAATAAATCCTAATATCTAACCTAAACGAAGCAAGATGCAAGGAGAACACATGATTACAGTGCGTTGGCCAGTCACAGACCAATCCATACTGGTGGGTCCTGCCTGTTACTACTGTGACACTCCTAGAGAAGTATAAGATCTCTGCTGACTGGAGAAGGAATGGTCCATCACCGGAGGACAAGGAAGGAAGATCTCAGTCATCTGCTATTTTTTTTCTAGCTTAGCTTTCTGTTGGTCAGCAAGCTGAACCATCTCAGTGCAGTGCCTCCTTTGTCAGAGCCACCACAAGGTGGACAAATTAGGACAATAGATGATGAGCTCATGTTGCACCAGGGAGGTTCAGGTTGGATGCTGGGAAAAATTTCTACTCACAGAGAGTGGTGATGCATTGGCACAGGCTGTCCAGTGAGGTGAGAGTCACCATCCCTGGAGGTGCTCAAGAAAAGGGTTGATTTGGCATTGAGGAACATGGTCTAGAGCAGTCACAGGCATGGGCTGATGGTTGCACTAGATGATCTTAGTGGTCTTTCCAACCTTAACGATGCTGTCATTCTTTAAGAGTGGCTCACTTTTATATTTTTGCTTAGGAAGCAGACAAGTAACATCAGCAAAAAAGATTGGTAATACTTTTTTTTTTTTTTTTCCCCACTAAAGGGCACACAGTATCCTGGGTAGAAAAGCCCTTGTTGAATGGTCATAGAAACTAAGTTACTCTCAGATTAGGAGCAACTGAAGAAAAAGTGTGGACTGCATGAGCAGATACCAGCCCTGTCCATCTGCCCTTACCCAAGTCTGTCCAGGCACAAGACAGAGACACTTCAGTACAGCACCAATCTGCTACATCAGACATGAATTACTTCCTCCAGCCAGCTTAGCTGGTGTTAATTCTTTCACTGAGAGAACCATGAGTGATGTGTTGACAAAAAGCATAATAATTGCCAATATTTAAATCATCAGAAGGTAAACAGCATTGTCTCCTCAAAGACAGCTACGTTTACAAACACGCTGGGAAGATGCTCCTCTGGTCAAGCTGTCTTAGGGAAATGTTTCTCAGACAATTCATTTCTCCAGGAGGTTTATTCATCATAGACTGTACTCCCACAAATTGATTTCTCAGGGCTTATTATGGTAATTTAATCCTCATTGCTGACTGTCGGGGCACTTCGGAGGCTGAGCTGCATAACTGGTTTTTAAACCACTGTCTGCTGAGAAGACTAAACTGGAGCAGCAGACAAGGCACTCTCCTTTCACTTGGGTCGCTGAGCTCATTAGTGTGGATAATTAATTGGATCTTTGTAGCCTTCCCTTTGTACACCGACAACAAGCAGGTCCCAGTAGCTGTACTCCCCCTCACCTGAGCACTCTTGCACAGACACCTGCTGCTCATAATTAAGATCCATTGCTCAAATTTACATATCCTGATTTGTATCACTCTGCTCCTAGAGACAAAGGAAAGCATTTACTGCAGGGAAATGACAGCTCAAATTAAGCTTCTTGTGTATAGTTTGCCTGGGCAGCTGCTTGTGCTAAAGGGCCCCGACATGAAACACCAGAGTGTTTCTATTTAAAAAGTATATGTTTGGATTGAATTTAAAGAAAAGCACATGGTGATTTCCCCCTTAGGGGGATAATAGCCTTTTCATTAGATAACAAGTGTCAAAAGATGCCATAAACTTAACCGCAGGCTTTGTCGCGGCGCAGCGCAGCACAGAGCACAGCAGTGAGCTTGCAGGCTGCCCCTGCTCTTCCTGAGCCTCTGCTCACATGCATGCATGTGGGTTGGGAAGAGCAGCACCACACACCAAGCTCTCACTGGCAGCCAAGCTCTCACTGCCCACCTGTTGAGAGGGGCTGTTTGTGTCCACAACTCAGCAGGGTGATGGGCAACACAAATGGCAGGAATGGAGCTCATGGAATCGTAGAACTGCTTGAGTTGGAAGGGACCCTTAAAAGTCACCCAGTCCAACTATACTGCCATGAACAGGGACACGTACAGCTCCATCAGGCTGCTCCTGGCAATGGCTCAGATTGCCCCTTACTACATCTTTTCTTCAGGTATTTTCGTTTGCTGCTGTGCCCCTGGGCAAAATTCAGCTTTCACGTGAAGCCTTTTAAAGACTTCAGTGGGTTTGAATCAGTCATCCAAATAATTAAAATAATTCTAAATTTGATTTTTTCGTGTACCAGAATTAACATTACATACTTCAGTTCTAACCCAGAAATGCTATGAGGGCAGAACCTGATTGTCAGTGGAATTGCATTTACAACTTGTTTCTGTTACCCTTCAAATCTGGCATTCACATTCAAGCATGTTTTCAACTCATATTCAAGAAAGGGAGCTCAAATTAAAACTATGAATGGGAAATATAGTAGAGTGAATAGAGAAGAGCAGAGATGAACATTAGATAGAAACAGAGACCAGGGGATTTTTGCTCTCACACATGTTGGACCGTGGCTGATGGGTTTAAATTCCAGCACCAACTCATTGGGAAATTCACTATATTGATTAAAAAAAAAAAAGTCTATAAGCAAAGGATATTATAAACATTCAGCTCTCAACTTCTTGTCCTTGTTGCTAAAGACAGAGTGGCCATAGGATGACCTCAACATACAGCATGGTTGCAAAGTGATTTGCCAGAACTCTAAGGTATAGTGATGCAAAAGCAGTCCAAAAGAGCAAATGTGAGTGAGTGCCATGAAGCTCTACCACTGGAGTGCTCCTTAGTTAACGGTCAAAAAGAAAAAATGACTTTCATTCGCACTTCATTATTTGCTCTGTGTAGTGTTCACATTTTTATATAAGTTATTATAAAAAGGTGATGGCTTTGCTTTTCATAGACTCACAGATCACAAGGTTGGAAAGGAGCTACAAGATTATCTAGTCCAACCATCCTCCCGTTATCACAAGTTACTAACCCGTATCTCGTAGCTCCTCTTCTAAAGCACCATCTCCAAATTCTCCTAGTTCTGCTCAGAAAAATGAGATGATACTTAAGACAGCAGGCTCTGGGGATAGCTCTGTGACTCCTTGAGTGTCCCTTTTGGGAGCACTGCTCTTTGGCTTCTTCCTTAATCAAAAATTACAGCTAGATTTAAGATGCATTTTTCTGTTCCTTAAACTTAGAAGCACACGGTGCTTGCTGTCACTGGAGCTGGGATGATAAGCCACATACATCTGAGGTCTGATCTGCTTTGGTGATTCCTTTTTTCAAGGACAAAGCAAACATTTTGTTCATGGCAACAAAAGAGTGAGGTTCCACCCTAATTCTATGTTTCTTACATCAAGAGAATTTTCAAAAAATCTAATACTGAAGTTAACTAAACTTGTTTTCTGAGCGTAATAAAGCCATGGAAATTTCATTGCTCACACTTAAGGAAAAAAAAAAAAAAAAAAAAAAACAGGAAGAAAACTAATTTCTAGTAGAATTAGCAGTTACCAAACTTCATTAAAAATTGAGACACTTCAGAAATAGAAATGAAAATGGTACATTATTCCTTATCTGTGACATAACTTCAGAATACATCCATACAAGTACCTGTTCAGCAGCCTGTGGCAAATGAAAAAGACAAAGAGAAACATTGCACTGGGAGTCATTAATTGAATTAATTAACCTAGTGACATTGTCATAAGAGGAATTTATCTGGCAACCAGCAGGAGCAGATCTCCAATCATTTCACCATGGCTTCTTCCACAGATTAACAGCCACGTCAGCCCCTGGCAGCTGGCTGTTAACATTGCAAATTATCAGAAATTAATTAGCCAAATGCTGTGCACCCATGTGGATAGTTTTGTTTTTAAGTAAAGATTATGAAGCCAATAGCTCATCTGATTATTTATTGAGGGAAAACACCATTGTTCAAACAAATAGGTTGCAGCAATGCTTTATGATGGGAGAAAGGAAAAAAAAAAAAAAGTGTGTATGTGTGGTGTGTTGGGGTTGGGGGGTGGAACTTTACAGCAAAGCACAGGAACAAAAGCCAAACACTTGTAAACAGGAATTAAACAATCCACCCTGAAAACAGGGATGCACACAGATGAATTCAAAAAGGTCTATTATTTTTGGAGAATAAAAATAATTCAATTTGCACACTTTTTGGAATAATTAAGGTCACTGTTTCAATCTGTTAAGCTGGGACTCAACTCTTCAGAAGTGCTTCTGCAAGATAGCCTCATTCATCCAGACTGTAACAACAAATAGCACACGACAGACAATTTTAAGGAAATTGAAAGAAGCAACATAGAGCTTTGCCTTATTATTTTCTGCAACCTCTTGTCAGTGTAACAGGCAGTGTAACCACAGCACTTGGGAAGGACTCCTTTGATACTGCGCTGCTTCTCAGGAGTAGTCAAGGACTTGTCTAAAATAAAGTCTTAATCTCCATGCGATTCAAACAAAAGCAAAAGAGATTCATTCTTGCTAATGGGCTTCAACTGTCCTCTTCAAAATCTCTTTTATTTTCACCTGACAGTGCTTTATTTGTATGTTTTCTATTTAAATACACTGAAACCCCAAAAAACAGCTTTAAACGTGCTAAACTTCACAAACAATGTGGAACCGTAATGCATTTATATTTAACAGCCTCCAGTAATCCACATTTTTGGAGAAGCGGGGTTTATAGAAGGCAAACAGAAACAAACTCAGCTCCAGAATACACAGCTTCATCTGGACAGGGAGCTGCTGGGAAGAGGGAAGAGGGGCATGGGGAAAGGGAAATGAGAATAGAAGGATCAGAGCGGAGATTGACGTTCCTGGGGGGTGTACGGAAACACAGAGGGGCAGAAAGGATGTTGCTGACACTCAATACCCAGGCTCTGAGAAGGTGATCACAGGTTTGAAATGGTATCTTGTAAGGGAGCCCAAGGGAAACGCGGCTGCCGGGTGACCATCCCAGGCTAATGCGATACACTTCCTGGTGGGAGCTGCAGGCTCTCCGCTCAGGTTTCCAGTCCCTGGGGGAAGATGAATCTGCTGAGGGTCTTTCCGAGGCCAAGGCACCCCGTGGGCTGGGAGGAACCCATGCAGCAGGTGGCCAAGCACAGTCAGGGCAGTGCAAAGAGAAGGAGTTGTGATGCTGCTCCCGCTCACGGTGACAGCACAAACAGGATCACCGGCCCTGCTGGGCCCAGCTGTCCTCTGCTATCATCCTGCTCATAGGTGGGGCACGTCACAGATTGAAAACCCTCACTGATGCTTGGCTGAAAGCAGAACCAGCAATTTGTGGGAAGTGGATGTTCCCAGTTCTCCATTATGTATGGGAACAAAGCCCACACCACAGAAACTCCTGCACCAGCACGCTCTGTGGCAGCGCCTGTCTGGGAAGTGGGGATGTGAAGAGCCAACGCATAGCCAACAAGGCAGCTGCCAGCCCTGCCTGCTCCCTCTCCTCCCAGCTGGTTACTTCTATGCTGGGTATGTAGCTGGGAAATGTGCCTGTCCCCATGCCTATCTACGTGCCAGCAGCCAAAAAGCCTTGCCTGGAAAACACAACCTCCAGAAACCACGGGTTCTCAGACATCAGCAACCTCCAGCATTATTAGAGCCGTCTTAAAGCAGTCAGATATTCTTCAGCACACTCCCATGCTCTTGTGGATGTACAGTTACTTGTTAACATGTGTACCATTCTAATTTTAAACAGCTGTCTGTCTTCCTATGCTTGACAACAGGCTCAGTAGATAAATACTGCAAAAGCAAAATAAAACCAGCTTCTTGAAAGCTGATACCTCAGCTGGGCTCAGTTTCTTGCTCCTTGCAGAGCTGCTTTATCACAGCATGAATCTTACATTGCACGACACAAACTGACAGCCCAGTGGCTTACTGTTAAGCCGCCGTATCCAAATTTATGCAACAGAGACAACAAAACAGATAAACTGATTTTTCCAATGCTGATTTTTCACTGCCTGGCCACAGAAACTTTTGCATGTTATACATTATACCTCTATATTTTCTCATTTATAAACTGATTTCTGCTTCACTCCATTGAGAGCCAATGAGTTGTTGAAATAAAACTACATGGAATAAGCAGATCAGTAGAAATACAGACCTGATCGCTCAATTAAGGTATGATTTTCTTAGGACCTGAACATTTCTAGTGTTAGACCCTCCGATTTCTTTTGTTATTGCCTACTGCAAGAAATCAAACAGTCAGGAGCCAAGCTAAACTTAAGCTCAGGAGCTAAGCCTAAACTTTTTGTGGAATTTTTATTTTTTTACCTTTCAATATTTGAATCCTTAGAGACCCCTTGCAAGCATTTATCTTACAGGACTCTCATAATGTCACAATTAGGTATCTCTTACAAAACAGTTTTTAAATGAAGTTATCATTTAAAAAAAAAAATAAAAAATGAGAGAGAGAACAGCTTCACAAAACCAAGCAGTAAATCTACTTGGCACAAACTTGTGAGCTGTTTCCAATTATGCAGTACTTCAGGAGAGCTGAAGAGCCCACTTACTTTATACATGTGTAACAGCATTTACAATATTTTCGTGCTGCAGTCTATGTGCATAAGTGCTCATGGAAAGGAGTTGGAGAAGGTTGCACTTCATCCTGAGTGCAATTTTAGGAGCTTTTTGAAAATGTTGTTTATCATATCCTGAGCACGTACTGAGCCAGAACTAAAGAGCAGCCCTTTTCCTTCTATGAATGTCCTAGCTTTATATTTTTCAGCATTCTTCAGCTAAAACTGTCTTGTGTGGACACTTAAAAGTGAAAGAAATCTTCTGCATGTTACGCCGCACCACACGGTCACCTAAGTGTCTAATTCCCTTTGTAGATCATGTCAAAAACCTTTGTGCATACATGCACGTGTGTTTCTCCTGACATCGCAAAAGCACAGGGAGTTCTGTGCCTCTTCACCTCATATCCAAAGAGAAATAATGTTCCCAAAGGCTTCTGCTATGAAAAGACTGCAAGAACATTTTTGTATAAGTTTTACTCTGCCAAGATGACAATAGCTTGTATTTTTTCTACATCAGAAAATCTTTTCATGTATTCTTCACTCTCCCTACCCATTATAGAACATATGTTCCTCAGTGCAGTGTAAAACAAAGCATTGGAAAAGACAGCAGCTTTAACCAGAATTTTCAGAAAAACATGTTTTTTGTTTTCTTGCACTTTCCTGGGTGACTTGTCATGTCAAATAGTGTCAGTCACATCTGATTAGGTGACTTTATGACTGGGAGACATAAAGCTAGATGACTGATGCACCTCGATCCAATGTGCTATGAGATGACTCACCCTCTGGGAAGCTTAAAACAATGCACTTTTCAGAAAGCTTAACCCTTACTGCTCAGAGTCAAATTCCACTAGCATGCTTCCATTATGGTGATATGATAGAGGGTGACCGTTGACTTGGATGTGTAAGGAAGAAGCATGGCTATTCAGAAAGTGAGCTGATTTAGTTAAATGTCTGAAGTTTTGAGTCGGTGTTACCGTACCAGACAGTGTATTTGTATGCCTTATGAAAATTGTTTTCAGTAAAATATTACATTTATAATAAATCCAGAATATTTTGCTCAAGACTCACGTGGAATAAACAAGAAAGTTAATTTCTTTGGTTTGGTTATCCAACCTTTCAGTTGTGTGCTTAGATCTGATAATTTTTCATAAAATGTTGATTGGTTGATGAAAAATCTGGGGGTATACAACATTAATTGCCACCCATGGTTATTTCTCCCTTTTATTTAAAGCTAGTGACAAGACAGAGGTGTTCTGGGATATATTTCTTGAGGGGCAACATTTTTCATGATATCTTGAAAGTAATTTACTGTTTATTTTAAGCAGGAAAAGAGACGCACAAAGTAATATACACGGTATTATTTGTGCTTTCTATAACAAAAGCTAGTCCAGGTATATATTCAGATATAATCTAACAACATGGAAATAATTGTGCTGCATCAAGATAATGCAGATGTTTTACCTGTAGAGAGTAACACATCTCAGCATTAGCTATTACCATACCATCATAAAATAATATTATTTTCTTGCAGTACACGATGATTAGACCTCAAAAAAATCACTGTTTGTCTGTGCAATCCTCATCTTACCTCTTTTACCTATTTAAAAATAACCTACCAGGAAAGAAAATGGATCAGGTTGTAATGATATTCTTTTGAGAATTTCCTTAGCTATGTATGGAAATACTAAACCAAATTAGTAAGAAATACAGCAGCAGTAGCAAAGGACCCATAATTTGCCTTTACAGCTCACGGATACCACCCATCTCCTGCTTGAGACCTTTCCATGAACTCCAGGAAGCTGAACATGACTTGCTAAGAGCCTTCTCTACTGGAAGGTCAAACACCAGAACACCTACTAAAGACAGGATGTAGTAACAACAAAGACATTGCCCCAGAGCTAGTCAATGTTGGATTATCTACAAGTTATGTTGTCAAATTGATTCAAAGTGAAAAATGTATGTGCCAGCAGTTGATGCAAAGTGTTTGCATGTCTGTGGTGGGTTATGGTTGACATCTTGGTTAATAAATCCTACCAATAAAAACCTTAAATTACATACATAAAGTGGATTAAAATCTGGTTAAATAATAGCAATCCAAGAATAAATGTAGAGATTTTTTTCTTTCCGGTGCATGGATGGCTCTGTAAAGACAATATTCTAGTTGAAGCTCAAATACTGTCCTTCCAGCAACAATTCATGAAGGGAGTCCCATCATTTTGGATACTCAGAAAGTTAAGTTTGATTATCATATTCATCCCCCCTGACCCTTAAAATCTACAACACTAGCTGAAGATTAGACCCTAAATTTGGAAAAAAAAATAATGCTCAAGATAACTAGCCATTAGGAACCATTCTAAGGACCATCCACTGTGTGCATACTATTCACCAGGAGCTCATTTTTCCCTCAAAGCTGTGAGTTGACGAAAAATCCTACAGGAAAGACTGGGAGAATATTTTCACCCCTAAACAAGATGCACAAAGTACTTCCCAGTGGGAAGAGGAGAACTGGATCATGGCAATATTATGTAGCTGGCACTATCAATTAGTTACAGGACAGTATTAAACACTGATAAACCACTGACTAATACTGCTAGCCCAGGTTTCTGTACGCACTGGTATAGAAGGTCCAGAAGCATACAACATTTCACTGGATAGAGGAAAAGATTTATAAATCTATTTGCTGAAAACGAGTTGCATTCAGTTATTAAAATTCAGTCCAAATTTTTACATCTGCAGAATATATTTGGCTGCACAAGGAGGACAGGATTGAAAACCAATCACTAGTAGCTTTGCCTTGCGTTTATTCTGCTATTCTTACCTGAGAGCTGACTGGGAGTTAGCCCAGCATCACATCATCTCTATCAATAAAACCTATATGAAATCTACTGTAGCCTTAGTCAACTGAATCATCTGCTCATTGCTCCATCATATCAGCCTTGTATTTGCTTGCATTCTTAAAATAGGAAGACTGGGATTCTATAAGCAGATCACCTTCTATGCAATTGCACTCTGAGTGTAAAAAGACACTGCATGATAAATTCCCACCTGCATCAAACACTCTTATCTCCTTCTCATTTCTTGTGCCCTCTCCCACTCACCTGGAACTGAACACTTCCCCTTTGTTTTATCTTATCTTGAAAACAAGGAAATACCACGAGGTACATGTCAATATGACCTCTGTGAACTAGGAAAAAGCTGTCTAATGTAATGCCTTGTGGCTCCATTAAACCAATTAAAGATGCATCTTGAATTCTAGCAGTGCTGGGAAAAGAAAATAAGCTTTAGGCTGTGAGTTAAAAAAAATGTAAAGAAACTAGAGATAAAGACCTGCTCCTCTACTCAGAGATCATTCATAAAATGTGCTTAGATAGGAGTATTCTAAAAATTAGCTTTACACTTTTTTCATTAATTGAATATTTATACTGTGTTCAAATTGTGTGAATTTAAGCTGCAAACATTAGCATTTTAAGTAAGCTGGCAGTTAACTGGGGAAATAGAAGCTAACTTCTAACAAAGAAGTCAGAAATTTTCTTTCCATACTTTATGAAATAATGAAACAATAAGCAAGAAGAAACATTTGCATTTGTAGCACTGCCTTATAATGTACTTGCCTCAGGGAAAGCTGAGAACTGAGTTTTGTCATTGGCTTTCCCCCTATATTTCCACATTACTACACTTTTTTCTTTTAATCAGAGACTGTTGGGGTACATTAAATACTCTTCTACAAAGACCACAAAAGTTTGATTAATGACAGGTCATGCCACGTTGCTCATACTTTAGTGTATAGCAGAGAAGATTCAAAGTAGAGGAGCAAAGGCAGAATGCTGGCTGGACATACATCTGAAAGGCTTGTACAGCCCCTGGACTATGCAGAAAATGATGGTGATGTTGATAATAATAAAGCAATCTTTAATGTTCTGCTTTTCTGCTGTTTACACTTACCTGTGAAGTGGAATCAATGCCAGAGCAACACTGCCTGAAGGCAGGGATGGCCAAGTTTCAGGAGCACTAAGCATCCAGATGAAGTCAATGGAGATCGGCATCACTAATCTAGATCCATATTTGCCAGGAAGAATCCATGTTTCCTACGGTTGTAGAGACAAAAAGACATATTTCATTATAAAATAAAACTAAGAAAGTCCAACAGACCTTAAAAACTTCTTAAAATCTTTGAAGAATAGAGGAAGCCAATATTCCTTCATGAACCTTGCCCTGCTGACTTCTAGACTGGGTGGTTCTTCTTGATCTTAAGACAGGTAATAACAGATATGTGTCAAGAAAATAAATGTTATTTAACTGGACAAATTAACACGGACATCTTTTTCATTCACAGCTGTCACAACAGTACACACAATTCTGGCTGGGGATATCATCTGTGGAAATACATAAACTGGTACGTTCTTTAGTAGAGCACCAACATGAAGACCACTTTATTGCTCTTCCCATAGAGGAACAGGTGTAACAAATGCTTACAGAGGCATATTTGGACTTAAATATGTCAGTGTAAAAATACTGGGCTTTAGGAAAGCAGGATAATTTCTTGGTGAAGGCAGTGCATTATTGTCATGGAAAGATTTTCAGGACATTACCTTTGATTATGGATGATGCAGTGATAGTATAGCAGAGGTATTTTATTTGCAGTTTACTTTGGAATGTTTTCTTTTCTTTTTTTTCTTTTTTTTTTTAATTTCCACACCACTGGTGAGGTCAAGAAGAAGCTGTGGGCTGTCTGACTGCACAGAGAATCTGCAGTCACTTCTCAGCTGGAGATACCTGATCTTGAAAGGAAATAACTGGTGAACTTTCGATAAATGCTTTGCTGAGATGTAGTCTGAAGACATACCCAGTGGTGTGACAGCAAGATGCTTCTGCAGATATCCCACAGAAATACAGATAGTGCTCCATTTGATGACATTTAAGTAGAATTACATTTCATCAACTTCACTGTCAGTCAAAGGGAAAAGTAAAACATTTACTATCCTAAATCCAAAGGGACAGCATAAGCAAACTCCCCTCTTCATCCTGTCTGTGCGACTCAGAAGAAAGTAGAAGATTGTTCTATTCCTACAGCCACTGGGCTGTAATTGGTAGTAAGGGAAATAAGTACCTTGTCCATCAAATACAGGTGTGGTGGAGCTCATGTTCTTATAAATGAGCTCACATCAACACAGTACATAAGGCATAGGCTGTGATCACCACTTTTGGTCCCAGACATCACCCCCAAGTGGTGCCACATTAAAATAGGAGAGGCAGAGTCTGACACACAAGCAGCCACCTGCACCACGCTTCCCTGTCAGCATCTGTAAAGGTTCCAGAGCATCCTCCATAAAGCACCTACTGCCATGGCTACATCATGGGTGTCAGCAAGAGTTACTGCTGTGCACTTCTGGTTTGCTTCTCAGCCCTAAAACCATTCACACACAGCCCTGCTGTCAGTGTTATCAGACATACACGGCCTTGTGCTCAGCTACTGCATATTGCTCTTTTCAGCTCTTCAGGTTCAACAAGGATGGATGTGAAAAGAAGTGAAACAGTAAGAAAATGCAGTGTACAAATAACAACAAAATCTCTAGTAGCAATTGACAGCTTTATGGCATTTTCACTGAACAATAAGCAGTCAATAAATCACAATAGGCCAGTTGGAAGTGAAGTGTTTAACTAACTACACCATTGAGTCTTATCAGTTAGCAAATAAGTGGGGACTGGATTAAGGAGATAACTGTATTAGAGATGAATATCATAGGCAGGAAGAATAAAAATCTCATGTTTTCTGCTTCTTTGGGTTAAAATAACAACAAAGAGACCAAAGCATTGAATTTGATGTAAATGCTTCACTTAAATAAAAAGTTACATTTTCACCAGTGTGTTCAAAGAGCGTTCAATTGACACCAGAGATGTGCAGAAAATGACAAAGAATACAACCAGTGCAAAAAATATTATGGGCAACAAAGAGCGCTCAGCTTTGTATGACTTTTTTTGCATTGTTTCATTGTTAGAAGTTAAAATGAAATTTTTTCCTACTACAGAGGTAGCTCTGAGTTATCATCATTTCTGTCCACAAAAACAAAAAGTAGGTAGAGTGCCTTTTGTAATGCTGTGTGCTGCTGAGGGCCACTGACCCAGGAAAATATCAAAATGTTTCTACAAAACCCATGGAAACAAAACTAGACTGTGACTGTTCTACATTACAGCTGTTCCCATATCCCAAAAACATTCTGAAATGGGAGAATATGAATCAGCGTATATTTTAATAGGAAATTTGAGGGGAACACAGAATGCATTTAGCTGCTCTACAGAATGAGTAATTTAAACAGCATTTACTCCGAATGAAAATGCAGGTATTACTTCCTGCTTCTCCCTCTCACCACACACGCACAAAAGGAAACGTGCTGAGAAAATTACTTTAATATTGATATTCTTCTTGTAATAGAGTCCTTGTTACTGAGGCAGGACTCAGAGCACAGCAGCACATTACAGGGGCTGGGAGGTGAAGGCAAATTGATGTTTAACTTCACATTATGCTTTGTAAACTTGGCGAATGGAAATGCGAACCAAAATTGGGACGTGCTATTAGAGGTTATAAGGGAGGATGCTGAAGCTGCGTGGGAACAGATCTGAGCAAGCGGTGCTGCGGGAGCTGCAGCACTGCAAAGTCAGCCCCAGGGGGAGCATGAGAAATGCAGCTCTGGGAGCAGCTCGTCGCTGAGGACAGTGGGGAAAAGAGAAAGCTGGTGGTACTCCGCCGTGGTGACACCCCTAACAGCAGGCTGTTTACGTTTATCTGTAAGCAGGGAGAGGAGTGAAGAGTTTTCCTGCCCAGGGGGAGATTAAGGATGCAATTATAAGCCTGCGGTTATCATTTGAGGGTGTTGTAACTCCTCTCCAGGATTTTTATCCAGATACATCAGGGACTCTGTTAGTTTGGGCAAAGAACATTAAATTACAGCCAGAGGAACCAGTGGCATAAAGCTGATGATGCCTTGCCTAACCAAAGTGAGTCTGTAGGTCAGTCCTTCCCTACACCAGTGCTGCAGAAGCCATACTGGGGACCAGGGGTTGAATCCTGAGCTCTGTGCCCTGCTGATGCATCCTTCCTATTCCCTCTTCCCTTCTGCTATGAGCAAAACCTTAACAGCTTTGTGGTGATGCAGCACCTGGTTTCTAGTACAGCTCTATGCTTTATACTCAGCAGAGTAACAAGAGGAGCTCCAGCAATTTGCCAGAGGTTGTACATTAAGAAAGAAGGTCAAAACAAACCTCGTATAAAGATCCTCATTCCGAATAGTGCCAGTGGGTAAGAACAACACTCTTATCCTGAGCAACTCCTCCAAACATGTTGCTGTCACCACTGATGAATACAACGTGCTAATAGTTATGTTCTACACACACAGCCTCCTTAGCTGCACAGCTCAAGCCGTTGTGAACCCAGGGTGTCTCCATTGCTGAGCAGGACTGGAACTAGACCGAAAGGAGACAGCTCCTTCTACAAGAACCATAAGGAAGAACTCAGAAGAGCATCACCATTACTTAGCCAACACAACTTCATGAGCTTCAGCTTCAGGATTCCACTTATAGTGCATGTAATAATACGGAGTAATGACTTAATGCCCCTGGCAAAGACCTTAAAGATCATCGAGTCCAACCATGACCTAACCAGACTACCCTAACAACCCTCCACTAAATCACATCCTTATTTGCAATTAGGTACCAATTCTCCTTATTAACTCCAGCTCTGACTTCTACAGACTTTTGCAGAGGCAAAGAGAAACAAAACTATGAGGATCAGAGCTTTGCACTGTGAATTCCCATTGGCATTCTGTTGTCCTGATACCTTCAAGAGTACTAGAGGTTTTTTAGGACATAACCAGCTCCCCTGAGGAGGTGAACAACCAGAGGTAAAAATAGAAATGAGTTTCCTCAGCTCAATAAGACTTTACTTCAGTCTGGTGATTTCTCATCATATCACAGTACCCAGATGTATTAACACTAATTTGTCTCGCTTAGTGTCAAAACTGCATTTATTCTCAAGAAATAGGCATCATATTCCTGTGTTTTTCTTAATGTAACATTGTTGGTTGAATCCCATTCCCATAGAATTATACAAAAAGAATATCCTAACAAAGAGATGGTTTCAAACTACATCCTCCAGTGATCTCTTATTCTTCATTTATATTCCTCTGCTTCTGAACCATGGTATCTGTCATGTGCTCTGTTGGATGTTCAGCACTGCATACACTGAAGTCCTTATTCCTGGCGATGGTTAACATATGCTTCTAGCTCTTACTATTTGATGACAGATCATGTAAGGGAGATAGAAAGCAATCTGACAAGTAGGAAGTTATTTAAAGGACTTAATTTGCAATTATGAAACAGAAAAAATATCTATTTGTATCAAATTCCATTAATTATGGGTTTTCATACTGCCGTATTTACAGAATTAGGCTTAAGACAGATTGTTGTTGCCTTTGTCTGTAAAGATTTAAGGAGAACTACTTGATGACATGTCTTTTAAATTAACATTTGGATGTTTAACGATTAAGTCTATTTTATCCTCATAGCTCTGTAACTACACACTTTTTAAACATCTAAAGCATATCCAAGATACATTGTTTAGAGATTGTTGTATTTACTTGATCATGCAGAAACCAATCCCTTGTAATCATTTATTTGTAATGCAATTACTTATTTCAGTGTTTCTTACACAGTCACACTCAACTGCAAGTCGCACACATCAAGCAGTGCCAGGTTCCATTGATATTTGGGCTTCTGAGGGCTCTAATAAGAACAGCCCAATCATTCATTTGCATCACCTCCTTTTCTGTATGTCATTACATAGTTCACGAAGAACATCTCTGACTCATCCTAGACACAACCCACACTGCAGCTACTGGGAAAGGAACGTAAGATCAGGCACTTTGAGCTCTTTGTTGTTACAAAAAAAAAAAAAAAAAACAACCTCTGAAGCAAATACAATGCAGAGTTCCAGTAAGTGATGAACTTCCTCTTTGGGTGATGGCATTCAGCTTTTCTTTTCTTGTTGCTTAGTCAGGATTCTCTAACCACAGATTTTAAGTTTTTCACCTAATAATTTCACAGATGTGGTTACTCATAAGGATGCTGCTCACAAAGAAACACTATTCATGATGACCAATTTAAACAGAGTACAGAGATATCAGGAAGAGACAAGAACATGATTACTGTGCCTCGTGAAGCTCCTAATTTACTATGGGAAACCTGAAAACTCTGAAGGGGCCCTTACTGGGTAAGGTTTACTCCTATTAAGTTTTGAAAGCAAAATCTGCCTTATTTATTCAGCAATAATTAATACAATCATTGTCTAAACTTACATCCTTCATGCCCAAATATGAATAAGTGAAATTGCTGTCAAAAGCACTGAATTTTCATTATGATTAATAGGATTCACCGAACATTAGAAAGTGTGAGCATTTATTCATCTTCTCAGACCTAGACTTAAAAAACAAATTTTAAGTGATTATTTTGTAATACCTTGTAATAGAGCTCACAGATTTGGGAATCGGATTAAACTTAGGTTCTTATACTTGCCTGACTTCAAAAAGATACAGCAAAATCATTTTACTCTATTCCAGTTCTACTCCTAGCATCACAGATTCAGATTGGAAAGCAAAGAGGAGCTTCGTTTTCTACATCTATCAAGATGGAAAACACTGTTGTGGTCTGAAAAATACACTGTGCAAGCAGTTGACTTCACTTGGCCTTATCCATGGTGGTGCTTTTGACTGCTGTTTTGACTGCTATTGATTATGCTCAGTATCAGAATACAAAGTTGTTTCTTTTACAGCTTGCATCTGTAAGGCCCTTATAATATATGCTAAAGTGCATTGACTATACCTGCTGGTAAGGGCTGAGGAGCCTGGTTTTAGACAAACAAAACCAAGAAAGCAGCTCATGAAGCATCTTCGTATTTGTAACTGTCAGTCAAGCTGTACAGATGAGGACAGCAAACAGGAACACTGTACCTATGGGGAAGCTGGAATTAGAAGAAAAATATTTTCCTTCTAACAAGGTGCATCATTTCACTTGGAACTTACTCACAATGCGACTCGCAGTGTGTTGATATGGCCTTGTAGAAGATCCTGAGCCATAAATGGGATTCCTGAGAGCTAAAACAGCAGCCAGCAATTCTGACCACAGTCACATAGCAGGATCCTAATAACCTAATGAGAAATCAGTATCTCCCTGGAACAGTAATCACTATACCTGGACATGGGTGCTCACTTCTACTTTAAATCTATTATTTAAAATAATTGTACTTTGATTGATCATCTGGCTTTGTTCACACCGAGTATCATTTCACTTCCCTATTCTCATCATTTCTGAAAGCCATGAAGGAATCCTCCTGCCTGAGGAGGTAAAACAAACACTGAGTGGCATTCAGAAGTGAATTTCCACCTCTGTTAGAAAGAGCAGAGCCAGCAATACCAGGGCTATCCTACATGTGTATCTTCAAGATCAGTTTGGCCCACAGAGAGTAAATATGTCACTTTAAAAATATTTTTGCCTCACAAAAATCTGTTAATGTAGGGAAAATATTTTTATTAATGCCTACAAATCCAGTTTGCTTGCATTTGCATTTTACGTGCAATGAATCACCAAAAAGATTAGGAAAAGGGCCGATCAGTGCAAAGTTGATACAGACTAGGTTTAGATACACCCAGCCACGTCACGAGGGCTCTCCTGGCTCTCAGGACAGCCAGAAAGTGTTGTGGTTTGGCAAATAAGCCGTGGTCCAGATATATTTGAAGGATGACTACTTCTCTCCAGCTTTGTAGAGAAAAAAAATCAATATCTTGTTTTCAGATGTGTAAATGTAGTCGTCTCTCTAAAGTGCCCCGGTCAGTTTACCACACGTTCAGCAGCTGCTTCTTTCCAGGCTATCCCACGATTCCCAGCCTATGAGGATTGACAAGGCAATGATAAACTAATGTGCCCCCTCAGCTCTGTGCGCGGCCCATTGTTCCGGCAGCTGAGACCCTCTGCTTCTATTTGCTTTCTCCCACATACATTATTCAACAGCCCAGGAAAAGGCCAAGAACCTCTTTCATTCAGGAATTCTGTATTAAAATAATCAATTTCAAACTGAAGCGGGGAAAGGAGGCTTGCTACAGACGAGGCCTATTAATAAGCCACCAGTCTCTGCCATTTGCATTGGAATCATATTATCATGAGATAGTATATTGTTATGTTTCTTATCCATAAAAAAAAAAAAAAAAGAAACCTAAAAATGCCTTTCTGTCCCTTTCAGCACAAACACTAATTGCAGCAACACCTTCCTGATGTTATATTTCAGCACTATTTCCAACATAAGCACCTCATTCGCAGGGGTCTATGAGATAGGTTACCTAGGCTACAGTTTGATTTAGAAAGTCTTAGGGAAGGAGGATGTACGGTTCCACAGAAAGGCAAGATGGATATTATAAATAACTTAAAACACTTTCTGTAAATGTTTCCATAGAGGATTAAAATCCATATCCATTATTCTACGCAAAAGATCTCCAGGCATTACGACAGGTCATGCCAAAAAGATGCCCAACACTGTCAGGTCATAAACTGCATGACATTTGAGTGCAGTATTTCTCCTCGCAGCCCTAACAGAACAGAACTCAGGAATGAAGGCAGGACCAAGCATGTTGCTTAAAAACTATTGCAACTGATAACACTTTGGTGAGGTAAATATTTCACCTACTGAATGAACAGCAGCCTTGTGACCAAATAAACAGGTTGAGGACAAGATCTGGTCAAGTTCAATAAGAGGGAAAGACTAAGCTAACATCCTGGTTGTTTCTGCACAACATCTTGGTGACATTCAATAAAGTGTGAGTACATCCAAAATTGTTTGGACTTCAGAAAGCAGCATCTACTTGTATCTCAAAGGGGAGGTAGCAAAATAAGGCTATTTGCCCCACACTGATGGCAGTCAGAAATTTTCACCCGTCATCTTTGATGCTGGAACTGAATCTACACATTTGGGTATTGCTGTTCTAACAGGAAATTCCAACAAACATTTGATGGTGGAAGCACACATTCTAAAGTCAAAAAGGTTAAATTGTACTGCGATTTGTGTCATGAGTCACTTCCAAAGCTCAAAAGAAAGCACTCCAGAAGTGCTATATAAAGCAGGAGGCATTCAGCCTCAATAAGCAGAAAATTTTTTCGCCAGCAGATGAACAGTGTCACATCACTATTCAAACTTTTATTTTGTGCTTTAGTGAGTTTCATTTCAGAACTCTGCAAAAGATGGGAGCAAGGCTCACCTGCATGTGAGGCAGCAGAGCATCTCATTGTGTCCAGATTTCCCATGGTCTGAACACATCATAACCTTGTGTCTTCTATCTGCAAATATGACAAAGGTCAACTGCTATCTGCCTGGGGTGAGCAAGAGAGCAGAACATTGGAACTTGCATCTTTGCACACACTCTTTACTTACCAGAGATGAGAGCAGCTGAAAATGAGGGAGAACAGCCAAGTGAGAGCAAGATAAGGGCACTCCAGCCCCTTCCTATGCCAAGCCATGGCTTTAGCAGAATAAAACTTGGGAGCATGAGCATACAGCTTGTGGGAGACCAAGTAACTCTGGATGGTCAAGGGTCCCTGCCTTATTCCTTAACTCTGACTTGCCTCTTTTTGAGACACTGTATGTACTCGTTTCCCATCTTTATTTGGTGAGAGTCTGCACCTATGTCTGGCTGCATTCCACAGTGAGACTGCTGCACCACCAGGTCCAGTAATGCAGGCTTGGTCTGGAACAATTAATGGAATAGATATAGCTGTATCACCCAGAATATGCTCATTTTCTCAAAGTCTTCCCTTAAAATAAGGCCAATTCAATTTTATCACACATTACCTCTGTCAATGCACTTTTAAGATTTACATATATCTCATTTTTACTCTGAAAGTACCTCAAACCCTGAAAATGTCATACTTCTTTACAAAGCTGTAGTTCTGAAGTTACCCAACAGAATTAAATCTCTAAAAAAAAGAAAAAAAAGAAATAGAGACAACCTAAAATACTGAAGTAAACCCAAGATGTTTCTAGCCTGAACTAATTACATTTCCACAGCAAAGTTTGTCTATACACTCATAAGTAGCTTCTAACAACAGCTGCCTTGCAATTTGCCCATAAAGGATTTGCTTTCTAGGAAGTTTTCAAACTAAAGCAATCAGGCTAATAATACAATGTAAATAGGAGGCAGGAAAAATGGTAAGAAATGAGACTGTCACGTTCTGTCACTTAATTCAGGGATGGTCAGGTATTTTATAAAGATCTCATAGCCAATGTAAATCCAACTCCACTCTTTATTTTTCCCTGAGTGGAGTGATTCCAAATGCATATGGATATTTAAAAAATGGAGTTCAAGACTCCCTACAGGCACAACATACAGCTTTTTCATAGATCTTCACTTTTTTTTTTTTTTTTTAGAAGAGTCTCACTAGTCTAAATACTAGAGCAATTGTGAGCAGCCTCCTTTGCTCATTAGGTCTTTGATGCAACTTGCCTTACAGTAAGCACTGAGTGCAAATAGAGACAACATGTGCAAAGACAACTTGCTGTCAACAGCACACAATAAAAGAGAGTAGAAGAGATGAGAAAGCAAACAGGAAGTGAACTAAGAAAAGAATAAGAAACAAAATATCCCTCCTCCCCCCCCCAAAAAAAAATAAAAGAGAAAGGAGAAAATGGGATACACAGTCAAAGAGAGAAAGAAAGCAAAATCTTAAAAAACAAGCTTAGACCTGGGATACCCTGAGTTCTCCCAAGAAGATGCTGTGCTCCCCACTGCTACCAAGAGGCACCCAGTGCTGAGGAAAGGCAGGTCTGGGCACTGCCAACCTGGGCAACCAACCACAGCCAGCAGGCTCAGCACACTGCAATCATAACTCACACCAACCCACAGCTCCTGTCTGAGCACCGCCGTGGGGAGAAAGACAGGAACAACACAAACTTGTATAGAGAAAGAAATCTGACACTCGAGCCACCGAAAATTCACCAAACTGCACAGAAAGTGGCTGTGTATCTCTGCAGTGTAATGGAAAAATATGTTGGTTAGCAGGGAGAACATCATAGAATGGATAATTTGCAGGTCTTGTGCAAGTAGGTCTAGTTCAAAGCACAGCTTTCCCTTGGGACATCTATAGTAAAAATCTTACAAGGAAAATACAGGTTCCTTTTCTACGTTTGTTTTTCCCTAGAAAGTTATTGAAACAAGTTGTTTCAATTTGTTGAAAGAAAAAAGGATATTTTCAGAAGATATCACTAAATTCCAAATTTCATGTATGGGACTTTTTGTCATATGCAGTGACAAAGGTTTTGAGTCCACAGAATTCTTCCGCTGGAAGAAATTCTACTTTTATTCCCATTGTATTTCTTCCTTCCCAAACAGATTCTTTAAGAAAGGAAGAAGGAAATCGTATGAACTGCACTTGGAGATGAGTTGAATCACTAATTACATCTTACAGCCCAACCCCACAAGGTGCCAAATCCTGCTAAAGTCATCCAGCAGCACTAGAGTTGGACAGTGCCCAGCACTTTGTTGGGAAGATCCTTGCCAGTGCTGAAATGAGCTGCACTCTAATATTACATACTTGCTGCTAGAACAGATCCAGAGAAGGGCTAAGTGTCCTCAGCTCTGATTACCTCTCATTGGGAATTGAGAGCACTTGGCAACATCCAGCCTTAAAGCTGTCTGGCACATTATCCTATTTCATAGAGTGATTTATTTTAAGTGAAAGCATACAGATAGCAAGTGTCAATCGTGCAGTAGTGCTAATGTTAGGTGATGCACCCATCATACACGAGAAGAAACGTGGTCTTTCCCAGCAGAAGGTAGTGATGCATATGTTTCTGTCAATAAGATCCCACACACATTCCCGATGAGCACATTTATGAGCCCCTATTATCTCCAGTGGGAGGGGGATGGGGGAACGTCCATGTCTCTACGTGTTTTCTGTGCTAATCTGAGAGCTGGACCAAATCCCAGTACTTGGGTCACTTGTACACAGAGTTCTCATTGTGAATCAGGGGTAAAATAGCAGCCTCTCAGTTGTGCTTTCAAACTATGCATTTTTTAAAACTTGTGTATGCATAAGCCTCTTATTTAATGAATGACTCCCTTTGTATTTACATGTTCCACCATCCACAGAACAAATAGGGTTTAGTCGTTTGAGAAAGAAAACTTCTAGTCCTCGAGGAAGAGAAGGAAAAGGGAATAAATAGTTGCAAACTAGTTTATGGAAGTGGTAAAAGAATCAGTTATCTTTTCAGTGTTAGATCCTACCTGATCTTCAAGGCATTCTGTGGTCACAAATGCACTCTTTCCTAAGTTACATTCCTGATTTATTCCACAGCTCCTAGCAGAGAGAAATCTCTGATGCAAATGTAACTGGGACATATTGGTTTTGATGCAGCTGAATTCAGATCACACCTGGACAAAAAAGTTGTTTTAGGCAGCTTTGGATCATTATCCTAAATTAGAAGCATCTTACCAAACCTGAAGGCTTCTTAATCTTTTGGGCTTTTTCCCTTCCCTTTAAATTCAGCTGATAAACAAAATTCACAAAATAATAAATAAATTAAAAATATATGGCAGAAATCATTTCAGAGGATTTAGCAGCCAAGATAGGAATACACTAAAAGCAGCATTTTAAGTTGCCTTGGTTTCCAAAACGAAATAGTTATAAATTAGTTCTAGGGCATTCTGACTCATTTATAAGAGTGGTTTGAGAAACTCTTCAATATTAATTAGTAGCCTGTGAATTCAGCCTGTGTAATTACGATGAGACAGTTCTTCGAGTATGAAAGAGCTAACTTATCATATTTTTGAATTCACCATCTATAAGCTTGAATATTTTTGTATTTCCATATTTCTCAAGTAGCACTTAATTTAATCTTATCCCCATTTCTTTCAATAAACCATTGTTGCATCCCTTAAGCAGCACAGCTTCCTCCTCTAACTCATCTCCCCGTGAAATTGGTTTAATGAAGCAGAAAGGTATGAAGCATTAACAACACAGGAATTCATGTGGTAGCACTTCATTTTTCAGAGGCACTCACATTTCCTACCTAATTTATAAAATCAGCACACAAATGATTTTTATCACAGCCATTACATCAGTATAAATTACTGCCTTTTCTATAACACGGCAGTTAGTCAAACTGTTGAAATGATATCTATTAGTCATAGAGAGGAGGAGGGAGAATGAAAAAACCTGTAGGCAAGACTTAGTGCAAAATAAGGACCGATAGCAGTCTTATTGAAACAATGATTAATTTACCAAATGAGCCCAAAGTGCAGATATTCTGCAACAGAGAATTAAAAACACACAGAGTAAAGCAAATGGGTCAATTTGTAAGGAACCAAAAAAGAAAGTCAGCAAACAAAGTATGCTGCATCAGAGGCAGTCAGAAACACAGTCAGGAAGAAAATCCTCACACCCAAGAAGGCAGAGGTGCCTTGCTCTCAGACACAGCCCCATACCCTCCCAGGCTCCCTCCTTCACTTCATTGCTCTAGAACTGGTTCTGCTTTTGTGCACTGTAGCTCCTCCGAAGTCACTGCTATCTTTTCCCACACAAACTGCTACCAACCTGCATCCTGACCGCTCCCTTCCAGGTAGTGGGAATCAACCCCTCCACCCATACTGCTATAGGCAATAAAATATGATAGTGTTTGCTGGGAACATTTTGTAGTGTCCTCTGCTTTCCCAGGAAGTATAAACTGCTTTTCCAAGATTTAAATCCTGGCTTCCAAAGTTCAACCTGTTAAAAAATACCTGCCCATCCTGGAGCTGCATCACACATTTGGAAATGCTTTGGTCTTGGACCGCACTGTAAACAACACTGTCCCTGCTAGGTCTGTTACTGGCCTTACTGGTTTGTACTGGGCCTCCTCTCCTGCTTGCTACTCCTCAAGCATGCCTCCTTCCATGGTTGCTCTGTAAAGTCACTTCTACCTTCTTAGTCAGATCTCTCCTCTGAATCTGCCTATGTGAAACAGCCACCTGATACAGCACGGACAAAAGTTCAGCACTCACTGAAGGAAATACTCTTTCAGAAACACGAAGATGCTTCAGGACAATCTACTCTTCCTATAACTTCTCTTCTCCCTTTCTCCCAATTATTTCCCCTTCATCTACTCTCTCCCTCCTATCTGCCTGGAAGGGTTCAGAGGCAGGGGCCATGCCTTCTGATTTGCCCTCTCACAGCAGCAAACACAATGGGACACACGGCATCATGGGCATTGCCTGATGCCATTAGGAACACTGAGTATTACATTTATTTGTTAAAAAAAAAAAATCTGATCTGAGGAGGTTGTCAGTGCAATAGCATTACACCTACATGGTGTACACTGTTTAAGTCACCTTTTGCCTGCATGTTTTCCTTTATATTTGGATATCCTTCTGCTCACAGTTTACATTAATTAGCCTTTCCCTTTATACAACGTTAGGGACGTTTTGCTGCCTTTCTGTACTTCCACCAGGCATAAAACTATTGTATAAGTGTCTACTGATGGCACCTTGTGGCTAAACCAGAGAAGTGCCTGGGAGCATGAACAAGCCTGGGGAAGCCAGGAAAATACCAAGAAAACAAAGCAAACTAGAAAGCTCATCCCTTCCCATAGTGAATGCCAGAAAATTTTTTAAAAAGCAACTCTGCAAAGTTTTGCAAATTCCTCCTCGACAAGGCACTGCACAAGCCTGTCTGCCTGCTGCTCCTCACAGAGCAAGGGAGCAGGAGGTGCCAGGGGTGCAAGCAGGGGATTTTGCCTTAACTCTCATCCCAGCAGGAGGCAGGAGAAGGGGGAAGGGACTGAGGCTTTCACTTGGCTAAGTGAACTGGCAAATCCAACTAATCCAATGTGCAAGGGGGAGGAAGGAAGGAGCTGGGCTTTTTCCTGCTACCGAGAGCTTCTGTCGGTCTTAATGCCAGCTTTGTTGGGTGCCTTTTGACTCTGCAGAAAAGAGAAAGTCTGCTCTGAGCCCAGGAATCTGTTTCTGCTCTGTGCTGGTCACTGAAACTATTGACCTCCACAGCAGCACTTTCTGCATTCCTTTTTAGAGTCATTGCAGTACCTGCTGCCTTGGATAGAAGTACATGCTCTGAATTTTGCTAGGTATTGGAGGGACCCAGAGGGACCCAGAACACCAGCTGATCACTGCTCCTGCAGGCATGCAGTGATGCATTTGGTCCTCATCTCTCCAGCTTCCTCTAGTATCACAGGTGTTGGTAGCAGTTCTTAAATGGGCCCAGATCTTCAAGTCAACTTTTAGGTGGCCATCATAGCCAGGGCTCAGCTTGGTGTGAGCAGTCAGAAAGGTCACCAGATCCTGGCTGACTTGGTCAGGATAAACCCTGCTCAAGACAACCATCTGCAAGGCATGACCAAAGCTTAACATACACCACCAGTGGTGGATCTGTTAGTGTTAATGCAATCCTGTACCTACAAACACAGAAGTAACCAACAGAATCCCCACAGCGCAAAGAGTAACAACGGAGGGATTAAGGATAGCAAAGGACTGGATATACCCTACAGATAAAAGGTACTTAGAACATATCTCACATAACACTGCTTGATTCTAGGTAAACCAACAAACCAGCATTCTAAGATATAGACAGATGGGATACCTAAGTCACTGAGAGTGTTCCAAAAATGCTGTGAGCACATGAAGCAAGATGTGATGGTGACCCAACCAATGAGCAATATAAAGCTGGTTTAAATGAAGACTGACTCTCATTTGCAGTATTTTTTGGACTTCGGTTGTGTCTAGTCATCTTTTCCTAGCCAGTCCAGCTAGTAACTCTGCATGCGTTTTTGGGTTCCAATCCATTTTATGTATCTTTAATATCTCATTAGTACGTTTCCTACTACTTTCAAGAGCTGGCTCCAAATTTCTGCTCACAACAGCTGTCAGTATTAGTAAGCAGCATAAATGTCATCTGGGAAGAGAAGCAGAAGACCTGTGGCTTGCCCACGATCACCCAACAGATCAGATCTCCTGAGTCTCAGAGACAAAAGTGATCACAGGATCCAAATACAGGTCCTTGTTCTACAGGAAAATCTGTGATGGAAGATTAGGGAGGTTCATTTCAAATATGAAGGCGCAGACATAAGCCATGTGAAAGCTGGATATATGAATGCCAAAAGAGTAATAGAAAAGTGAGATGCATCTCTGCCAGCTAGGCTTACAGATTCTCAGCAGACCTGAACAAGCATCCTGCAGTAGGGATATCAAACCAACTCTACATGCTCTACATTCTTTACATGAACACAGTGCAGAAGATTTATCCTGACTGTCCATCCAGGGGTTGGTGCACACTATATTAGAAGACAAATGAGGCTCTCAACAATGAAAAACCTTTAGGATAGCAATATAAAGTAAGCAAACCAAAGAACAGTTTTGCACGAGACCCCCACCTGCAGCTGTATCAATTCTATTTTTTCATGGCCTATGGCAATGCTATTCAAAGTAATTTTCAATAGCTTTAATATACACAGATTCTGCATACAACTGCACAAGTTTATTTTGTGGGGCTTTCCAACTGAGTGGAGACAGAAGTAGTCTTCTGCTAATTAGAAAATAGATTGCAATAACAAAAACCCACCTGTGTCATGTAAATGGTAGGCAAAGGGAAGGGAAATCAGCAGTACCTGGCACAATCTTTTCTTTAGAATTTTTTTTTATCTTCTATAAATACACTTTCTGCCATAAAATAACTCCTGTAACTCTAATGGTACCTCTTGCCCTATATCCACTTAATACTAAATGGAAATTAACACCAGAAGATAAGGAAAAAAAAGTCTCACATCCAGACAAAAGTCTTCCTTGAAGAAGCAGAGTGAAAAGCTCAGTGAAGTCCACAGAAGGCTTTGCTCCTCCATATCACCTGGAAGATGTTTAGACACCACTGCAATAAACAGCCTTACAAAACTTGGGAAAGGTTGAAGGCTGAAACTGGAATCCACCCCCCCCCCCCCCCTCGCCCCCCAAAGTAGGTGTTTTACTGCTTTTTTGAAATAGTAAAGCTAAGGCTCATCTTTACCTTTCTGTGTAAATAACTTCCTTTGCCTGGGGTGTTCATCATTGATTTGACCTTAAAATGCACGGCAGCATTCTTAGCAATATTCAATCAATGGTAGGATTAAAGGTGAAATCAGTTACACAGAGGAAACCTACTGCTGTTTCACCAGTGTGGTGGCTCTAATCTCTCTCTCAGAGACTAAAGATCATAACTGATTTACTTCTCTTCCCTGGGGAACAATTTTCTGTAGCCTGCAGCAATCAGGAAACAGACTGAATTGGCTTTAATACCCATTTGCCCCAGGGGGGAGAGCCAGTGAAAAGCTACTAGGTTGTTTCTTCTTCATACTTGTAATTAAATAAACTATAACAAATTTGACAGGCAGAATTTCTAGCAATA
Source organism: Phasianus colchicus (assembly GCF_987193195.1). Taxonomy (NCBI): domain Eukaryota; kingdom Metazoa; phylum Chordata; class Aves; order Galliformes; family Phasianidae; genus Phasianus; species Phasianus colchicus. Next base: position 9,759,427 of record NC_143449.1, read on the forward strand.
CCAGTTGTCTTAAAGCTTCCTACTCAGTATGTAATTGATATACAGCAGCTATTCCCAAGCTGAATACTTGAACATTAAAATCAGTGCTCTTCTCTCCATACCACAATTTAATCTACTGGCAACTTACCTCTAGTTTTGACACCTAAGAAAAGACAAAAATAACTTCCAAGATTTTCAGATGTGTAAGGTCAGGTAAATGAAACCAAGGCAAGCCACATTTGCTTCCCTTCACTGGGATCATCCTGGTATTTCAAGAATGTATAGCAGGCAAACAAAATGGTACTCATCCAATGGAAAAACAACAAATCTTAAATATAGTACCTGAAAAGTTGGTGTACCACAGAAGGACAATCTATGAAGCATTTCCATGTAGATCAACAACAAATTATATTATTAACAGGTTAGTTTTGTTATTATTGCTTTTCAAAACAGCGACAAGAAAGTTGACAGTTTTTCTCTAACATATTTTCTACAATTCAGCTCATTTCCCAAAGTTGCCATAGCATATATATAAAAACATTTTATAAATAAAGCCTATCTTTGTATTTTATCATGCCTAAAAAACACAGGAAGGAGAGTAGTGTTGCAGAGAGTACAGCTACTTCAAATACACTGTCTGCCTTTCCTACCTAAATACTCAGAATGAGACTTCGTTAAATATGCCATAGCTTCCACATCTAAAGCCGTTTGTCAAGAAGTATCAGTTGATGTGCAGTTATGGACCCTGAACAGCAACTTACACAGCTGAAAAAAATGAAAGTTCTGTGCTATACCATGCATTAACATGATAGCACAGGACAGGTTCAGCAAATCTGTACTTCTCTGGTGCCTAAAAAACTTCAGTGGGGCACCAGTCCTGAATTTCTATTGTTTCCCAGAGTTCTTCCTACCAAAGACAACATAAAGGGAACTTAAATGAAACAAACAGCAAACAAGAATCGAATGAGAAATCACTCAGATTTGTTTTGTCAGATAGTAAAGAGAATTGGCAGATACACTAAGGCTCTTCTGAAAGTAATGCCTCCTATTTTCTTATGTTGTCCCACCACATCAGAGGCAGAAGTCAGTGGGATGACAGTAGAGGATGAACTTCTCTACCAATATCCTAATAGCAATATTCCTACCAGGGACAGTCTGACAGAATAGCATCTGACTTGGAAGTGCATATGAAGCAAAGGAGGGGAGGGCAGGAAGGGATTGAATTCCTCCATGTAGAAAAAATGGCACCCATTGGTATTCATTGATGCTTGCTGAACATTTACTGAGACCAAACAGTGCATGTAGAACAGAGGTGTTTCAGCCATGGTAACAACGTGAAAGGCAAGTCACGTACAGCTATCACAACACAGAATGAAGAGTGTCATAGTCAGCTCATCTGCATGAATCAATGGATTATGACCAGAGAACTCCATGCAGAACTCAATGTCAGCTTCAACATGTTGGAAACAATGGTGGCAATATTGGAACACCACAATGGTTGTGCCAGGTGGGTCCCATAAATGCTCACATAGGAACAAAAATAACATATGCAAGTTTACCTCAGCAGGTAAAGTGTGCATTGTCTTTTGGGATAGGAAAGGGATGGCACTGCTGAATTTCCTGGAATCCAGACAAACCATCAACTTTGACCACTACATTGCCATGCTGACTAAGCTGAAAGTCAGGCCAGAGCAACACAGTAATGCCAGGCCCCATGCCAGTTTGATGACCATGGAGCACAATGTCTGTCTTGGCTGGACTATCTTACCACACCCACCATATAGTCTGGATTTGGCACTTTCTGGCTTCCATCTGTTCAAGCTATGAAAGATGAGCTACATGGGCAACGTTTTCCTAGCAATTGCATCACAGGAGCTGTGAAACAGTGGGTCACCTTTGCTGGTGCAGATTTGTACAAGCACAGCATGCAGGCTCTTGCTCATCATTGGCAAAAAAATACATCAGTAATTGTGGTTAAAAAGAACACAGTAGTGTTTAATAGCTGAGAATTTGCTCTATCAAATTGTGTTCTGTTCTTTGTACCTCTTGTACTTTCCATGGAAATAAATAGGAAGCACAATAGGAAGTACTTTTGGAGTTCCCTACACATGGTGAACCCTGAACTTAGTTTAGTTTTTATGCTACTTTCCAAAAATATTTTTGTGTTTTAAAACACAAGAAGTTCTTAAAATGCGCATTAGATATTTATAATTTGGTTGAAAAAATGCATGTAGGCATATACAGGTCAGAGAGGAGAGTCACTTTCCTAAGAGCTAAAAATATTTACCTGTGTCTGATTAATAGTGACACAAAAGGCTAACAGTGACTGCTAGAAAACTGTTCTGTGCTGAGATTGGTGATACAGTTTTGCCACAAACACGATCTGTCAGTTTTGTTACCAATATTTTAATTCAAATATATTCAAGGGTCTAAAGCTAGCTTTAAAACAACCTCAGTGCTAACATACAAAACCAGTCATTTTTTAAAAATTCCCGTTTCCCCTATTTCTCTTCTGCACCTGCTTTTTATTGCAATAGCCACAGGCTGTAATAAGACAGCAGTGTGACTTCAAGCCTTGATACAAAAGAAGCTCTGTCTGAGCCAGTTACTCATCCACATGACATGATAGCTCCCATTTCCTCCTCAGTCTTGCTTTCCCAGAGCAGAGACAGAAGCCACATTGCAGAACTGTCAAGATCCTAAAAACTGATTGTTAAACGCCAATTACCTTGATTAAGTTTCCTAAAAAAAAAAAAAAAGCCAAGAGATGCAGACCAAAGATTTACATGCTATACTCTAATTTGATAAATTGGAGCTCAAGCCAATCTTCCTTGTTCAGAGATCCTACACAGATCTGCTCAAAAACGGTTGTTTCTCTTCAGCTAGGAAAAAATGCACCGAGGATCAATTGTTGCAACACACTTTCAGGTTAACTTTGAAGCTGCTGTTTAAAAATACTTTCCTCTTCCAATTCAAATGAAGAATTATGGATGTACATGGATGTAAATATATCAGATAGCTGTGCAGTTGGGTTAACAACCATGACACATTTCTCAGGCAACAAATGTAACTAGCATTTATTACAATTATGCACATCAGAGTGGACAAGTCATCCCATCCTCCACACCAATACATCTCTCCTGACCCTGTTCCTTCTTCTTTTAATTAAGACTTCGTGTTTCCCTGGTCCAACTGTGCAGCAGTGCCAGGAACAGCCCAGAACCACAGCAGAAAAAAGGGAAGGGGACTTTCAACATTTTAATTTAGTCCTGTTTTTTGGCTCATAGTTGAGCACCATTATTTTCTGTAAAGAAGGGTTCTAGCTCATCATCTGAGAATAATCCAATTATTTTCCTTTCAATTGCATTTTAAATTATTTTTAAGACTCCTGGCAACCACTTTATCACCCACACATCTCCTGCCTCCTATCAGAAAGTGGCAGACCAAATACAGGGGGATTTCTGCACCATGTCAGAGACCACCTCCAAGACAGAAAGACATCAGTCACCAAAGGAGATGTGATTGTCCCTTGGGAATAAGCACACACAATGGCTTTATCGCCAGTAGTATAATTCCAAGAAATTCTGCAGATCAGAAAGTCTTACTGCAACATCACCTGTATCCACTTTGCAGTGTCAAACTTCCCTCTCACAGATCATCAAAACGTAATTTGTTGGTATTACCAAAGATAGCTTCGTGGGATTCATTTAAACTGGAAAATTCTAATTGATGTGATATGATTCAAGGCTTTTGCTAACAGGCTGCTTTAATGCTCCAAGCCCCAACCCTTCCTGGCAGGCACAACAGAAATCTGGATACAAATCCTAACCTTTGCACACAGTACCAGGTAACCTGACATTGAGGGTTGTATTAACAGACCATTGCATTTCAGCCCAACCACCAGTGTTGCTTAGTACAACAAACAAGACACGAGGTGAAGGGAAAATTACACAGATGAAGAGTAGCTTTCGTTGATTTTTCATCAAAAACCCACTTCTTTTCTACAAAAGATGTCAAAAACACTGCAATATTTTAATAACAGATATTCAGCTTTATTATGGAGCTCAAGCTTCCAAGTGGAGCTCTGTTCTGTGAACAAAAGAGTTAATTTTTTTCTTTAACATTGGTAAATATCATAAGGTTATAAAGGGTATAATGGGTTAACACTACAAATGCACTCATTTTCTCCAGTTCCTCCTACCTTCCAAAGATAAAACAGAGAGACAAGAAAGTTGTGATGTTCTTTTGACCTTCTGCCAAAGGTAAGGACCACCTGTCGGTTTGAATTTCCCTTGCAAATCTGCTGGAACTGCAATACTGAGACTGCACTGCTGGTGCCTGCTTTATCTCTGATTAGCCATCATTTGGGACCACTGTTCAACTGATGGAGCAAATGACTGCACTGAACTGGCATTTCCTATCTCCCCATCACACAATTGTTTAGAATAATATCTCAGTGCAACTGAAATGCAGTTTTATTTCTCCTCTCATCCAATCCCAGAAGAGTAAGAAAAATTTTAATACAAAGGATCATTTTGATCTTACTGAAGAAGGATATTGTATACCTTGATGAACAATACTAGGATTAAGGTGGTCCCAAAGAGATGTTTATGGCTCAGAATATGCCCTCTAAGCTCAGAAAAGATGTTTCCCTCCAAGTGGCACAATATTGCTCAAGAATACAGTCTTATCTGTTAGCAAGATTTCTAAGTATTTTCCCAAATATCTGCCAAAAGAGACCTACTGGTCTTCTGCCTGTATTCAGTATCAGCTGATATTCCCCAGTTTTCCCCAGAGCTGCCTGCAATTTCTGGGACAGTCAAAGCAATCCATGAGCTCTCTAACAATGGCCACACCAGAGTCAGGGTACTGCAGATCACAGGCACTACACGTCAATTCTCCTCTCCTTCTTTTTCTTTATTTCATGGAATACCATAGAATTTCTGAGGTTGGAACAGACCTTAAAGCCCACCCAATCCCAGTCTCTGCCATCGGCTGGCTGCCTCCAACCAGATAAGGCTGCCCAGGGCCCCATACATTTTGCTAGATTCTATAATGCTACATCTGCTTCAGTAAGCTTCAATTTCATCCCTGTACAAATAGCAGGATAATCACCCACCACTGCGTAGATCTACAAATTATGAAAGTAAAAAACATTATCAAATGCTCAAATATTATTCAATAAAATTGGCTTCCACCTGCACAGGTGCCTAATACATATATTAATTTGGCATACCTTTCCCTTATTGATTCCTAACATTAGTAAAAAGCATTTCTCTTGCAACACTGTAATGCAATGGAAAACACAGAAACAACAGCAGAACAGCAAAGTCCCAGGCTACAGTAAGACTTACTCAAATACAACAGCATTGGGCACTGAAACAAAGAAAAGAAACGACTTTCCTTCAGAAGGCTTTAAGTACACATGGATCTCCAGCATGATACCCTCACCTCCACTGCCAACCCTTAAATGAATTCTGGGAAGGGACAGATCCTGTCTGCACCTCTTCTGGTCACTCAGGTACACTGCGTGCACCTGAGCTCCCCTGGGTTGGCCCTGCCTTCCCACCAGGTGCTCAATCACTGCTTCAAGTCCTGACTTAGCATTTCTGCTACACTTCTTGAAAACAAAACCTTGCTTGGAAACATCAGAAATACGCAGAATATTGTTTTGTTTGGCATATTTATGTTTGTTTAAATGTTTTGCTCTAAGATTCTATAGATTCAGATGAAAATTAAAGATTTTATTTTTAAGACACGATATATCACTCAAATTAAGGATGGAAAAATCTTGGGGAAAAAAAAGCATGTTTAATCCTTTGAAATTGCATGAACTGTTTTGTGGCTAACATGGTCTTATCAGTCTGTTTTATGAACAAATTAAGCATGCTCCAAACAGGAGGCTCTGCTCTGTCAGATTTAAGTCACAGTGTTTGCAAATATACCTTTGACTGACAAGCCAATGAATGACGTCCTCTTTCAAAAATGTCCTTGTACACTTACAAAAAAGGGAGAGGTGTGGTTTATAGGTTTCTGAATTATGAATTAAATAGGACCTGGGAGCTATTTAAATAAAATCTCCATGGAAACTCATATTTCACAAGATAAGCCTCTGAAGGAAAAGAGCAATGACAGCTTCAGAAGAGAAAATAATCTTAACAGATATAACCTCCTGTAAAAAGTCTTAAAGACAAAATGAATGAAAAAAAAATCCTCTTATAATGCTGAAGGAAGAGGGATTCACTGCACATATTTTGCCAGAATTGAGATCTTTTTAAATAACTAGACTGAAACAGCCACATGTTGTATGCATACTGGACAAGAAAACACCAAGCCAATTTGCAATAACTGTTTGCAAGCTGCTTTTCTGAGATGGTGAGAGTCCTTCAGTAAGCCAGGTTGAATTTTGGAAACTCATTTATCAAAGCTGTAGTCACTGTGCATTAAGATCTCTAGTATAACCAGAAATGAAAGCTGGATTCTGGGGACTGAATTACAGTTCACAGAAAGGAGCACATGCATGTAGTAGACCTTAGAAAAGACAGTGCTTAAATATCTGCACATCTTGTTTGACTGCAAAGCAAATCTGTAAATGCTGCTGTAGATTTTACATACACAGTACCTGGCTTTGACAAGGTAGAGCCTTCATCTTGATGGATAACCAGGACACTGACCCATCCATACAGAAAGCTCCACCTAAATGGTAAAAAATATTGTCAGTCTACTGGTGTTGTAAAGATTTTATGCTGAAATGCATTCTAAATGTATACAGAATAAAAAGTTAACACTGAACAATCTTACTCTGCTGGTGGTTTCCATCATAACACTAACAAATGAAGGCAGAGGACTGAGACTTTGAAAGTTCTGGGACTGAAAGCTGGAGTTCAGCTTTGAACACAATTTTAAAGCTATAACAGAAAGAAATGAAAAGTAGGAATGAGTGCCAGAGAATTCTCCCTATATTTGCTGGCTGGTCCATGCAAGATATTGCCTATCTATTGTGCAGTATTCTCAAATTATGAAAAAGAAATTGACACTTTCTGAGGATACAGAGATATGCCATTGTATTCCATCAATTGGTATACTGGTATTCCACCTACCACATTTTTCTTTGGTTTCAATCATTAAAAATCATTATTTGATTGTGTTCTCAGAGTTCATCACAGACAGTGAATTATTCCCATCTTTTTCTTTACAAAAGAGGAAAAAGCCACTGAACTGGGGGCTCCAGCTAACAAATGCAACCAGGATGAGTCTGAAAGACTTCAAACGTAGTATCTGTGATTGAAAGATGAGATCTTAATTGCCATAAACTAGCAATTCCAAATGACTCTAATGGTTATCTGATATTCTTCCGTAATTTTAGACTTACAAGAAAGAGGAGAAACAGAATGAGTTGATCTTTTGATTTACAAGAGACAAGTTCTCTTCAAACACTATTATCAATGTAATATGAATTTTATGAATAGAAATATTTATCTTGAAGGAATATTATGGCTGGACTAGATGATCTTAGTGGTGTCTCCATCTTTAATAATTCTATGATTCTGTGATTACATGATACCATCATCCAGCACGCATGATGATGCAGGTCGGGATTCAGCACTAACTGATTAAGCAAGAAATCCTTTAGAGAACTGAGCCATAACAGCATCTACGTATATAACTGGAGAGACAGAAAGGAGGTTCAGCTTTGGGCAGCTTCACTTTCCACATGACAATGTTGGCTGACTTCTGCTCAAGACAGTGGTGCAGAAATCCACAGGCTGAACTGCTTCTTCCAGCTGCTTGTGTGCCACTTCAATCAAAATGAGTTCAGGTAGCAAAAAAACTAATGTTATTTTCATTACTTAAGCTAACACAGAAAGCTTTCTCAGGCTGTAGTTCACTGCCACATTAAAAGCAAGAGTGCTTTCTTACCAGGTTGTATTTAAGTCTCAGGGACTCACACATTAGCAAGACAGTAGATGCAGAAGGTCTCCTCAAAGCAAATTACTGAAGACTGGATTTATTGCTTTGTCTCAGTCTGCAGGTTTGAATATTGCTTTACAGGATGGTTTCCTTCCAAATGCACTGAGCATTCTGATTTGAGCATTTTGATTTATGGATGCATCACTCACTGACTCAGGCTAGCAAACTCAATATAACTTGGGCTTCTCTTAAGATCTTTATAGGTATTTTCATTGCCCCATCCCAGATGTATGCAAATACTTTAGAAACACTTATTAACTCAAACAATTGCATTGGTTAAACTTATTTTCTTTCACAGGAGGAATATCTGGGGCAGACTAAGTGTTTTGGTTTTTTTTGCACGTATATGAGCAAGAAAGAGAGATATTGAGGAAAAACTCAGGGAAGGATCCATGCCATTTCCAACTGACAAGGAGCTCAACCTGTCTTGCTTCCACAGCCCTGAAATCCCCACAAAGGTTTTCTTATCGCCTCACATTTCACCACCATATCTTTGCAGAAGAGCTATCCTGAGGGAACGATGAAACCAGTGCTGCAAAGGACATAGCAGTGTTAAGGCAGAGACCTTGAACTGCACTCTGCTTTAGTCAGCCCTGAGCAGAGAACATCAGGCTGATGTGCTCACGGTAATGATTGTTGCTAAGCAAAGGGAGCTGATAGCTGTCTTTTGTGTTGAAATTTTCAGGATGTGTGGCCTCGCTGAATGGTCGGGAGGTCAGGAATGCATAGGTCATCGTGGTCAGAGCCAGGCCCAATTGAATGGGACACCTCTCATGGCAGATGGAAAGGGGAAATTTGCTGCCATGGTTGTAGGCATCTGTAGCGGCAAGGAGTTCAAAAGGAGCACAAGGCTGCATACAGCCCTATCCCAGTCCCACGCCTCCTCACCTTAACCTCTAAACATGTACCTCTCCTTAAAATATGCAGCAGAGGGACCTCCTGACTTAATACAGCCTCAGCCCTGCCAGATTGGATTTAACACAAGGTCAGCCAAGAAACCATGCTGTGAATATATGACATAGAGGAGGCAGCAGACTGATCTAGTGTGTGGCTTGCTGGCATTGTCTTGTTTCACCAATTCTCCCACTCTCCTCACACCTCAGAGAATTGTAATTATGTGTAAGAGAGACAGAAGTTGGTTGAGCATACCCACAGCCCTACCAGTACTGCAGTCCCAGCATCTCTGGTCCTATTCTCCATCACAAAGTCTTATCCATCAGCTGTTCTAGTTATGACCCTCACGTTCAGAAGACAATTCTACAGAGAGAAAACTGCTCACTGTCCTTTGGCAAATTGGTTTTCAGCCTCCAGTAGGTCAGTACACGTCAGGGCTTAGAGCTGAGTACAGGAAGGAAGGGTATACCTTGCAGACCTCAGACCTTGCAGTAGGGCTGAGAGTGTACCTGAGCCCTCTGAGAGTGCTTGGGCAGGAACTCTGATCACCAGAGAGCAGTCTGAGCTCAGAGGACCTTCACTCATCAAGTCTAAGAAACAAGAACTGACCTATTTCAGAACGTTTCCTTCACGCTTGTACAGACCTGGGAAATAGGACAGACGAACATGCACAGGGATCAATAATAGCCAAGTGCTACAGTAAATCCATTAGGATCAGCCCATCCATCAGGACTGCAAGAGCTCTTTCCATGCCTTGCTATAGCCTGAGGCCTGGCTGAGACAGATCTGTAGCGTCCATCCCAGCTCTTGACTGGCATGCTCAGAAAGCAGGGCTCTTGGCAGAAGTTTCCTCAAAGCACTGTTTTTCTGTCCTTACTACTGGGATACTGCAGTGTTTTAGGGTCAGAGTTCCTCAGCAAATCATAATCCAAGAATATGAAAGGAGCAGGAAAAAGCTGTAGTTCCTCTGCCCTTTGCAATAAAGGGAGCACAAGGTGGGGGGATTCTGGGGTAGTGAGGGCAACTTTGTTTTCTTAGCAAATGTAAAACAGGTGGTTTGAGTTCAACATATGAGGACTCACTCAGATGGCAAAGACTCCTAAAGTGATGGATTACTCTAACAATTCCTCTAATGTGTCGTCACCAGCATCTCTGGTGAGGTTGAGCTCAATATGGCAAAGACAGTACCTGATAATTTTCTTTCTTTAGACCTCTGCTTCTCTGGTAACCCAGGGAACCATTCAACACCTGCATTTTTAAGGGGTGGGCACACAGTTTGGGGGCAAGTACAGCAACGCCTGAACTGCTATTTCCAGCAGTTCAACAACAAATAACTGAATTTATTTTCGTGTAGACTCAGATCTTTTGCATGAGCAATGGTTTGAAAGAATGCAAATAATGAAGGATCAGTTACACACTGGGTGAGTTATTGCATTGATCTGCACTGTTAAGGATGCAAAACTAGCATTGTGTGTGATCCACAGCAATGCAGTGTGCAGAAGGGGTATATCACACAGTGTCAGATTTTTGTGTGTGTTAAAGATAGATTATACCACCAATGAGTAGTGGATCTGTAACACTTTAAGTGCAATGGACCACACAGCTGAAATCAAAACCTAAGTCTAAGCACAAACATTTTCAATGCCACCTATTAGGAAAGCAAAATAATTGCACCAGCACTACCAAACTTCTACAAATTACACGTGGCCAGTTTTCTTCTTGCTCAGTATGCTGAAACACAGCGGGACAACAGCAGTAAAGAAAGGCAGCACACATGTGCTGTCTTCTAGAAGATTGTTCCCAGGGAAAACCACGGAGTTAGGAATTCTTGCAAAGTCCAAACTGGAATAAAGTAGGAAGGCAGCGCTCACCAGGACCACAACCTGGATTTCAGCAAACCATAACACAGAGGGGGAAAAAGAAATAATAAACAGGTTAATCTGTTGTAAACTGATTTTGACCCTGAAGGTGATCACAGGTACACAGTATTAAGGCACTTTAAACTGTTTTATGCAAAGCTTAAAAAAGACCCAGCAACAAACAAAGCTTTTTTTGTGTTTGCTAAACAAAGCATGAAAGAACGGTGACAAAAGTGGGAGGAGCCGAGTTTGTCCGGACAAAGCCCGGAGGAGGAGCCTTCATGCAATGGAAATGCAGTTCAGTGGTCCTGGATTGATATGCTCATCCTTTAAACCCCCAGGGCTGGGAGATCACAGGGCCTGAAAGTCCATCAAAGAGCGCTTCTCTGTATTGATCCAGTCTGGAGCGGAAGGCTGTGGGGGTCTGCAGCTCTGTGCAGGGCTGCCTCCGAGGATAATCAGCTTTTCTTCCTTGGAAATTAGGGAATCCCAAACATCAAGCAAGCGCTATTGCAGCGATCGCATCAGTCTGAACCTACCGAAAGATGAACGTGTGACGGGGGTTTTGGTTTTGTTTTCTTTAAGAAAACAAATGAGAGTGTAACGTGATAGCCTGGTAAACATTTTAACTTGAAATTATGCTCTTAATCTTTCACGTGTTCTTTCCAACCTGTCAACAGCACAACCTGCAACAGAGGTCTTTAAACTCGAACACAGTTCACTATTTATGTTTGGATGCCTGAACAGCACAGCAGCACCCCGACCCAAAAACCAAACCAAAATAAAGCAGAAAGTCTTTTTCTCAGTGACTTGTGAGGCCTTGTACCACAGGCAGGCATTCACACATCTCTTCAGCTTCTTCGTTTAAGACACTTAGGGTTTGAGAAAAGGGAAAGGGCAATCCTAGGGAACGTTTAGCCCTGGCAGCTGTGATAGACTCACGCTTTAGCTGTAGTTTGGTTGGGGAGTCCCTGCTCTACCTCTCACAGCTCTGTGCTTGGCTTATTACAAGAGACACAGCCAACATACATACATTAAAGGGTTGAACATGCACAAAGCAGAAGCAAGCGGGAGTGAAATCAGCCAATCTAGCACTCTCCAGTGTAACCAGAGACTGAAAGTCATTAATCAGCAGTTCGTTCAACACTGGAAACTGTTAGGATATTTTCTTTATTCAAAGGGAGCAGTGTTGAACAAACAGGGGATGATACAATCACAGCACGCAGTCTGACTTGCTAAAACTGAAATATTTTAATATCACGAAGCAGCCGATTTGGCTACGGGAAATCCAACGGCTGTCAAATCTGTCAAAGCTTAGAGATCCCAGCCAGTGGCAAAACAGTTTGTGATAGTTTCAAATCTGGGGTTAGAAACTACTTCAGGTGACCACAACCAACACAGAGAAATATGGCCAAAACCACCTCAGTGCGTTACCTGTCTGTGAGTATAATCACAGTCAACAGAAAAGAGCAGCAACTCAGCTGCTTGGAGATAGTCCATTTTGTGATTTTAAAATGAAAAAGAGCCTCAAAGGATGCGATTCTGCCCCAAACACTCCCTACTGGTGCAGTGGTGGTGTTACTGGGATTGGTGGGCCAGCATCCTGAGGGCTTTGGAAACCACAGACACGATTAAACTACTTTACTGAGCAAGCTTCCACCAAATTACATGTGCTAGAGCCTTGCTCTGTCACATCTAAAAAGTGAACAATACACACCAGAGTTCTCCTTCACCCTCAGAATACAGATGTTGATCATTTTCCTTTCATTTCCCTCTGGGGAAAAAGAAAAATCATTCACACTACTGAAAACAGCAGTTATTAGAGAAATGAGAGCTTCCCCCTCAGTCACATGCACACAGCCTCTCTCTTAAGTGCTTTTCTAAGGCTATTTATTGTTGAAGATAGTCTTATTTTGCATTGGCAAAGAGTTCATTAGCCAAGGTTATTATTTTTGTTCTTTTTTTACAGCAATGTCTAGAACCTCCTCCAGAAAGTCCATAATCTGGCTAAAATGCAGAGTAGAAAAACTTCTGTCTTGGGATACTAGTAATCTCTGGCTTCCTTTACATAAGAAATTGTAGATGTAGAATTTCTCAATTTGCATAATACTTAATATATATTAAGTATACATATATATGTACACATCAATATATATACATAATATATTGAGTGCAGACAGAGTCATTTATGTAGCAGTAATACACTAAACAGAAACAGACATCATTTGGGTATAATCACATCCTCATAGGTGAATATTGTAGTAAAGTGAGACAAGCAAACTCTATGAACAACTGTAGGAAAAAGGTCTGCCCCCTAGCTCCTCTGCAACACCATCTGCCAGAGGTCATCACCCCCTCAGCCCCAGCAGCACTCTGCTGTGTTTGCTCCAGAGATGCTGCAGTCAGGGCCAGGCAGGATTGCTGCCACAGCTCGAACAGAGCTCGCTTTGCTAAACCTATGGCCAGCCTGGAAGTGCTCTTGTAAGCAGCTTTGCTGGTGAATCCAAATTATAAATCCTTATGCACTCATACCTGCTGCTGGACCTATAGAGACACCACGTAACTCTAATTAAAGCCATAGGTTTATGTGGGTAGATTTCCCTAAAACACAGGCATGCTCCTACAGAGTCAGGTTGTCCGAGGCTGGGTAGGTTGAAAACCAGGACATACATGAGGAAGATAATTATCAGAGATTATTTTCAAATTATTCAAATAATTTCAAATTATTATTGTTTCTTTCAGACCATTTTCTGGTGGTAATTTCATTGCCATGGGGTGAGGATAAGCAGGTGTAGGAGGGTGTGCTCTGAGCTGGCTCTGCAGCTATGCACGAGGAGGGCGTTACATGCCTAACAAAAGTGGATATTTGGGATTGGCTGAATTTAGGATGGGTGAAAAAAGGTAGGGTGTCAACTGCTTACATAGGAAGATATGGAAAAGACAGTCATGAAAGTCATTAGAACAGCAGTTTGAGAAGACAAACAGCATTTTTACTTGCTAGTAGTCAGCATAAAAAAAAACAAAGCGAGGCATGTTACATGGTGAGAGCACGTACAGGAACTGTTCACAAAAAAAGATGATGACAGTGACTAATGCAGTCCATGTGTCCTTTGGGACATCCCAAAGTCCAACACGATGAGCTCAGTTCTGAAATGAACCCAGTTTCAGCTACATAACAAATTAGTGTGCATTTACATAAAGGCACTTACAGGTGTCAGGAGGAAGCAACACACTGAGTTTATTCCACACTTTCACAGTGTTCCCACACAAAAATAGATTTACTTGATTCAAGAAACCCGGAAGGGGAAAACTCACAAAATACTAGATTGTCATCATCACTGGGAGATTTATTTGGAGTCTGAGATACCACCATAGCTATATTTTTGTTTAGCACAATGCAAGAGTTTGAGTTCCTGCAACTTGAGAGCAGAATTCCATTTATTTCCATGGCTGCAAAGGAAACCCACTCCATCTGTAATCAGAGAAAACCACTTGGTATGGTGACATCTCCCATAAACATATTTGAATCATATAATCTTTTGAGCTGGGACCATTAAAGGCCATCACTTCAACTCTCCTGCAATGAACAGAGACACCTACAGCTCCAACAGGTGCTCATAGCCCCATCCAGACTGACCTTGGCTGTGTCCAGGGATGGGGCACCACCACCACTCTGGGCAACTTGTTGGTTATTTACTTTGTTCATTTGGCTATACAGTTTTGTACTCTGATTTTATTACATATAGAAGAAAAAAAAAAGCACTGATTTGTATTCATCACTTCTGACAAACTGTGAAAACCTCACTGCTCCAAAAAGTGGGATGAGGAACCAACTTCCCTGTGAATTTTGGAGGTTTCTCTCAGCATTTTTCCCATGTGCTGATTCACTGAGATAGTACATGGGGGCTGGATGCTTTCATTCCCATCACTTGGTGAGTGCAGGAGCTCATCACTTTACAGAGGCAGGCCTGAGGCTCATACTTAGACAATATTGACTTCAGTGAGCTTTCGATCAGGCTGCTGCCTGCCAGACATGTTTATGTGATAGGATGGAGACTGGGGGCTGACTTTCAAGTAAAAGACAGGAGATTTAGACTAGGAAGCTTTTTACTCAGAGGGCAGTGAGGCCGTGGCACTGCTGCCCAGAGAGCTGTGGGTGCCTCATCCTTGAAGGTGCTCAAGGCCAGGTGGGATGGGACCCTGAGCAGCCTGAGCTGCTGGAAGGCAGCCAGCCCATGGCAGGGGTTGGGACTGGATGGCTTTGAGGTCGTGTGTGTGTGTGTGTGTGTGTGTATAAAAGTAAATGTACACTACTTCTAAAGAAATAGGATCTCTCTCTTCAGTAGCCAAATCAAAACCATCGTACCCACAACTGGTCAGAAATGGGTGTGCAGTATTGCCACTGCTGAAAATGACACTTCAATATGTACTTTTAACTAAGAACAGCCCCAAAGTTTGCAGGTTTAACCTTTGTCTCAAGGCGTATGGAGCACCCCATCTGCTCCGCACCGTTTCAGATATTCAGGAAGCATGCAGCGTGAAGCGCTGTTCATTTTTGCTATGCTTTGTAAATTAGCCAGCAAGCAGGGAGCAGGCAATAACAGCAGATTCCTACTTGATGACTCGGTTTGATTTGATGCATCTTTCAGTGTTTTGATCATTTGGACTGAAGATAAGACGCACACAATTTGGTAGCCGGCAAAGTGGGATTTAATAAGTCTCCTGTAAAACACAGCATGTATGCAAACAGCCCTGAGGATTAGACTCTACTTGCTTAGTTTAGGACTTGGTGCAGTCAACCTGAATAATGAAATGGAGGAACAAAAGTTGTGAATCCCCTCAATGCACTGCTTCATTAGGATCTCCTTACAAAAAAAGAAAATGGGACTCATCTGATCAGCCAGATTTTATGGCATCTGATTAGACCATCATTTTCTCAGCAGGTCCCCTTTCTTTAAACTGTTGACTATGGATGGCCTGCTGAATAGGATGAACTTTGGACCACTAAATTGCAGCATTATGGTTATTTAGTGTAATTTATGAAAAAGAGAGAAGTCGTGATCACCTACTTCATATCACTAATGATATCTCCATTTATCAGAACACGTATGAGTTTGGATCACCATTTTTGCCTCACAGTCACAGAACACTCCAATTAGGTACCAAAGAAATTATGTTTGCCAATGGGGCTGTACAAATACTAGATTAAGATTTAATAGTCCTTATGAAATCATTTATTACTGTTGACTGCCGCCTTGTATTAAGCTTCACATCATCTCAGCATGTTTACTTCCAAGTTTCCTCATCAGGTATTTTCCATTTGCATTTTACTAAGAATGGTCTAAAAAGAAAAAAGAAAAAGTGAACTTGATTCTTCTGCTCTGCATTATTTTATCTAAATAGCAATTAAAATGGGAATAAAAAGATGCTGTGAGAATTACATTCCTGCGACTTCAGTGTAAAAGTCCCCTCTCACTGAGTGAAAAGAGAGACTTCCAGTTACAGAAATTATCACTGTCTTTTTTTTCCTAACAAACAAGACTGCCAAACGCTTCTCATAGAGGCAAATTCCTAAATTGCTGATTATTACAGGCAGTGATTTATTCACTGTGTCAGATCCTAACCACCCTTATAAGCTGGAGCTATGCAAGCTAACAATGAGCTATCAGAGAAGACAGCAACAACACCAGCGGCTGATGCTACTGGGCAGAAGCCAATTGAATAGACATGATGGAAGCAGAGTATGTGAAGACCAAGCATCCCAGATCCATTCAAACTACTGGAGGAGTTCTTGCCCCCAGCCCACTCATAACTAGCTAGGTATTGCTGGCTGTAAGTACACAGAGAGCTGTATGGCTCTGTGCTGGTGGGTGACTCTTTGCAAGCAGGAGGCTGATGGGTGCTTCTAACCTACCCAGTGGGCCAGGTGGCCAGCTGGAAATACAGCTCAGCCTGGAGCCTATAGCTTAATTCCAAATCCAGCCTCTGGGAATACATCTGTTGCTATCCATTGGTAATGAATGGCCATAGGGATATTGTTCTGGAATAAAGTGGAACTTTATGTGATGTAATTACTCCAGCACAGCTAACTGGGATAGCAGTATAAACACTTCTTTTCTATTTTTATTTGAATCCATTTTAGAATAGTGAATCTACTCCTGCCGTTCTTCTTAAAGATGAATTAATTTTGTCAGCTTTTTCATGCAATCAATCCATGGTTTATATGACGTCCTCTCTGCAGATTTTTCTGCTGTCAAACAGGTGCTGTGTAACACCCCCAGAGCACATTCAGGTGGGCCAGAGAGAAAATGAAGCACCAGGTGAGGGGGATGTGCCAACCCCACACCACAACACCTCCCCTCAGAGGCTGCAAAGCTCACTACACCAGACTAAGACCTAGATTGACAGAACCTTTATCTTTTTTCTCATCCCAATTGCTCTTTCCCACTCAACAAAGGAAAGCTTGCTGCAGCAATATTCACAGGGGAATAGTTTTTCTTTGATTTTCTATAGTTTGTACACATGAAGCTGTTAACTGTGAACCCACTGTGGATTTATCAGCTAAGACCCAGCCACACAATACAGTCTTGTTCTCTGGATGCAAAAAAGGGTCCTAATCTGTCCACCCCTCCTTCTCTGGAAATGTTTGAGCAGCTTCTCAAGAAAAACAGAGAGTAACTCTGTACAGGGTGACATTATATGACAACGTCTCAGATGTTATTCTCTGTAATAACTACAACATTCATCTAATAGCTTTGTAAATAAAAGCATGTCTTGTACAAAAAAAAAAAAAAAAAAAAAAAAGTTGCTAGGTAGGGAAGTCAGTGAGAGATTCTCTCAACTGCAGCTGACTGGCTCTGATGCTTCCCATTAGCCATGTGCTCAGTAATGACAAATAGAAGTGAGGAAGCTAGAAGAAAGCCATTAGTTCAGCTGTCAATGCACATAAGTGTCCACAGGTGTCATCAAGTGTAAAGAAGCAGTGGTGGCCATTTGCCTTGCTATCTCTGTGGAAGAAATTTTTACAACAGAGGCAGAATTTGTGAAATAGTGCCATTGTCCTGCCAGAATTCATCAGCTCTTGGGATCTTAATGGCTGGTTAAAGGTCCCGTTGGCAACCAAATAGACAGAAATCAAGGACCGTGCTTGGGTAGGATGAGCAGGCAACGCACAGACCTCCACTTCTCCCAGTGGTAGGAGGCAGAGCTCTGCCAAAGCCCTCCTAACCTCCTGTTATCGTAGCATTTGTGTGTTGGTTGTTAAGGTACTTTGGGTACAGAGTAGGGAAACCATTCTTAAAACCTTCTGTTGGGACAGCACAGTGTTTGTGGAAGAAACTGTTCATCTCAGTAATTACTTGCTGGTCTTAGTGGCCTCACATTGCCCAGCAGTCCTTCTGAGGGGCTCTGCATGATAAAGATGGCATTGTGAGTAATGCACATTACACAGCTGAGGATGGAAAGCATGCAGAGGTAACATATTTTCTCAGAATGAGTATTTCAGGAAATGGGCTAAATGAAAGCATGACTACTCGTGGATAGCTTGTTGCTGGAATTGCAGTAGTATCACCAAATGAACCTAACAGAAGCAAAAGTTTTCTGACACGAGTGAAAGTTCATGATACTCAGTGTAGTCAGCTGAGAATGTTTCTGTGTTTCCCTATAAACATCTCCTTGTCAGATCTCCCACCTGAGCACAATGCTTGCTCTTCTGAGGCAGAGCACCTGTATCTCTTGTGTTGACAATACAGAAAACAGAATTCCTTACCAGCTGGTATGCTGGTGCCAAGCAGTGCACTGTGTCTGGACTCCATAAACACTACTCCATGAGAAGCTTGACTGTTACCTGATCCCAGTAATACCACATAATTGAGGCTGTAGGAAACTAGTATTACCAAGTACAAAAAATAGAAAGAAAATCATCCTGCTATAGAGCAGCAACATGTGGCAAAGTAGTGGGAAGAGGTAAAAATGGGATCTGGTCTCCTAAACTGCTGTGACAGAATTCCAGAGGTCTCCCAGAACTCTCCACTCCTTAAAAGGACAAGCAAAATGGCATTACTAAAAGCAGCACACAATACTAATGTTCCATGCATAGGTTTCCAACAGGCAACTGACATTTAAATGCTTTCCTTTGCTGAAGTAAATAGCCCTGTGCACTCTTTTATACATCAGTAGAGTTTTTACTGGAGCAAATATCTCTGCTTTGTGCAGCATTGTTCAGAGGTCCCAGCTGGATACAAGGTGGGCAAACAACCTTGTATCAACCAGAGAACAATAAAATCTTCAGTACATCACTAACAGGAATTTTGGCCATTCTCACTTCTGCGCACACCTTACATATTTCCTGTGTGACACAGAAGAAAAGAGAAATGATATTTGGCCCAGAAATAGATGGTGAGTTGTATAATTTATACGGTATCAGTAGTACACAATTGTCCTTTAAAAAGCAGGTTTTCAGAATGGCTCAGATATGTTTCAGTATGACTGTTTATCTGTCTCCCCTGTGGAAAAATGCAATGTGTATGCCAATAATTATTACACCTTTATTCTGTGCATCAACTCTGCTTCTAAATGTCTGAACTGACAGCATGTCTAGTCACATGAGTCCAGTTGACAAATTTGGCTAACGGTAATGCTTTAGGACAAAATTATGAAAAAAATGACAAATTAGCAATGGCACCTAATCAATAAATGACACAATATGGAATCCGTGAAGCCAATAATGCAACCTCACAATTCTCTCATTTCATAAAATAAATTATCAAAGCTAAACGCGTGCAAAAAGATGCCTCAGTTCCACTTGGTTTCCCCCCATGACAAATAATAAATGTATCTGGAAATACATAGATCATAGCTCTAAAATTATCAGCAACTCTTTTCTTCTGAACCTCACTACTTTTAACCCTAAAAGAGCCCTTAATAATTCATCTACAAAGTGTGGTTGCCCTGAGACAACCTTCAATGCAATTCAGTGTGCTTCAGAGTTCCCACCTGGAGTATTATCACCACACTAAGTGAAAATCTGTCTTTTCTAAGGGAACTTCCTAACTTCCCTGCTTCACCAAGAAAATACTATCACAGCACTGACATCTGGGGAAGAACTTTTAAAATATTTCAAGATTAAACTGGCTTTCAGATAGATTTTCCTTCACTGCAGTCAAATGCTGTGTTAAAGTACTTCAGCAATAACACCGGGAAGTCTGAAATTACTTACTGTGTTCTTTTTACTAGCTTTGGAGACTTATCTAAACTTTGCAGGCTGACATTTCTCGTGATGTGGTTTGCACAAAAACTTTCCTTAGAAAAAAATCTGAAGAAAATTCGTTTTATAGTTTTGAACCAGAGAAGAAGTGGAGTGACTTGCAGCAGAGGAGTTATGGTGCAGGCTCTCCTTTCTGCTACTTTTTTGATCATTTGGAGCAAATCTGGATACAAAGAACCCAAATCAGCCCAAATGGTGCATTTGGGGAAATGTGCTTTGTTCGTTTGCTCATCTGGAGAGGAACTGAAGGTACCGTACCTCCTCTATCATCAGCTGGCAGCAGCCGAGGAACCCTAAAATAAACTCAAGCTTTCTCTTAAAAAGCAGATTGCAAAAAAATCAAATGGCACAGAAGAAATGTCCAATCAGTATTTGCATGTAGGCATGGCACACTCAGAAGGACAGATGAGATAGACACGTTAAATCTACAAGACGTGCTGTTAAGGACAGTTCAACTGATCACTGCCATTATTTTCAGGAAATACAAATACGTGTTTACACAAAAACTGTGTCCTCAAACACCCACTCATCACAGGTTGGACAGTATGAAACAAGTTGATATTAAAGGTACAAAAAGGAAAGGAATGTGGTCCTCCCACACTGTGCCAAGCTTTGGACCAGTAAAGCACTTGCCTGAGAATGAGCTGCACAAATGCTTGCACTGCCCCAATCTCACAGATCTTCTCATTTTTCCATGAAATGTGACATACAACAGGCAGGTGTTTGCTGCCCTCTTCTCTGAGGTGTGTCCTCTCCCATTTTCTCCTCCTTTAGAGACTGCAGCTGTACCCTAACCTATCATAGTTGGAAGGGGAAAGGTGGAGCAAAGTTTTCAGCTCACACATGAATTGTGAGCTGCTTGTCAGCACGTGTTCTCATGACTGTTTGTGGGTATCAGCACATACATTTGGGTAAAAATACATACAGGTGAATGAAAGCAGCAACAGGAACTGATCTACATATTGCCAGTATACGTCATTGTTGAATTCAGTGAAGATTTTAAAGCAGTACTGCTTAGATCAATGAATACAAGCCTGTACTTCCCAGTATTTTTAAAGGAGGGAGAGAAAAGGAAAATATATTCCGTTGTGGAAAAGAAGTTTTGATAAATAAATAAATAGAAGTTGCTTCTTTAGAAGTTTTTTCAAACCCAAAATGCTTCAAAAGCGGAAGAGTTTTCTGAAAGAATGTGTGTATATATATATATATATATATATATACGAAAAAGAGTGCTTTAACCTCCTGATAAGGACAAATGAGGATACTGACTCACATAGCCCAGACAACCTGCTTGCAGCAAGAACTGTACTTCTCCCCAGTTCTGTGCAGCCTGATGTATGTGCCAATCTTTGCTGCAAAGAGTGCTTGTAACCCAAGGTGATACGAACAGGCACAGACAATGAAGGTAAAACATTCTTTTGGCTACCTTTAAAATCTGGCAAAACACTGATATCTTTTAACCAAATCCCCTAAACACACAGTTCTGACTGCTTTGTGCAATCTGAGACAGAGAGTGTCACACCTACGATTTCACTGCTTTAAATCCGTGCTACACTAAAGCAGCACACACCACAATCCTTGCTTACAACCATTTTACTCTTGCTCTGGTCTCAGCTAGAGTTCAATTCAGCTGGAAAAAAAATCATTCTGGAAGAAAAAGAAATTACTTTCCAGCAACATCAGCTCCTTGATGCAGGTGACCATAAGATCATTAGCCATGGCTCAAGAAAGAAGTCAACTTTGGCTACAGCATAAACTAGGAATGAAACTGGACTTGTTGTTCTCTGAGAAGAACAACAAGCACTGCCATGGCATGAACTTTAAGGCAGCATAATATCACATATAATTAACAAAACTCCAGGCCAAAATTCAAGGGTATTAGGCAGGAATATATCATGCCTTTATGCTTGGACTCACACCACCCAATGTGTGCAGTGGTGATCTCTAAGTTCAATAGTTGTAGTATATTCTGGATCAATTCATGCACATCTCTATTCAGGACCTCAAAAAATCAAGTTTCTTCCAGTGATTTTACCATCACTTACAGGAGGGAAAAAAATAGGGAAAAGGTGCCCATGATTTGCAAAAAATGCCAATTCAATGTATGTATCCAAACTCAGAAAATCTTCATCCTTGGAAAACTGAGGTGAAAACTAAGAACATCACCGTGAAAAGCTATCTGTTACAAATATTGTACAAATACTGCAGTGGCAGCTCTACAAAATCCTCCACAATTTTTTTTTTTTTTCCCTATGCTCCTGTTCAATCAGTCCCACCTGTCCAGGCTGTTACTTTCCAAAGAGACCTAAGTTTGTGCATTTAGGTATCACAGGGAAAAGAGAAAGAGATTTTAAGTATGGTTACAGATCCTTTAAAAATATAGCACTCAAAGAAGTTATTTTCCAAGCCACTGGACAAGTCAGTCTCCAGACAAACTTTTAAAACAATGGGAGGAGCCATTTACATGGGTAGTTCTGAAAGTAATGCCTCCTATGGAAACTACAAAAGATACAAAGAGCACAATAACACTATTTGATAGAGCAAGTTCACAGCTGCCATCTGTCACATGGCAACAAAATGTAATGGCATATCAGTGGGAAGATTCAACCTCTACTGTCACACTACCAAAATCCACTTCTGACATGGTGGACCAATAAGATAGGAGGCTTTCATTTTGTAGCAGCCCTCATATATTTGTTACAGAGAAATCTGTCCTTACTACCTTCCCTCACTTTAGTGAAGGGTTAAATTAAGTCTGGGTTACCAGATAGAGGCCTCTTCTGATGCATCTCAGGGCAAAGTTAAATCATCTGTGGTCCAAACCTGAGCATCTCCTTTCCATATTCTCAGTCATATCTTTATTAATCTCAGGTAGAGGAAGAACTGTGGATGTCTCCTTTCCAGAGAAGAGACCAGAGGAGCGTGCTGCAGGGTACCTGGATACTGTCTGCTTATCACAGAGCAGATAAAAGCATACACACTGCTTCTGACTGTGCTCCACCCCTGGGTGGAAGGGAGTAGAGGAATGCAGTCCCCTCCCAAACTCCAGACCAGGTGGGCCTTCATCACCTCCTCCTCTTCCCCTCCACCTCCCCCATCCTGGCCAGCACACTTCACAGGGACTTCACAGGTCAGGGTGCTTCTAACCATCACTGATATCAGTAACACCAAAGATTGCTTTAGGGCTCAACAGTAGGTTTGTCACATTTTTAATTTAGAGATCACAGTTTTGTCACGTGGCCTGGGAAATGTGGGTGGGGTGGACAACTGGGATAGGTAAGCTGGTTCACCATTGGAGCTGCAGATCCCCTCCTCGTTCCCTTCACTTAAAACAGTCATCAACACGTGGCTGCCTCCCTTCATTCAGATCCTGCCTGTAATTCATTTTGAGAGCTGGACTATTTGCGTCCAGATCGTAACTGTGATTTGTGCTTCTAAGTGTTTGGATAAGGAGAAAACAACAGCATCTCACAAATGGACCAAGCATGGAAACCACAAGCCAGAAAAATCTTTTATACCTGCTCAACATTTACTTAGCACACAGGACCTCACTCCCAGTGCAATTTTCAAAAGCAGCTGGGGCTGCACTGGGATGTCAGTGGGAAAGCTTGACTTCTACTGCCATACCACCACTGTCTTCCTCTGATATCCAAGCCAACACCATGAAATGTTTAATGGCTTCTCTGGACCAAGTCTTTAAAATCAAAAATGCAAAGATAACTTCTTCCATGGTATACCTTACAGAACTACCACATAAGATCTGGGAATTAACAAGATCAGGGTTGTGTCCAGCAGTGCACCATGTGACAGTGTCAAAGTCTCACATCTTTGAGCAGCCAGCTGGAGTTGTTGCACTATGATGATCACTCCAAAGCCTGGTATGAAATAAGTAAGATCTGCACCCAACTCTTCTCTCCTGAGTGATTTCAGAACAACAAAACTGTATCCACGTTATGTGTTGCTATAAGCTCTGAAGAGTTACATCCTGCACAGTTCATTTGGGAATTAGAAAAAGTGCTCTACGTCCCTGAGGGCTCTGACACACAATTCTGATTGGATTTGGCAGTGGAAGCAACAGAGATCACTTCCCCCAAACACTGTGTAAATATCCTGGTCTGTGAACAATAAGGTGGGATAACGGTGGTTTATGTTAATAAACCAAGCTGTGAATGGCAGCAGTTGTGGAGCACATCCCTGCTGCAGTGCAGCTCTCAGCAGCCAGCAACCTCAGGTGGAGGAACAGGAAAGGTGGCCTGGCCTGATGTAGACAGTGCTCGATACATAGATAAGGAGTCACTGCATATGGTCAATATTTGTGCAATTAAATGTAATCGTTAATCACTTAAACTGTAATAACATAATAACATGTATATTTTTCATTGCAATACTTGACATTCATTTTCCACATAAATGTTACTGCCCAGAGGAAGGAAATTAAAAGAAAGTAAAAACTGGACTTTGATGTATTTTGTAAGACAAATGGGTTTTTTTATTTACAGCTTCTTCCTCACATATTTTCTAGCACTTAAGACTATCTATCACGTTTATCAGAGTTTTTAAATGAGTCAGCCACTGGTTGTTGTTTACTACATAAATGTTGACAGTCTTGCAATTGTGCCTTTGATGCGTCATAAAAAAAATCACAGTATTTTAATTTCATCACTATTTGACCTGTCATAATAAGCTCAGAAAGCAAGTCACCTCCAAATGGAAGAGGAACATTTACCAGAGGTTTGGAGCCTAGGAGAACGTGGCTTCTGTCTTTGGGGACAAGATGATTGAGATTGGTGTGAAAATCCACCAGATATGGGAAAGATAGAGAAGAATATGTATATATTCAACTTGAAAAGAAAGGGAAATCGTGTTCTTGATGTTGAGTCTGAAAGCCAACAAACAACTGTTCTAATTCAAATCTGTCACAGACTGTTAGTTGGCTCGAGGTAAAGGCTTTTGAAGACAAAGTTTTTGAATAGCTAAATTTGTTTGGTCTCAATCAATTGCCCAGCTCTCAAGTGTGAGATATATATGTATATACATATATATGTATGTATGTAACGTCTGTAGAAAAAGAGAAGGAGAGAAGGAGAGAAGGAGAGAAGGAGAGAAGGAGAGAAGGAGAGAAGGAGAGAAGGAGAGAAGGAGAGAAGGAGAGAAGGAGAGAAGGAGAGAAGGAGAGAAGGAGAGAAGGAGAGAAGGAGAGAAGGAGAGAAGGAGAGAAGGAGAGAAGGAGAGAAGGAGAGAAGGAGAGAAGGAGAGAAGGAGAGAAGGAGAGAAGGAGAGAAGGAGAGAAGGAGAGAGAGAGTCTATCTTTGTAGGAGGGAAAAGAAAAAAAAAACAACCTGATTGCCTGATCTATTAAAGAAGTTGAATAAAATGCTGTTTATCCAAAGTTGTATTACTTCAACTAAAGGCATGACCTTAAACAGAGTTATCTTCTGTGCACCTACACATCCTCTCCTTATGCATTCAGGTTCAAACAATTTGGGCTTATCAATTTGAAGCCCATTGGAAAGTGATATATTTCTAATCTAATGCAAGGATGCTGTCAGGGTGCTGGGATTCTGGGTACTGGGGAATACAGGTACTTGAGGCTGAGTTCACTCAGTCTGCACACTGATTTCAGATCACTCCTGGCTGGAATGCAATGTGGGAAACCAAAACCTGTTAAGATACCAATGCACATGCAGGATGCCACTTGATAGCTGCCAGTCCCTCAATGTCTCATGTGCTTATTACCACTAATGGGGCACTTTGGCATCCCTGAGGTTACCCCAGTGCTAATAAGGCCATTGTGCTTCTGCTATCACCATGCAGTGTCTGCCATTTTAACCCTGAAATGTTGAAAATCCATTTAAGAGGGAAAATAACAAGGCTTGTGCGTTCCCTGATGAAGCTACTTCATCTTGCAATGGATCCCTTGCAGCTACAGTTATCCCTTTGGGTTTTTCTAGCTCTCCTGTGGTTGATAGATTATTGCCCTCCTTTCCAAGCCCACAGAATTAGAAAACAAGGGTGGAGGTGAAGAGCTATATAGCAGCATTCAGCCTTGACTCAAACAAGCCCTTCCACATGACCCATATTACAATATTCCAGGCTTATCAGACACTTATAAGTGCTCAGCACTACATGGTGGCTGGAGAACTGTCTCGTACATAGGCACCAAGCAGTTGTGAGAACTCCATCACGAAGGCTGAAGGGTTAAAAGTGTTCTTTTCACCAAAGATTGTGGATCCACAAGTACAGAAAAGAACAAAAGAGTGGCAGACCCCATCCTGATACAGGCAGTCCTGCTTGCTGCCAGAGCTACAATCCTGTTTATCCTTTTACTAAAGACCTGTGCAAAGCTCCTCTTCACCCCTCAACCCTTGTACAGCACAGCAGTCGGTGCCCACCAGACACTGACAGTGCTTCTTTAGGGGAGGAACAACATCGTTCTATTTCACCTCTTCCTTATTGAGTGAGCAACAACTGTTACACGATGACTTCTACTGCAAGAAAAAAAAAAAAAAAAAAAAGCCAACCCAAATTTAGATTAAGTATGAGAACCAAACATCTATATGACTTCTTCCTTCTATTTCTGTTTTTAATTAAAAATATCAGCATTTAAAGATACTTTTTCCTCTCTCCCAGAACAACCTGCAACAACTTAATTCTCACATGTAAAATACACTGCAGGTAGTTTTGCAGAGTTCTGCAGGATGACGTTGCAGCTGCAATCCTGTCTCACCATCAGCCTTGGAAAGAGATAGTGAAACCTATAGGAAATTTTGATGTCAGCCCCGCCTTTGTAAAACTAGTTGTTCCACACCAGTGGGTATAGCAGAGATCAAAATCTTGACCATTAGTGCTGGCAGCAACAGCTCTCACACAACTGATAAGCTCCGGGTATATTCCTAACTGAGACCCACCACTTCCATGACGATGTTGTGCCAAAGTATGAAAATAGGGAAATTCAGTTATTTCACGTTTTTAGGGAAAAAAAAAAAAAAAAAAAAAAAAAAAAAAAAGACAACAATTTAAAAATTGTATCTCCACCTCCATTCCATTCCAGCTGGTGTCCATCAGCCACTAGCTGACCTCTCCCTGCCAATCTTCTCCACTCACACCACCACTCTGGTTAGCAACTCAAAACACGGCAGAAACGAGATGAAGAGATAAGCATCCATCCCACATTCCTCCCACACCCACAGCTCCCAGCCAGAGGGCAGATAAAAAGAAGGGAGTTGGCTCCCGAGAGTAGTTACATTTGCAGTCCCTCAATGGATGCTGCTAAATAATACAGTCACAACTTTTGCAGGGAGTCTGAGTACGTTTCTCTCTGTTTATGCCTATGCACATGCTTGTGTCCATTCTTGATGGTCCATTTGGTAACTGGCTTGCAGAAATGTCTGATGTCAGATGACTCCAGGCTGTACCCAAAGCAGACACAGAAAACAAATCTGATGTTTTTTTCCCTACGAAGGCCCATTTCTCTATGCTTTAAAGCTTTAACGATGCTAACAACTGAGCAGCCAGTATTTTGTCTGGTTGCACATGCAAGAGAAGTGGAATCTGAACCGTTAGCTGTTAATTCAGAACACACAGCATAAAGCCATAGAACGTAACCAGGACATGTTGGTAGGATGCAGTACGGACAGGTTACACAGAGTGAAAAGGCTGAATAAATCCCATGGCCGATGACATGGTCACTGAGTCATGAAAAGGCCAGGCTCCTGGAATTTTGCAGCTGCTAGTAGATTCAGCGCGTGCAGCAAAGCAACAAGCGAACTCAGCTACAACTTAACCTGGCATAGAACTGCTCTGACATTAAAACTACATAAAATTCCCATGATAAAGAAATTTTGTAAGAATAACAATAAACTTCAATTCCTCATAATCTTTCTTTGTCTTTAAGATTCATTCGTATATCTTACTGCAAAACGTAGAAAGAAGAAAATGCCTTTTGTGTTCAAATAAAGCATGATAGACACCGATTCTATTTTTAGTGAAATTAAGCCATTTAAGTGACACTGCTTACTGAGAGAAGGAATTGATTTTGTATCAATTGGTTTCTGATGTCCCACCTAGCTTGCAGCAAGAAGCACCTTCTGCAAACTACAAACACACGGAGGGTTATCAGCACCAGGTGGGGCCTGCAGAGCAGCCCACATCTTTCAGATCTCCAAAGCCATTGCACAAAGCCTCCAGGGAAGGCTGATCCAGTGCTGAGTGGCTCAGACACACTCCCACTGCTTTGGCAGACCACACTTGGAAAAATGGGAGAAAATGGCATCAGTTCAACTCTCCCTCTACTGGAGGTACAAACTCCATAGGGCACAGTAAGGTTATTAACTCTTTCATATAAACAGCCCAGTGAATCCTCTGAAAAAACAGTAGGCTTAAGCTAGTAGGCACTGGCTGTTTGTATTTCCCTATCCAAGGCCAGCAATCATTAACAGAGGCACACATATTGGGAGCAATTTCTTCTTCAGGATGCCAGATCTCTTCTGGAGGAACCATCATCATGAGAAAATGCTGGACACAGAGCTAGCAAGGCTTATTGCCTTGCTCTGAGTTTTTCTCTTCCAAACAGTGGGCAGAGCATCCATCTGAGAGAAGCCACCTCTCCCCCCTGCCACTGCCTCACTGGGTGTCCATCTTTGTGGTTGTAACTGAGTTGCACCAATTTCCCTTGTAAACTGCCCTGAGATCTAACCCAGAAAACAACAAAAAAATCTCCAGGAATTACTATTGAACCAAAACTTCTGTCCCAGCACAGGGCTGCTGGGTTTCCATGAGATTCAGGGGTGCATCTGATCATTTACCTTTCAGTCAGAGCAAATCAATTCTTTTACAAATGGCAGAGTGTTCTGATTCAGGCAAAGCCTGAGTTCACCAGTGAGAGCAATACAGAGAAACTTACTGGAAGCCCAAGTCAAACTGACCAAGTCAAACTGACCAAGCTGGTGCTGACTCACACCAATTACATGCAGAGAACATCCGTGGAACACCGGCCTCTCTTCATCCAGCACACAGTTCACAGTGTTTGATACAGCCCTGCTTTAAGATCTGAAAAATTTTCCTGGAGATAAACTTGTATGCCTGTCTTTTATTTTCCTGCCATTCCTTTGCTAAGATCCTGCTCAAATCGAGCCCATTTCTCCTGGTTGTGTCACAGGGCACCACCCAGCAGAACTGTTTTTTTCTTCCTTTTACATCCTTCAAGTGCTATACAAACTTCCTCCTCCCTTCACTGGACATCACCTCGTCCACCTTCCACCTCTTTGTATCTCTCCTGAGGTCATGGAGACCTCTTGCCCCAGATACATTTTTTTAATCTCCAGTCTCAAATTTCTCCACTGGCAACGTGAGGCAGCAACACAGTGCTATATCCCAGCTACGGATACGTTGAAAAACTCTATACTGTTTACCTGCCATTTAGCCAATTTAGCTTTCTTTTATTAAAAGCACGTGCACACTGTGCCTGTACAGTGCCTCCAGCACAGCCATGGCAGAGATCCCTTAGGATAATTGTGCAGTGAAATTGCCATCTTCCCTACCTGCCAGCAAAGCTGCACAAACCCACAGACCCCAAAGATATCTGGTATGCAAGGCAATTCCTACATCATCTGAAGTTTGTGATAAAACTAGTTTCCTAGCCGATTGGCTCTAAAGACACCTCGACAAAGCAATCCTAACTCGTTCTTTGGTATTCGGCCGTCAGGATCATTAGCACCAGCTAGGTGTTATCTTCCCTTTCCCTCTTCACTCTGGAGCCTGTAAATGTTAAAGGTACTTAAGGCCACTTAAATATCAACATTGCCAAACATTTAGCAGCTGATCCTACTGACATACATCCCAATCTGAAGATTATGTACTTCTCTGCACCTAGGGAATGAGAATGTGGTCGAACCCATGTTTCACATGTTTACTTTATGATTAGCCACATTTTACCAGCAAACTCTTACTAACGTCCCTCGTCAGCTTAAATTTAACAATTAAATGAATTATGCCATCGAACAAAGAAGTAGGAATATGGCAGAATATGGTAGAATAAAAGAGAGACCTGACTGTATATTTTTGTTTTCTGCATCATTTTGATACAATTGAAGTAGCTTATACTTTATCAATAATTTATGTAGGTAGTGTACATAAAAAAGTGTAGTACATTTGTGTGTCATCTACCAGTACTTCATGCACCAAAGGAGATATGTTCATATTTGTGTGCTATATGACACCTTCAAGTAAACACAGGACCTCTTTATAGTTTGCCTCTTCTCCCCCCATCATCTGCTGCAGTCATGCTGCTGCATGCTGTGCCTTTCTTAAGCTATTAGACCACATCTTGCCACAGGCAGATTCTGTTGACATCACTGAGGCTAGGATACCATCCTGTTATATGCTCACACACTGTTGTATACTTACTTATATATGCTAAGGTCAGAAGAAACAATTATGATTCTTTACCCTAGCCCCCGTGACATAGCTGAGACTATTAAATCTTACCCAGAGGTTTCTGGAGTGAATTATTCTCTCCTACTGCATAAGTGAACTCCACTGAGCCCAGGAGATTGTTATTCATACTGTAAGGCAAGCAGCACCTACCACAATTTGAGTGATGAAATAAATAATAATGCAGCCAACCAGAATGGGAGACAACCTAGATGATAAATACTCATCAAAATTCAGCATATCTGAGCTAGCTCCCTCCCAGAGTTCGCCTGTCCTCTTCTTGAGTGAGATTTTGGGAACAATTGCCAGTAGATCTTCATTGTTTCTCTTCATTCATTAACTACAACAGATTTTTGTGCTGCGTTCTCACCTCAAGGGAAGGATAAGCAAGATTCTGGTCATGTGCATATTGAAAAGTAACTGTAAGAATACAACATTCAGATGTATTTAAATACACTATAACATTGCATTTTCTTTTCATCACAATTTTGAGTAATCCTCAGCAGTGAAACATACATATCTCAAGGTGATAAACTCCTCTCACCCCATTATCTTAAGCCTTCCCCTTCCATCTCCATTAGTTTTATCATTTGCCTTTTTACATCTCACCTCCCTGCCCAGCCTTCACTAAACAGATTTAGACAAAACTCTTGGTACTGTTAAATACAGTGTCATTTTCTATCTACGTGCTCAAATATCAAGAGAACGATGTTTGTGATTAAACTATAGAAATGTAGTTTTAAACTGAGGTTGTCTTTAGTTCCTTTCTTCCAGATGCACCACTGCAGAGCACGAACACAGCCTTGTAAGGCTTAAAAGAAAGGATCTCGGTTTAGCCAGAACAATGCATTTCACAGAGCCACTGCTTTCGCTTACCTCCCATGCTGTGGGTTACTATTTGCTTTCCCACACTTCCCTTTGGGCCGCCAGTCTTCAGAGCTGGAATTAAGACAGGCACAAACGGTGATTAAACCTACTTAGGTATATGAATGTGACTATCAGAATCACATCTAATGCTTTAGAAGCTGGGGGAAAACAAGTCCTTCTCCTCTGAAAAGTTTGCAGTCTAAAACATATTAAAATCAAGATTTGAAGGGTTACTTTGGCAACAAAATCTGTGATGCAATTTATTAGACACCTGCTTCCCCTTTGCAAGCATTCTTTTTTCTCATGATATGGGCAAGGTAACCCTAAATCCTCCCCCTGCCACCTGAGCTTCTTAGCTTTGTAGTGATAACTCCAATTTCCTTATGACTTTTTCCTCTCCTTTCTGAAGAAGGCCTGCTCCATTTTGTTCTTCTCTCTCCAGTACTTTTACCAGTAAACCAAAGCAGAAATTGTAAAACCCACAGCTAGCAGCTGTTCTTAACAGCTATTGTTTAGGAACTTCTCCCATGTATTGGTAACGATCTCAGCTGTCTCCATTTTGAAAATCAGCAAGGAAGCTGCTCTACTGACTGCTGCTTGCTTAAGGACCATGTTCACCTCCTCCCTTGTCACAAATCATAACAGGAAATCAAGTGTTATAACCGCAAAATAACTTCAGAGATGGTTATGCCCTCAGTTCAATATTGAGGTGTCCTTCTTCTGGCTCCTACCCCGATTCACTTGGATCTGGGTAGCACTTGGAAAGCACTTGGCTGTGCTTTCAATCCAAACTGCCTTGCCCATAAGTGACCAAGCACAGGAGGACCTACTTTGCACTGAAAGTGAAGCAGACCGAGCACCAAATGTCTGCCAGTGCCTTCCCAACACCACTCCTTGGACTTGTTTTCAGTCAGTCCCTCTTTCTCCTCTAGAAGTCCTGTGCCACTGTACAACATCATGATGACAGCTGTGTCTTTAATCTTAATGGAAGAAAGCATCTGAGAAATCATTCTGCAGAAATGCTGGTACCCAGGTAGGGCCACCAGCACGGCTGAGGGGAAAGCTGCCTGCAAGTGTAATTTGATGAAAACTAGAGATCAGGAGTTCTGTTAGAAAATAAGGGACTTTCCCATGGTGAAAACTTAATGTAGGATAAACAAAATTCCTTAAGCCTGTGCGTATCAGAGCAGTATCCTGAAGTTGCTGACCTAAATTCTAATCCTTTTTGGAATAAAAAGGAATAAAAGTTTGTAGGAGAAGTTTCTATATAATGAAAAATCCACATGATCTTACAAATTTTGGCAGAGCCATTCTCCTCTGTGTAGCTCACCAAACTCCTCCTATTAATTGGCTCATCAGTCATCAAGCAACAGAGTAACAGAACAGCTCTCAGGTGCACAGGACAGTTCCCTGCTAGCTGCCAAACCAGTAATATTTCCTACTTCAGAATATTGAGTAGATCTTCCATTGACAGCACAGCCTAATTTCTCAAATAACCTTTTTGTTATACTGATGTCTTAGCATGAAGCAACAGAATAAACCTTATTTCCTTCATTAATTCAACTGAAGTTATCAGTCCCTGCTTACCCAGGACTTTCAAACCAAAACAGCTTATTCTTGGCTGGAATTATTCCCACAGAATGCAATTGCAGACTGAAATCTATTGGGAGAAAAAGAGCAGAAGACATATTGGAAAAAAAAAAATACTTCCAAGTTAATGTCCTTACCTTGAAAATAGTTTATAAAACCCTTTTGTTATAACTTTGCATGCTGTGCACAACATAGACCAAGTCAGAAAAAAAAAGCCCTCAGCTGTACTTAGGACATTCCCTGAGGGAATGCAGACAGGGCTAATCCTCACTGCAGCATCCTGCAGACCTGCTGGATGCCTGAGAGACTGTGCAGCATTGCCTTGGCACACACGTTTGCCATTTAGCACATTCAACTCCTTCACTTCCTTTTACTTTAAGAGCATGACAATTAATTCCTGTTACTGTCCCATCTCTGGTATGCTCATAAAAATTCCACACCTGTTTCACAAATGTTCACCTGTTTAGTGGTCTGAAGAAAGGTACTTTTTGCCCAATAATGAATGTAAAATTTACTTTTTATAAGGAACTGTTGCTATCACATGTGTACTGTTTACAGGCTATTTAATGATGCATCTTAAAGGATTAAAAAAAAAAAAAAGTGATTTAGAGTAAAAGTCCTTTTCTTAACTTGGTGCAGAAGCTTTTCTGACTCAGCAGCACAGCACAGTACAATGAAAATGGAATCAGTGCTAACTGCCAGATTCTGAACTCTGAATGGGCCAAGTTTCCACTGACTTTCAGGATTCCTTCCCTTGCAAATGATATTCAAGAACAGTCGTTAGATGCACCTGAACTGCGTCCACCTCTATGTTCTGTCTCTCCCCTTTGTGTCAAGTAGATGTATAGAATTTTTGAAATCAGTGCAGCAAGCTGTGAATGATGGTGCATGAAATGAATAAGCTGACTCTAGTACAAAGGGGAAATCCTGAGGGCTGGGTGCAATCACTGCTATGCTATTTCCTGTGGCCTATACAGAAAAGACGCATAATATTCTTCAAGGAGACAAAGAAAAAAGCTCACAGAAGGCAGAAGTCTCAATCAGAAGCCCCAGAAGAGATAAGTGGAAGACAGAAGCTCACGAGTTATTAACATTGCTTAATTTCCCTCTTATTCCTAATCTGTTCCCCCCCTTATGCCTAATACATATCAAGCTCTGGGCTGCTGTGCATGTGGAGCACACACACAGCAGTTTGGGGCTCTGAGAACTTGGCTCAGTTTGCATCTCACTGGAAGCAGTGCAGCTTATGCTTTTGTTTATGTTTCATGCTTCTTTTCTCCCCATCAGCCAAGGAAAATTTGCTCAGAGCCATCAGTGTGTGAGCTGTGATGGCCAAAACATGGAACGAGATGTAGTGATTTCCAGGAGAGAAACTGAGCAAACAGCTCTGGGGCAGTAATGTGTCAAACCCCACAACTGCTTCCTCGTGTGGAGATGGATCTGAAACTTCTGTTACGTGATCTTTTAAACCAGATCGTGGGCAGAGGGATTCCTCTTAGCTGATGTATAACTGAAGTGCCCAGGGATAAAGAAGGGTTAAGTGAACTTAACAACAGCAGTAAAAGATTTCTCATACAGATGAGCATCCTGCAAATAACACAGATGTAAATAACATGTGTGTGATACACCTCTGAATCCAAGATACATCTCAAGAGTGGAATTACTCAAGTACGGAATCACGGTGGTACTCCCCTCATACTCACACACTCAGTACTATGCTCCCCTGCTGCACCAAGCAGGTATAGATCTCATTTTAAAAACTAGAAGACTGAGGTATAAAATGGCTAAAGAGCTTCTGAGGATGTCTTTCAAGGAAGCAAACCTGAAAGCCTGTTTGCTTGACCAGCAGCACAAAGAAGTTCACAGTGAATGGTATTCACAGCAAAGAATAATTAATTCTTCATCCAGAGGACATTCTGTTGTGAATTAAAAGTCACTGTGTTGCATTTGTTACTGCATCCAGTGGCATCCGGAAAAGTCACAATAGAAAACTGTTCTGGAATACTTTATCTGCATTAATCACTAAATGACCCAATGCAAGCAGAACTGCCATAACAGCTCTCCTTCCCAAGAAATGGTAATGCAAATGAATCCAGGTGCCACATCTCTCTCTAAGATTTCTGCTTTTTGTCACTTCAGGATTATCATTGAAAGAATCTGAGTGCACCATGTAAACCACCTGGAGCCAAGCGCAGTAAGTAGAGGAAGGAGCTCTATGTAAGTAGAAAAGAGGTCACATAGAACCTCTAACTTTTGCAGGTATTGCTTGCTGCAGCAGCATCCAGTCCTGAGCATCACTTCACCTTTTTAGCTTTCTTTGTTCCTGTGAAATAATTATTTCCATTAGCACTGGGAGATGGTTAGATATGTTACTGTCTTTCTAATGTTCCTGGAAAGTGTACCTTCTTAGCCTCACGTTGATATAGTGAAGCACTGATGCATCAGAGCTTCCACAAAGTGTTTGTGTCAGTCGTATGCCTTTTTGAAATTCATGTCTTTCAATAGCAAAAAAGTAGTAAAAAAATAAAGGAAATTTAAAAAATTGTTTAAAAAAATATTCACACAAGCAAAGTTCTCTGCTGATTATTTGAATTGACACTCCAATCATAATGCCTCACAAGTCTGATTTAAAATATTTTTACTTTCCAATTGCTGTGGAAATAAATGATCTCTAATGGTCTTTGGTAAAGAACCACCATAGTGTAACCAGAGCTGCTGTTTTTACAACAGCCTAACACAAGCGCCAAGTGTGATCTCCCACTCTTCCATTCAAAAAAGTGTGAACACAAAAGCCTAAATATTGTCCTTACACTTAAATGTTAACATTGTTAACACGCTGCTAAGCTCCGCTACCAATTCAGTATTTCTAAGGAAAAACGATGCACTTGCATCTATTCTAAGTGTTCCAGAATAAGGCTGCAGTGTTTCAGTTGTGCAAACAGTTGCTTGTGGTTTTGCACACATAACAACTGGGCATCCCACTGGCAGCTCTGCCTTATCAGGTGCTGTGGGCTTCTGGAGGGAAAGGTCCTTTCCCAGAGCTGATGCACAGCACCTGGCTGCTGCTGCTGCCACCTCACCTGCCCTCCCCAGCACCAGCATGGCTCCATTTGCTTTTGTCCCACACCAGCAGGAGTGTGAAATCCCTCACAAGCACTGCTCAAAAGGCTCTTGGCTTTAACAGATGCAGGATGCATGCCCACCACATCGGGAATAAACTACATGTTTTGCAATCAAAAGCAGTACAAACAAAGCATACCTTCATTAATTTTAGAAAGAGCACATTTCTGTGTTTGTTCCTCAGGACATTCCTCGAGTCCCAGCAAGGGACATAGTGGTGGTCTCAGAAAAGAAGTTATCTTTCAGGTAATTTCTCCCTGATGGAAAACACACTTGTGTTTGGAGCTGTGTTTGTGAGCACAGATGGGTTCATGGGACCAGCCTGCAGCAGGTCTCTCCCCAGGCAGAGGTGTGTGCCTGTTCCCAACGCTTCTCACAATCCGCCAATGTGAGGATTATGATAAAGTTCAGCCTCAGGATGCTGGAAGCTGCAGGGTGGCTTTGGCTCTCAGAACTAACAGCTCGGGAAAAGCACCTGCATGCCACACGCTGACATGAGCTCTCAGAGAATACATCAGTAAATAGAGGAATCTCCTCTGACACCTCAGGGACTTGTTGAGAAGCTGCCCTTAGGCCCTGACAGAAAGGAGGATAACTTGAACTCACGTGCTGCAAACCTTCTGAAGAGCAGTGTTTCTCTCACTTCGTGGCAGAGAATCCACTTCTAGAGAGCTCAGGTGAAGAGAGCAACTACTTAGAGTGATGCAGGTGCAATTCAGCTCTGAAGGCAGCAGAGACAGCAGCAGCCCACCTGCCCAGAAGCCCTGGCTTTTGTCAGACTTCCATTGCGCATCTTTCTGGAAATGCTGCGGGAGAGCAGTTTGGTGGAACAGGACGGCCTCACTTCCTCTCTCGGAGCTGCCCCGGCACTGCCCGTTGGGAGAGCTCTGGGGAAAAGCTTCACCCGGCGCCGAGATGCTGCGGTACCTCGTGCTGCCCTGCACGACTCCATGGACAGCAGCAGCACCACCTACACCATCCCATCCCATCACTCCTCTCTATCTCAGGGTATAGGGTCGCTTCTCCTCAGGGATGGAGAAGAGATGGTGGAGCCAACACGAGGAAACACAGCCTTCAGTTTGCCAGAGATGTAACCAGCAATGTTAAGAAGGAGCTGAACAGAGTGTTAGGCGCACTGGATTCCTGCACGGCTACTCTTGAGCCGAGAGGAAGATGTGTGCTACCGGGGCTCATCCCAGCTCACTGCACCGAGTGGGGAGCACAGGGGCCGAAGAGCAGTGTGGCAGCTGCATGGGCTTTCCCGAGGCTGCCGACCCGCAGCAGCTTCTTCTCGGGGAGACAGGGAGCCGGGCAGCGCACCAAGGAACAGACTGGCGGTGCGGAGTGAAGAACGCTCGGTTTTGCCTCTGCGGAGCCGGAAGAAGGACCTGACCGACCTCGGCCGGAGAACGAGGTGGACGTGCCGCGGGAGGCGGGGGGCCCGGCCCGGGAGGCCGCAAGCAGCGGGTAGGGAGGACGGGGCTTCCACTTCCCGACAGTGAGCGGCAGCGGAGGTGCCCCTCGGAGCAAAACGAAAGCAAACAGCGAAAACACCCTC
This sequence comes from Phasianus colchicus, assembly GCF_987193195.1. Taxonomy (NCBI): domain Eukaryota; kingdom Metazoa; phylum Chordata; class Aves; order Galliformes; family Phasianidae; genus Phasianus; species Phasianus colchicus. Next base: position 9,796,961 of record NC_143449.1, read on the forward strand.
CGTTTTCCTTCCGTTCCGTAGAAAGGCAAACAGAGAAACCATCATTCGTATCAAACGAAAGGCAAAAACGGACCGGGGGGAGTTGCATCGCGACGCGCACTGCCGCTTTGCGGGAGCGCCGGTGCTCAGAGCCGGGCGGGATGCGGAGCGCTGCGGGAAGGATGCGGCCCAGCGGGAGCGGAGCCTGTCCGTAACAATGCACCCCGGTAACGCGGGCTGCTAGGAAAATAAAAGTTGTCCAGACTCAAAACACACTCGTCAAACACACCGAAAAGTTTGAATTATTTATTTCCTCTGGGGACTCCTGTAACCATTTATTTTTAATAGAACCTAATTAAGAGTTCCCCAGCGGGTTTTACTTTCGTAAATATTTCAGATGAGTTCGGGCTTCTGGGCAAATCCTCCAGAGGAAAAGAAAAAAAAAAAAAAGTATAATAAAAGATGCGAGGCGCAGTTTCAGCCCTTCCCTCCCGTCAGCAGAAGAGGCAACAAGTGGCCGCCGTGCGGGAGCAACGCGGCTCCAGCGGTCCGTTCGGGAACGGCGCGGAGGCTCCGAGGAGGAACGAAGTCACACGGCGATCGACAGCCCCTGGCCCAGCCGAGGAGCGGCTGTGCGGGACGGGACGCATTGAGCGGCGGAGCCGCCCCGCACAAACGCCGTGTAAAGCATACGGAGGACTCTTCGTTTTAAAGATAGAAGAAAACCAGGCACAGGGAAGGAGATTTTCGATAACTTTTTCTTTCTTTTTGGAAGAAATTCGGTAAACAAACAAAAAAAAATTAAAACGTTTCTTCGTCTGATATGTCAAAACATCGTTCACAGTAAAATTCACAAACCGATTTACATAAGTTTACAGCTTAAGAAAAACCCAGACACACAACTTGCTATAAATAAAAGAAAGGGTTTGCGACCCGCACAGCTCTCTCCCACCGCCCCCTTTCCGTAGGAACAAAACCCTAAAGTCAAAAACTCTACGAATTGCGGACACGAACCGAGCTGCGTTCGGCAAGGTGGGAAGAACAACACTTTCAGTAACCACAACGAAAATGTAAACAACGGAACAACTGAGTTTGAAAACAACACCCGCCGGGTCGGTTTTTCGTTTTGTCATTGCAACGCTAAAATCGAACGGGAAGATGCACCATCTTTAAGACTTGGAAGCGAACAAAACTACGCCCAAACCCGCGGAGACCGGGAGAGTCGCCGTGGGTTAAGAACTTCACGGGGCTTTAGGAGGCGGTCGTGCTCTGTTAAAAGAACAGATTGCCCAAATCATTTTTGTACAAAAGGAGGAAAAAAAAAAAAGACAACTAACGGATTTTCTGTTTAAAATTTCTCCCAAGTTAGTCTCGAGTCTGCTGAGCCGCACGTCCCGGTGCTGGGGTTGCGATGAGGAGCCGTCCGGAGGAGGCCAGTTTGTTTATATGTGAGTTAGTGGTACGGTGCCGTTCACGGCAGTCCCGGCACTCTGGTAGTGCTGGTGCACACTGTGCAACCTGCTGCCCTGCAGGGCCGAAGGGTCTGTGGCGTCGCCCCCCGGGGGCAGGTACATGCTGATCATATCCCGCAGGTCTCCCAGGCAGGCTCTCTGCGAGTGCGAGGTGATGGCCGGCGGAGGCGAGCTGGGCTCGGACTTCACCACCGAGCCCATGGAGCCCAGGCTCATGGCCGTGGAGGGCTGCTGGCCGTAGGCGGCGGGGGACATGCTGTAGGTGGAGGCGGCGTTCATGTAGGTCTGCGCCGTGGACATCATGGGGCTGTACTGCAGGCCCGGCATGTCGTAGCGGTGCATCTGCTGCAGCTGCGGGCTGTTCATGCCCGGGTGCTGCCCGTAGCCCAGCTGGTCTTGCATCAGGGAGTAAGCCCCGTTGGTCCAACCGTTCATATGGGCGTAAGTGTCAATCCTCTGGCCCACCCCGACGGGGCTGCTCACCGCGTTGCCCCCTCCGGGGGCCAGCAGGTTGCCCGGCAGAGAGTATTTGTCCTTCTTCAGCAAGGTCTTGGTCTTCCTCCGGGGCCGGTATTTGTAATCCGGGTACTCCTTCATGTGCACGGCCCGCAGCCTCTTGGCCTCGTCGATGAAGGGCCGCTTCTCGGCATCGCTCAGCAGCTTCCAATCGGCCCCGAGGCGCTTGCTGATCTCCGAGTTGTGCATCTTGGGATTTTCCTGGGCCATCTTCCGCCTCTGGCCCCGCGACCACACCATGAAGGCGTTCATGGGGCGCTTCACACGGTCCTGGTCCGACCCGGCCCCCGCTCCGCTGCCGGCCCCGCCGCCGCCTTTGCCGTTGCCGCCCGGGGCCGGGTTCCCCCCGGCGCTGCCCGGCGTGGGCTGTGGCGTCTTGATCTCGGTCTCCAGCATGCTGTACATGGCCGGGGCCGGTAAGAGATGCGCCAGGGTGGCAGACGGGCGGGCACAGCTCGGGGAAAGGAAGTTCAAAATAATAAAAGTAAAAGAAAGAAGCGGTCCGGGCGGCGGCTGCAGGAGGAAGAAGCAGCTTTCCTCTGCCGTTCCCCGAGGTACAGCAGAGGTTCCCGCGGGCAGCGCTGAGCGATGCGCACACCTCTCCCGGGGGCATTTGATTGACGGGCTATAAATGAGCGGGCGGCGGCCAATCAGCGAGCGGTTCCCGACAGCCCCAACGCCGGTAATGGGCCGGTTTGGAGCGGACGGGGATGGGCAAAAAAGTTGGTGTTTGGAGACTGCCGGGACCGAGCCCCTCCCGCCGCAACCCCCGAGGTGCTGGACCTGCAGCGGGCACTCGCCGGGGTGCGGAGCGGGCAGCGGGGATCGTGCAGGTGCTGGCGGGGCTGGGAGCCGGGAGCCGGCGAGCGGATCCACGAGTTCGGTGTGCACAAAGAAATGAGCTTTCCAGCTCGAAGATTGTACGAACAGCTGTTCCTGTAACTCACAGAGGATGAAGGGGACGAGAATTAAACTTTCGCCTCTGGAGCGGTCTCTGCGGGGGGAAGCCGCCCTGCCCTGTCGGCATCAGGGGCGGCTGCCGGGCGCTCCGTCCAGGTGCCAGGCGGGTGCTCCGCTGCAGCTCTGTGCCTCCCTTCGTGTTGCTGGGCCGGGTTGGATGCCGGCAGGACGCTCCCGGCCCCCCACCCCTCGCCGAACCTCGGCCACTTGAGTTTTTTCCACTCGGCTGCCCCAGAGGGAGGGGGATGGGGGATGGCGCTTTGTAAAAACCGTTTTCATGGTAACGGCGAAGTTCTCTCCGTGTGAAAGAAAACTTGGGAAGGCTGGGGTGACCGGAGAGGAGCTCCCTGCAGCTGTCAATCACGGGCTTCCCTTTCCGTCCCTTCCCTCCCCTCCCCTTTCCTTTCCTTCCCTTCCTCCCTCGGAGGCGCGGACGCCCGCACCTACACGGCCGGTGCCGGGAACTCCGAAAGGCACGCAGCCTGTTTATGCTTTTCCTCCTTCCTCATCCTCCCGCCGTGTTCCGCTCCAGCTCCGCACGGGTAGAGGCACGGCAGCGTCCTTTGCCGGCGGAGATCCCATCACCGCCGGTGCTTTCCGATCAAACTGTCCCGGGGGTGCGGGACTGGGCAGGGGGCGCGGAACAGATGTGCCTGGGCGCCCCGTCCCGTCCAGGGGGGCAGGCGAGGAGGGAAGCTGCAGTTTGGCAGCCCTCGGTAAGAGAAGAGCGTAAGGATAACGGCGCTGGCTGGCAGGGCGGTGGGAGGACACGGGAAAGCAGCCGGGGGCTCCGGGCCGGTGCCGACAGCCCCGCGTCCCGCGGGGGGAAACGCGAAATGTGCAGGCTGCAAACAAACGGCCGCGCTGGAAGGGGGGAATCAACACGATGTGCTGGGTGGGAGTTTTATCGGAGTGGGTCGGAGCACTACAGTGCAAAGTTGTCGCTCGTTTTGTACGCATTTCTTTACTGACAAAATCATCTGAACAAAGTCAGTGGGGGAAATAACGCCGCTCGGACAAGCCGTGGTGCGACAGGAGCTTTGTCTGGTTTGTTGCTCAGTAATGTTGGACGAAATGAATGCGTTGCAGGGAGACAGCAGGTTTTTCTTATGGCGCTGTCGCGCAAAGAGCGCCGCGGGAGGAACTTCTGCAGCACATCGGGAGAGTTTTGACGAGTTCTATTTTAAGTTCAAACTCGTCCGAACGTTTTGACCGCTCGGTCCAGGGCTAAACCTTGCCAAGCAGGGGTGGGAGACGGACTGATCTGTGTCCTGGCCGCTCTGAAATGTTCTGATATGAGCGTTTGTCGGAGCGACCGAGCACGCATATTTGCAACGAACAACTAGGCAGAGTACAGAACTGGTGTATGCCGACAGCCCTGCGAGCGATGTCAGCCATCTGAATAAATAGTACAAGCTTCAAACTCTTATTTAGTCTTTCAGTTTGTGTTCCCGCGGCCTGAGGTGTCAATTGCATTTTTTCTTGTTGTTGTTGTTTTTTCCCAGCAGACACATCGTTTAGCATCTCACGGTCCATGTTATTAAAAGCCAGGCAATGTTTCTTTTGAAACATCACTCATCTCCTCACTGATGAATAAGAAGTGTAAGTATAGGTCGGTATTTCCAGATTTCACGGGTGCACAAAGTGCTCTCACAGCTCTGTGGTTTTGATGAGACATGCTTAAAAATGCGGCCGCTTTCTATTTGCAGAATGAACAGTGAGCAATACACCCAGCTCGGAACCTCTACCTCTTGGTAATGGTTCTGCCACAATTTGAACTCTCGAAGGAGAGGCAGGAGGCCACCTTCAGCGCTGTGCTGTCCCGCAGAGCTGGGGAGGTTGCGCAGGTCCCGGCAGAGAGAAGTGAGGTTCAGCTGTGGTTCCGCTGCCGGCATCCCTCTGCTAATACAAGGGATGCTCTCCTAGGTTGGAAGCTACAGATTGCTGCTGAGGCACAATAGGGAAGGAAGGGGAAGCGAGGCAAGTGCCGCTATACGAGATGTTATTTCCAAAAACGTCTTGCCGAGCGCTTTCAAAGGTCCGATCCCAGTCCCAGCCAGGTCCCTGATCCTTTCCGTGAGTAGAGTTGCTGCCAAGCAGGGAAGGGGCAGAAGCAGGAGAGCTGGCAGAGAGCGCCCAGTGCGGGGCTGGGGAGCACCACGGCTGGATGGAGCCATTTTCCTAAATTCCCTCCTCGGCTGTGGCTGGGATGAGGAGAAGCCATCTGGGGCTGAGAGCCCCAGTGCTCAGTCGGAGCCAGAGGCACTCATGTACAGAAGTACTGTTGTCAAACTCAGAAAAGCTCTCAGTTCTGTTTTGGTTTTTAATATTTTTTTTTTTTCTTTTTTTTTCTTTTTGGTGACAACGGAGCATGAGGCAAAAGCAAGAATTTACAGCGCGCTGAGAGCTGAACCTGAGAGAAAGTCCATGGCTGACAAGGGAAGATCTGCTTTGTATGTGATCAGCACTTAATAAGCAATAGCCATTAATATCTTTTAATTGCAACTCTTTAGAACTTGGGGAAGGAGTTCTTGGAAGGGAAGGTTGCTGGCTTTTAGATTGCTGGCTTTTAAAGCAATGCTATGCACCAAAAAAGCCCCGCTTAATCGCATTATTAAAACATTCCCCCCAACCCTGAGCATCAGTCCCAACCGGGCTCAGCCTTTACAGCATGCCTGAACTCAGAGCTGAGCCCCATTCGTTTGGTTCCTGCTGACCCTCACTTGGATGATTCCCTGAAAATAGCCATGTGATGCTTAAAAGAAAGGTTTGCATATTTCCGCATTCTGACTCTGTTTTAAGATTTCCCCAAAGTTTCCACACAGTAACGCAGCTCCCAAGTGGGTCACGTCGGGCTGGTGCTGCAGCCCCATCTCGATAGGTTGAGACAGGATTATTTTTATTCCCCTACCAGCAGTATCACATCAAACCAGCCTCTCGAGCTGCCTCGGACCGAGTTCTTATTTCCAGCTGGGGGCACAAACCACCGCACTCCCAAACGGGTTCCCTGTCCCCTCTGCCTCTTCACCCGTGCCCTCTGCAGAGCACTACAGCGATTGCAGCATCTCTGCTGCTCATCTGCCCCAAAGCACGAGGGATACCTTTGATGACATCATTATAAACAGTAACATTTAAAAACAAAAATCTCACAAGCGTGAATAAAACCCAGGCAGTCGTTTGGGTGCAGCTCAGTTCCTTTGAACCGAGCCTCCCAGCGCATTCAGGGGACAGCAGCAAATGCTGTTTTTTATCACTTTTTCCCCCCAGCTGAACTTTTATTTGGCTTCTACCAACAATAGCGGGCTGCAAACAGACCTCTCGGAGCGCCGTTGAATAGACTCTTTTCTGGCCCGGATTGTTTCCACCGCCACAAAAACAACCAGGAGCTCCGTGTCTTAATTGGGCTGCTCCCGGCCCTCGCTCATTCATTCAGGTGTTCGCCAGGAATTTGTTTATTAGCCTCTGACAAACGGCTCCTCCTGGTAATCGCCTCATGGGGTTGGGTTCTGCGGGAGGGGAGGGATGCGGCGGGGTGGGGGAATTGCTAATAAGGACCCCTCATCTCCAAGTTACCAATTAACAGAGCTGCAGAGCGGACCACCAGCACAGGACATCTCCCCTGGGCTCGCTGTGGAGCCCGGCGGAAACGAGAAAAACTCCGAGGGAAAAAAAGAGCACGAAACCCGGTGCTGAAGACGGCGGCAGGAACTTTGTGCATCTCCCCATGCTGCTCCCAGTCCCACATCTCTTCCTGAGCGCAGCAGCCCGTCCGTGTCCCGCCCGGTCCCACCCAGAGGCACGGGGCGGAGCAGAGCGGCCCCTGGTGCCCACGCAGCGCCCTTTGCCGCTGGTGTCCCCAGCAGCCCCGTGGGTTGGGGGTATCCCTACTCGCGGCCCTTTCCCCCACTCTCCGTGAGAGCTGAGCGGTTGTACAACTCATTCTCCAGGAAAACAAACCCACTCAATCACCTATGTTTTTTACCCATCGATAATTTGGTGAATCCTTCCCGCAGCGTTTTCTGTTCGGATTCAGTAACGCACCTCATTTGCTGGCAATGATGGTGAGGCTTTTTTTTTTTTTTTTTTTTTTTTTTTTTTTAAATGAGTCATATTAGAAATGCGACATTATTTGCAAAACTCGAACTTGCTAATTAGCTGCAAATAAACTATTAATTAGTGGCAAATTAAATCAAAACACATCTTATTTCTCCTCTCTGACACGCAATTTTGCAGGCATATATTGTTTCAAACTGCAGCCTGTATCACTGGAGCAGTAAATAGAGATCCTGAAAGGTTTCTTTTCAGGACAAATAATTAAAATATATTCTCCTTTAATTGACATTATAGAGGACACAAATGAGGTTTTCCTTTTAGAAATAAATAGCAGTTTCTAAATAAAGCTCTGTGGGCTGCAGAATGGAGGTTTCAACCAAATGAATAGTCATTACTACCTTTTCAATGATGTGGGCCTTTTGATCAGAAAAGAAATTAGCTCTAAAGGACAGACAATAGGAAGCCTGCCCTGCAATAGGAAGAAAATTAGATGGCTAAGGCTCTTAACAACACCTATCTCTATAAACCATGGAGCTTCTTGCTTTTCAATTACAGCTGTTCATTTCATAGAAGAAAAGTGGAAAAACATGGGGAATATAAACTCTGTTGCACCAAGAAGCCCGAGGCAGGATGGGGAGAGTCTTCCCATTTTCCTTTCATTTTAGTAGAATCAGTTAACGAACACTGTATATTTTATAACACCGAGAGCATTCAGTATAGTGTTCTCTAGGTCAAACAAGCAATCAAGATGGACAAAATTCAGTAAAGGAATGTTATTTTGAGTTGCTGGACACCAACTGCACACCTATGTGTTTTGAACACGCATCACATCCTTGTCCTCTTTCCTTGCAAAAAACAAAACCAGAATGAAGAGCTTGGGGAAAATGAACTGCTGAATAACACCACTGCATTTTGGTTACAGAAAAATTAATTTCACTTCCCGAGAATTGAAATGTTCATTCTTTCGTTACACTCCAGTATGAAAGAATATTTTAGACTTGTAACGCTTTGAACTCAGGCATCCTGGTTATTTTAGCAATCCTATTTTTACTTTCATTTTAAAACTTAACAGTAACTTCAATAACTTTAAAATGAATGCTCTCTCAAATTATTTCATTTGGATATTGTTTTCTGAACACCATTTTTCTTTCTTTGACATAAAATGTATGTTTTCCCATGAGTCTTAGGAAAAAAACATGGAAGCACACCTTTCCTCCTCCACAACTTCTCCCTGTTCGTACCTTCATGATGCAAATGGATGACAGTTTTCATTGATACTGTAACAGAAATAATCTTTCAGTGATTATTTGAACAGGTTACAGCTACAACGCTTTATTATGAACAAGTCCTGTTCTCATATTAACTTGTGGGACTACAAAGATCTCCTTAGAAATAAAACATGAAATCACAGAGTTTCTTCCTCTTATTTCCTTTTCCTTTTCCCTTTCTTCTCCTTTCTTTTCCCTTTCCCTTTCCTTCCTCTTCCCTTCCATTTGTCTCCCCCTCAAAACTATTTGCTTATAAACAAGTTTCCATGGTTAATTCAAAGACTGACTATATACACTTAAATGGAAGACCAAATTTCACAAATTGATTTTGCTGTGCTAGCATGTTTTATAATTATCCTTCTCACCCACAGACAAGTAAGTGTTCAATTAAAAATTGCTTTCTCTGATCCAAAAAATTAATCATACTTGTCTGTGATTTTGATATGAAAGATGAACGCCAGCTCTTCATTCAGTGTCAATATTCCCTTTCAATTTTGCTTTGGCTCTACAACGTATAAGAATATAGGTACAATAAGAAATAGTTAAATCAGTTAAGAATGATCTCCTAGCTTGCAAAACGGAGTCACTAATAATTTGAAGAAATCCCCCTTCTTTTGGAGTATATAGAAAATAACAATTAATGCAAGTCTCTGCCTGTGGCAAAGTTTCCATTTGTTTTGTAAGATGTGAGTTAAAATTTCATTTTATTTGAAATGAATTTATCAGAGAAAAATTGCTATTATCATATTAGCTAGTGGGAAAGTCTTCCCTCCTTGCAAAGCTTAAGTGTCATTGAGACTTCTGCAGCTAATAACATAAAACCTGCATCAGTGAGAAGAGTAACTGTGAAAACCCAGTAATGATGCAGCAATTCTCAGCCCTGACCTCACAGCAGTGTTTTGCTTCTGCTACTATCCTCAATCCTTGTGAACATGAGGAGGATAAAGAACTTCCTTGATTCTCAAAGTCTGAGAGTGCCACCTAAAGCTGTCAGAGTTTCAGAACAAGATTTTGGAGCAAAGCTCCAAATGCAGAAGTAGGGAACTGAAAGAGCTTTGAGTACAAGTGTGAACTGTTGATAAGTGGGGGGTGTTGGAGAGCTTGGGACTGATCAGGTCTAAGAGAAACCAATACATGCTCACTTAGCAGGGAGAGCCTGCAACTCCTTCAGCCTTTCCAGCCCACTATGGTGATGATGTAGTTGGCTGTGAGAACAACACACTAGGCCACTCTATTTTTTCTTCCTTACACACTGACCAATAAGGATAATATGTACTCAGCAGCCTTTTGTAAAGTAGATATGTATATATACCTATATCCATACATATACAATAGGCATAAAGTAACAGAAATGGAATTCACTGAAGAATTAGTTATTATATAGACTGTTTTAATGGCTCAGACTCCATTTCTGATCTAGCAGGAGTCACAAATAACTGCACAATTTAAATCCCTATTCAACACTCAACTTCTATTTCTACGATAGCTTATGCCAGTTACTTGATATTGAAAGTAACTCCCAACAGCTGCTCAATCACTGCCCTCACTGAACAATGCAAAGATTCGTGACTAATCACTATCAAACTTCTCCACCAATTACTGCTTAGAGCTACAAACAAATAAGAATATGCTCAAGGCTGCTATTATCTATGTAAGTGGTCAAGATCTCCACTGACTCTGTAGATAACACCTCTTCTGGTAGGGCAAGTACAGCTCAGGAAGAAGATGCTGTGTGATTCAGGAGAAGCTACAGGAGAAAAAGGCTTCTAAAGGAACAACTTAGTGGCAGAGAAGAGAAGCCACATGGGAGACCATGCAGTCTGGGGGACATTTTATGTCCTCTATGGCAACGCTGAATTTCTGGGGAGGGAAGATTTAGGTCTAAATTTTGTAACTCACTGAAAAAAGTCCAAACCAAATGCTGGGATAAAAGAATCCAGAATGTGAAGGAAGTGTTATCAATCCCATCTACACTACTGTCTACATCCTATCCCTACAGTTTCATGTGTCAGTCAAAGTAAGAGGGAGGGAATAGTAACCAGATGTTGCTCCTCAGCAAAACTCCTACAGCTCCCGTGTGTTTTCACTGATTTGATTATTTCCTAACCCAGGAGAGGGCACTCTGTGCTTCCCACAGTGCTCAGGTGCTTCTCAAGTGCTGCCACAGGATGCACTCCTTGCAGGTAGAGCATTGTCATGCAAGAGAAAATTGTTGCTATTTTTCCTGTTCAAAATTAATCACAACCCATAGAAAATATTTAAATTTACAGTGTTATATCTCTCTTACACATAAATGGCCTTCCAAGTTAAATTGCCAAGAAAGTGTAGATTCACATGTCTTGTTTCTGTTCATACCATTAAATCAATGGTGAAATAAAGGACTTCCAAGTTGAAAATGTTACCAGTAAGGCATTTTTCCATATTGCTGAGTCAACATCACACACATGAAAAGTAACATTTCCACACTCAGAAATAAATCAGAAATATAGTTCCCACAATATTAATTCATTATAATTAATTCATTCTTTCCTTGCCATTGATCAGCTTCTGACCCTGCTACCACTGTGTGTACTCCATCTCTTTGTAGGGACACATTCGATCAATTTTCCATTGAGGTAGTTAGACAACTAGCAACTATTTAGAAACCCTGAAGAAATACCTGACCTTGGGCTGATTGCTTAGAATAGAGCTGAAATGCTTCTGCTGGTAACACCCCCACCTTTTTGGTCAGTTATATGTTTGCTAAAAGAAGGATTTTAAAAATTCTGGTTTTTATTCATTATGTGTTTGGCATCAGGCCACACATTTTGCCCAATAAGTTGTTTCAGAGTCATGATGAAGACAGCTTACATATTTCAAGGTCATGTAACATCTAAAAGATGTTGATGACAGATACTGGTAACTGTTATTAATAGCAGAACAGATTTTGTTCTGCTGTTCTTTTTACTTAAAATACAAATTCAGGGAAATGTTATATGCAATTATGAGTCTCTGTTTTGCAAACAGGCTGGCTTTCATTATAATTTCTGAAGCCATTCCCCATAGAGGTGGGACAGTTTGAGAAGACTCTGTTGTGTTGTGAATTATTCCCTCCTGTGCTTCTGGGGAAAGGGCAGTTGAAGACATACATCATCAAAACCACAGATAGTATGGCATAGAGCCTTCAGAGAGCATCTTCTGTTGTCATAAGTTTTAAAATGTCCTTATATCACCAACTTTCTTGTGCCTGCAACTTACGACATAAGAAAATACACAATGCTTCTATCTAAATGGATAGAAAAATGACAATTGAAGTCACTGAGGTTAAAATTTATGGTATGATTTTATAAGAGGCTTCAACTAACTGCTTAAAAACATTTAAACTGATAGATATCTCCACTCACATATTCCCTTTGAAAAATAGGACTCCCTATCACAGAAATTAAAAACAAAAAAAAAGAACAGAAGAAAGCAAAAGTCACTGTCATGGTATGAATTCTGTGAAATAAGCATGTTTTGTGGCATTACTTTTTATAGTACATCAGTGCAATAGATGCAGTACATGCACAGGATTAATGGGTCTTCAAGACATGAGTGCATATGCAACAGTGTGTGGAATCTGCTTGTGAAACTGCTGTGACTGTGGATGGGTGTGGATCATTAGCAGGTGTGAACTGCCCACAAGGTCGTTGTCTATTTGCATAAGTGATCATGGAAAATATACACACAAGTTAAACTTACATCTACACAGCCTTTATGTATTCTGGACAGTTTTGAGTATTGTACTTACAAGGTCCAACTGTGACCTGCCTGAAGTCGTATGAAGTTCCAAACTGTAAGAGCTGGTGTAAACACAACTACTGCTGGGTTGTCAAAATGCAGAATAGCATTTTTTTGTTACTGAATTCTGCTTACACCCAGTTGCAAACTTGCATGCCATCCATGAACAAATGGGTATGACATGTATCTTCAAAGTTTGGCAGCAATATCAAGAAAATTCAAATACGCATTCTGCCTCAGAATTTAATCTTGTTCCTTAAGGAAATTCAGCATTTTTTTCCTTTTTTTTTTTTGGTCATTTTTCTTTGGGAGAAAATACTTTATATTAGGACATTTCTCATGTAGCCAAACAGAATCAACTGCATCAGAACTATTATGTTTGGAGTTTTATCACACAAATTTGTGGAAAAACACGAATCAAACAGGAGCACAGTCTTTTAACAAGCAGGAAATTCTTGACTGCTAGGTTAAGGTCAAGTAGCAAACAGTAGTATCTGAAATAAAGCAAAGCCTTCATGTGTCACATAGGCAGCCACTGACAGAATCAGAAGTGTTCTCAGGGAGTTTGTCAAAGGGCTTCCACTGACTTCAGTCCATGTGGGAAGGTAGCGCAGTGCACAGGGGATTTGCTTTGAGCTGTGGGTTACATCAGGGAACTTGGGATCAGCGGAGTTATACTCATTAGGTTCTGAAAAACTCAGTAAAAATGCCATCTTGAATTTTTATTGCCTTTTAATTGCTTACTCTTTCCTAATTAATTTCACCGTTTAACTGAACATCTTTTATTGCCTTTTCTGTTTTATAGCTCAGGGTCCTGCTCTACTTTTCTTCTGTGAGTTAGGTTTAGTGATGTTACCAGATGAGAAGTATGCTACGGCAGTAGGCACCATGTAACAAGCAGTTTGATAACCAGCCATTTCTATTTTTCAGTCGTTTGCTGAAATTACTCCAAGGAAGCAATTTCTCATTCTGCCTGCTCACATAGTCTGCAGAATAATCACAATCTTCTATCACACAGGAATTTAACATTCCTGGTCTTAGAGCTCCTGCTTCCTTCAAAATATTTACGGGTATCAGGTACCAGTGCCATGCAGAGAGCACTCTGGAATGAGCACAGGGCCAAAGATACACATGGCTTCAGCTGTTGCTTCAGCATTTATCTCAGCACCACTGAAATCCAATCTGAAACCTTAGACTGTTTCTCTTTGGGTAGAATCCAGATTTTCTCTAAGAATATGACTCAAAACTGGAGTAAGATTTAAGTCAGGCCTTTTAGGCAGGAACTTTGATCTCCCGAATCAACAGCAAAATTACATACAGGGAATTTGCAGACTATTGTATAAGAAGACTTAGCACAGGGGCTTCAGGTGTCTGAGACTCACCCACATTAACCTGTAGGCACATGCAGAGCAGCCTCATCTGAGCAGAGGGACAAGCTCTAGGAAAGCCCAGGATCAGTAACACAGGGTATGTTACTGAAGGATCAGACCCTAATACCCTCTAATATGTGTTAAGAATAATATAAATAAGTTAATAAATCACTTTAAGCAAAAACAAAACAAAACAAAACAAAACAAAAACAACCAAAACATAATCCTCCTTTATTTTCAGCTCCTGAAGCTTTAAATGATGCTTAACAGTAAAATTTGATTTAAAATAGGACAACAGAAGTTATACTTCATTTCCCTCAGGAATTGCTTACTGTCATTGTACAGGCATTGCACTCGAACTACCTGGCTAAAACCACGAGCTATCTGTATGAAAACAGTAACTAAATTATAGGCATTTCTTTATTCCGCCATATACTGACATGTTCTGACAAGACAAGTTTGTTTGCACGTATTGTTCCAAAGCCCCAAAGTCTTTACTCTCTGCTTCTCCACTTGTCTTAAATGTTTGATTAAGCACTGTGAGAATTGTCAGTATTGATAAACTTCTTTCCAGTACATTAAGCACTCTAATCCTTTACATTCCTACTCCATCTCCATTGCCAAGCCAGCCAGCTTCCTCAGCACTTGTTTTTGGGGCAGTATTTGCATTAAAAATGGTCTATAAATAAAAATGAATGCAGTAGCAGGAAAAATCATTTTTGTGTATCTGAAGAATTCTGTCAAATACTGTATGCAAAGGGCTGTACTTGTTCTATAGTCACAGGAATATAATAACTATCTAGCAAGCTAATTAAAAGGGATAATTAAACTCAGCACTTTTTTTCAGTTTTCTAAAAACCTTAATTTTGATAAACTGCAGTGCTATTAATTTTTCCTTCAGGAGTGTGAACTAATCAGGAATATTTGGCATCTGTGACACATCTTGGATTATGCTGTGTGTTTGTTGTGTGGGTCGTTGTCTATTAATTTAATAGAAGGAGATTCAAATCAGGAAGCTCAGAACTCAGTACGAACTTCATTTTTCAAACAGTTTGGGTCAGTATTTTGGCTTTATTTATTACATTTTGTTCTCCATATTCTAACATAGAAATTTATTTTTTAAACATAGAATGTGTCAAAAATGATTATCAGTTAATCAGATTTTTAGTCTGGAATATAACATTACGAAATTTGGCTGCATTTCACTTCCATTTTGTCTGTTTGAATGTCTCCTGGCTGAACTCTGGGGGCAGAAGCACATTTTAGGGCAGCATTGACTTGCTGTAGGTGATGTTCATTTATTTTAGGATCACACAAACATCACCACATCTGGAGTTTGTTCCCATACATATCAGTCCAAGCTAGATAGCTGTGTTAGCTAACTAAGCCTGTGCAACGTGTCTTTAAACTCTCTCTCAAATTCAGACTTGTATTATTTCATTAGAAAATCTCATTAGCTTTTGCCTCTGCTATACCTAAGCTCTATGTGAAGTAGCACGATTCTGTTCTCCTTGCTGGTGCTTCAGATTTCCACCCGCCAAGCGTTTGTCTGTCTATCTCTAGGATGCTAACAGAGAACTTCAGTACTCTCATTCTGCAAATGTAAAACTTCTGTACGCTTAATTTAGTGATTTGTATGCAAAATGTGTTTGGTATTTCAACATTAGTATCACCTCAGAAAATAACTGATGTTCACATGAGCTTAACCAGCCTGTTTATCTTGTCACTGCAACAGAACCATGCTGTTTCAAAGGAAACATTGGTGTGCCTACCTTTGTTCTTAGCAAAGGCCAACCAAGTTCAGTGCATTACCTGTACATTTCCCCCTCTGAAAGGCCATTTGGGAATGCCATGTGCAACGCAGTGAGTAACAGTGGTTAGCCAGGGCAGAAGTGTAAATAGCAGCTCCCAGCCCCATTAGCTTGACACAGCCATTTCAAGGGACCACAGTAGGCATTCTGGCTGAGGAAAGGCGGGGAGATCAGGCTCCACAGTGCAATTTTATATGAAAATGAAGTGGATGAGATCCTTCTATCAGACTCATTTAAAATAAAATAGGAGGGTTACCTTTTGTCTGCACTGTTAATAAGAAAAATATGCTAGAATAGAAGGTAATTGCAATAAGGTATGTCTCCATTTTCTCAATTTTGCCCAGTTTTCTTTGATATTATTATGGACTTCATATATAAATGCTATTTCTTCTGAGTGGATTTATTAATTCTGGAGATGTACATCCCTCTAGTACATATATAAGAATTAACCATTTATACCTGGGGGAAGAGAAAGAGTAGAGAGACATACAGGAAACAGACAGTGTAGCAAGGAACATTGTGTCTGCAGCATTCTTCATAAATAACGTGAATCACACAGAATTGCCAGAGATTATTTTAATGGCTCAACCCTTATGCTGTTATGGTAATTACAGAAAGAGTTTTAAGCCCCTCCACCAGGGAAATTATGCATTGAAATAGCGAAATTTTGTAATGAATTTCAATTGTTATTCAAAATTCTTTATCAGAACTTCGGGGATTAATAGTTCTGGTACTTTTTTCTTCCGAAAAACCACAAACAGTGCTAAAAAAACAGCAGAAAACATGCAGTACATCTAAAATTGATGCAACTCTATTGATTTCAGTGAAATGGTGCTGATTTACCCAAAATGAATTCCTAGCTCGTCTTTTCTGTGTGTGGGAGAAAACTATTTTAACGTGAAAGGCTCCTGGATATGCAGAGAGGTACTTTAGGTTAGGACAGTTAAAGCTGTCCAAGTCCTCTGTTTGCCTGCTGGGTTAGGGAGTCAATCAAGATAACACATGTCCATGGATGTTCAGTCTGTCCTTTCTCTCCTATGGAAATTCTTTCCAGGAGGAATTTCTGAAGTCAGCTTCCTCTCTGATACCTGCACATCTACAGCAGCAGCAGATACCTGAGCAGGCATGCCTAATGCACACTGCGTTTTGCACACTCACTGATTTCAGCCTGGATAATCACGGATGTAGCTTTGACAATTCTGGTGATTCACCATGCCATTGGAAATTATCTGATTGGAAGGGGGGAACTGAGCAACAGGTTTTCACAGTCATTTTGACCTTATTTTCTGCGGCAGAGTTGAAGAATAAGCAGTGACCAAGACTCTGTTGCTGTAGAGTAGTGCTTCATCAGAATGGATATTGCCCTCAAAAGGTTGAACTCCCTTAGAATTTTTTTTTTATCAAGTAGTATCAAACTCTGCCACACATCCTACTTTTTTCAACTTAGAAGCTCACATAGTGTCATTCATTGCATGAGGACCAAATTTGTTTCTGCATAAGCTGAATGTATAGAAATAAAAAGTCTGTTTGCAGAGCAAGAAGGAGAGTATGCAAGGTGATCCTGTGAAAGGTCTGATTGCAGGAGTACATACTGCACAGCTGAGAGACTGTAAGTATTTGCCTACATAACAAACTGCCACCTTCTAGATCTCTGTATATTCATGCTGTGGCTTGAAGCTCACTTACTGCCTCTTGTAGATGAGTCTTGAGATAATCGTTCATATTAAAGAATCTGTTCTTTCTCTAATGGAATCTTCTATCTCTCAAAAGCAGTATATTAAAGACAGGTTAAAGGAAAACCCCCCAAAATCAGCTAAACAGATGTGAAAATGCCAGGGTATTTTGTGCAAATGAAAATAATGATACAGGGTTTTTTCCGAGTACAATAACATCACTGCTTGTATCACACTAAATTAATAACATCTCTCAAGCACCTGCCTAAACCAGAAGTCTTTCTGAGAGACTAAGCATAACCTCTCTCATTAAATCAGCATTCAGAGGGCTAACTAGCAGATGCTGCTGACATGAACCCAAATGTAATCTCTTTAACCTTGTCCTGTGGGGAGCAGACAAGTCATGACCGAGTAATTCCAACTAAATTAGATTTTATGTGAAAGTGTATAATCTAAATTAAATTTGATTAAAATGATTCACTGATCTGTGTTTGCTTTTGAAGTCCCTAATGTAGCCAAGGTGACCAGTTCTCAGTAATCTGTGTAATCAGATCAATTTATTTTTACATGATTGGATCAAGATCTTTTTTATCCACCAGATTTTTCTATATTAATCGTATTTCTCTTGAATACCTCTGGATCGATTAGGTGTTTTCTATTCAGATAGAGGTTCATTTTAATTCAATTTTCAACGTGTTAATGAAGAAAAAAGGGAAATCTAACTGAGTGGTGACTATAAAGATTTGGGATGTAAAATATTAAAGAAATAATTGCCAGGAGAGGATCATCAGGTCATCAGCTGATTGGGACAACATCAAATGCAAAATGTTGTAAGATGGGTGAATCAGAAAGGGCCAGGGGAGATATTTTTTCTGCTCTCCTATCCATAAGATGCTGTTCAGTGGGAGGCTTTGCTCAGCACAGACTCACTGCAGCAATGGGAGTGGAGTTCTGCAGCTGCCTGCTTGTGTAGTGATAAATTTCTGAACTTAACCCCTTCACATCTTCTTCCCATACTGGGAACTTTTGCA